>NC_090437.1:398290291-398593791 GCF_031143425.1 Pleurodeles waltl
TGCTTGTCATGCCATTCCAGTTCGGACCCAGCCATATGCAAATCAGTCTTGACCCTGTTCCCCATGGGAACAGTCCAGCCCGAACTGCCATGCCATGTCCTCCCTGGACCGGAAACAAGCATCCTAGGACCGGTTTCAGGGTATCACCCTTCATCGATTACCTGTGACTGGAACATAAAGCAGACAGTGCGCATTCCGGGGGTGATGGCCAGGGGGGCCCCTGCATTTCCCATGGCATGGGCAGTGAGAGGCCCACCCTGTTGTCCCCTGCACTGTGCTTCCACCACCCTTTTCATGGTGGGGTCCCTGCCATGAAAGGCTGTCAGAAACTGGACTTGTGATCAGTGCAACAGCACTGAACTTACCACTGTTGTGGCTTACCACGACTCCGACCACCGCCAGCCCATTGGGAACCATGTTCCTGACGAGCATGGTGGTCTGACTCCCAGGGTTGCAAGGTGGTGGTCAGAACAGTGGAGTCCTTAGACCGCCAGACTCGTAATGAGACCCTTTGTGTTGAAGAGTTCATGCAGTAGCAAAAGATCCAGATTGCTCCTACAAGACATGGTAAGACCTAAAGCCTACTCAATTTTTGGGGGTATCGAAGGACTCAGGAACATCTTTGCCTTTCAAGTCAATTGGCAGAGATGTTGCTCATGTTTTTAAGGCTGTTTTCAATGATGTGGCATTCATCTTGGAACAGTCACTTCAAGCTTGTTTTTAGTATTTTTGCAGGACTAATTGTAACTGTTGTGTTCCCAGTTGTACATTTCTCATGGTGTGAATCTCTCTTCAGGGGTTGTTGTGGGTTTATGCCTTCTTCGATCTTTGCAAGACACACTACCAGCAGCAGTTGGCAAGTCCTTAGAGTGGGGGAGCAGGCAAATGGATGGTGAGTGCATGCATGCATGGTGAATGGCGGCAATAAAAAAAAAGAAATAGCCACTTACCCTGCTTGCTGCATGACGTCCGTGCTCAGGTCCATGCTCTGCTCTGTCTCCTCCAGGCTCCCAGGCTCCAGCAAATACCCCTAACCAATTCTGGTGCTGCTTTCATGCTGGTGACCAGCATGAAAGCAGCGAGAGGATTGGAGGGAGTGGCCTCTCTCAGCGCTCTAAAGAAGACTGGAGTCCGGCTGGCTGTCGGAAGATGACGGGCCAAACAGACATGCACACTTTAAACTAGTGCACAGGCAGCACACCACTCCTCCTTGCTGCCACTCAGTAGGCCCTGCCCCGTCCTGACACTCGGTTCTGGACGGTTTGAGGAAAAATAAAATGGTAATGAATTAACTTCATTACCATTTTATTTTTTGCCTCTTTTTGGGGGGTATTTCAGTGGGGCAACGCTCCTCCACTCTAATGGAGGAACCGCCCCTGCACACTTCCCTTTCCACGTGGAGGGCTGGGGGAAGGAGAGAGTAACTTTAAAGGGGTACATGTTCACACTCTCCCATCTGAATGACAAACACACAAAAGCAACCATGTCCCTTTTTTGTGCCCTCAGATGTGAGACCCTTCATCCTATATTGCTCAGTTTGGATGGTTTCAAAATACCATTATATGACAGGACCTGGAAGATATTTAAGAGTACTTGGCAATAAGGGTCTCCATCCCATCCCTTGCTCCCCCATCACATCTTTTTAAGTACACTTAGAACAGACAAGTAATCACAAGCACATTTCACACACACAAATATTCTGCAGGTCTTGCTGATGGTGCACCTCAATAATCCGGTGTGCTGTCATGCTCTGACCCTGCAAGGATTTAAACACAGTTTTTTTCAACAGATTTTCTCATCAAGAGGATATCACAAAATGCGGAATGAGGTAGACCTGTAGGGTGAGACCTTTGATGAAGTAAGTGCTTTTTTATGAGCCTACCCTTGCATTCTGATACTGCATTAAGCCCTAACTCCTCACCAAATATTTGTTTCCCTTTCTTTAAACTGACCTACCACAGCAGTGTGTCACTACAAGGCTCTCCTCTTTTACTCCTCTCTGAGGGTAAGGGACATTTTAATGAGCTTTGCATCTTTGCTAGGTTGCTACTCACTACTACATAATTGTTCAGTGCCTGTTTTGTAAATGAGACTCCACATCCATGTTTTGTTATATTTGCAGTATGTGCTCGCAATTGTGTGTATGCCACAGCATGTTTTAATGGGGACCGCAGATGCTGGTTGCCTTATTTGGAGTTTACTGATGAATGTCCCAGTTTCTGTTAATTTCTGATTTTTTTTTTTTTACTTGTTAGCCCTATCATTATGCTTTAATTTTTTCATATATATGTTTTATGTTTTGCAACGACCATACAGAATAAGAGCAAACCATTTTGTTATTACCAGCAATTATAAATTGGTATTTTTATGTGCCAGAGGCATAATGAAACTACAGGGGTCCTCCTGCAAAGTACCTGGAGCGGGGTTCTACCCCCCTGGACCCAGCAAGGGACCTGCTACCCATGTACAGTGTACTATGCTGAGTGAGCCCCTGGAGCTTGAGGCCTAAGCACTGCGGGGGCCTTGGTTATGCCACTGGCATGTGAACTGAGTGTGTGTATGAGCATGTTGACATGTATACAATATAGGGAAAACAGGATTCCTGTCCCAAAGAAAGTCCCGGATCTCACAATGGGACCATTTCAGGGCTAAAACATGTCAACCTATTGACCTATTTGGACTGAGTCCCATAATGAAGCCTCATACATCCTATCATTTATTTTAATCATTCCTTCACCTCCCTCCTAATAAAGTGTAAATCTATCTTGGGTAGGTGACAGGAATTTTCAATTTCTTTCTGGATAGTTTACCCCATTCCTTGGATCATCACTGCACATTTCCTCAGAATACAACGAAGGCCTGTCCATCACTAGAGGTTTCTTTGGCAAGTGCTCGATGGCCTTTGATGAAGCATACCACCTAGGGAGTACTTGAGGCCATTCTGTATATTTTTGTAACTATCTTCCAGGTCCTGTGAAACCATCCAAAACTGGGTAATTACTCTTCTATAGGATGAGGGGCTCTCACACATGAGAGCTTAACCCCTTCCCTGCAAGGACGTAACGGTTACGTCCTTGGCTGCAGTGCTGAGGTGCCAAGGACGTAATTGTTATGTCCTGGTAGAGGCCCTTGTGGGAAGCGCTAGGCCTCCCTGCCCCCCCCAGGGCAGGGCTGGAAGGGGAATCGCTTCTCTTCCGTTCACTGCTGGGGGCGGGAGAGGCATCAAAGGAAAGGAAAGGCTTTCCTTTCCTTTGATGTCTCTCTGAGCATTTCTGTAGCCCGATTGTGAAGCAATCGGGCTGCAGAAATGCCCACTAGACACCAGGGAATTAGTTTTTTCAGTGAAATTAGCATGAGGGGAGTGGTCCCTTGGGCAGTTTCCTTAGTATGCCAATAACAGTTCAGCCTGGCTGACACTCAGGACAGGTCGTGTGGTGTTCAACAATAGTGCGTATGTGCATTGATTGCATATCATTTTTATTAAAGCATCCAATTGCAGCACCATGACACGTGTTGGAGTGTGAACTTTAAAATTAATATTAACATGAAAAGCTTGCAATATAATGTGTAGTGAAACTGCATAGAAATGTGTTAATGTAGAAATAATGTACGCGTTTGAAATGTGCACACAGGGAGTGGCCACCAATGTATATGATGATTAATGAAACTGACTAATGATGAATTAACAATGTACTAATGTATGACTTTGTATTAGTATTAAGAGTTATGTATTAGGGTTTTGCTAAATTACCCACTAGGCCTTAGTTAGAGAGGGTCTGGGCCTAGCTGCCTGGTCTCATATTAACTGTGTTTTTCTAACGTGCAATGTGCTGTTTTCCTGAAGGACATGAAGCTGTACTTTTCCAGAAGCTAGAGATATGTGTGTGTAGCCGTAGTAATTTCTTTCTCATGGGACACGACTTGCTCAAGGAGGCATTCTTGCCGAATGCAACAGTGTAATTCGCAACAGGTGCAAGGTCGCCTGGACTAGGAGAAGACAATGGAACTACTGTCTGGAGCGTGAGGTGTAACTTGTCTTACCTGACATTCCACCCGATGAAGACGTCAATCACAGGAGCCAATAAACTACATGAGAACTGTGTTAGGTGAAAATTCTAGTAAGGTGTGTGGAGAATTATTGGACAGAGATAATAGAGACTTGTTCGACAGTTTTGATATAACAACGTGACCCAAGGAGAAATCAGCCATTCTTCCTCACCACACCTTGCCATTACTTTGCCACTCTTGAAGCCATTCTTTTCCATTCTTCATCATTCCTTGCCGTTCTGAGAGACTTTGTTTTTAGCCATCTGATACTTTAAACCATCCTCATCCCTTGTCTGATATGCACTTCTCCTCCTTATGAGGGAAGAGCTTTGTTCTATCTATGCCCTACTGAGACTTGTTTACTCTATCCTGGCTGATGGCGAATCGACTGATGTCCTGAGGACGAAGACTGACGCTGTTTGCTGACTCATTCGGATGGGTAACTATCTGATGAAAATTTTATTTGTCTGTTTGCCTTTTCTTTCTAGGTACCAACTGCTCTTTTGATAGAGGCCATAGTTAGATGTTTTTCTAAATTTGTATTTGTCAAATTGTTTTGCATGAAGCCCAACATGCTGATGCTAATTCGAGGTTAGTTAAGGAGTTCACTAATATCAGTTGCAAATAGACAAATGACTGAATTCTTGCTTTGTTGAATAATGTACTAATGATGCTCTGCTAAAGTTGACTCATATTAACATTGTGCTTTATTCTAATGTTCATGATCTATGCTTTGATAAAGTTTTGCTTGGGTTGCCAAATTATAGTGGTTTTGATGTGCTTATTGATGTTGAAACTAATAAACATGATATTAGATTGTAACTAATAGGGAATAAATATCCTAACTCTTAATAGATTTGTTGTGGTTATTCATGGCTGAAAGGTCATGGTGTGTTCGTTG
Source organism: Pleurodeles waltl (assembly GCF_031143425.1). NCBI lineage: Eukaryota > Metazoa > Chordata > Amphibia > Caudata > Salamandridae > Pleurodeles > Pleurodeles waltl. The sequence continues at coordinate 398,295,240 of NC_090437.1, forward strand.
TATTGATCTATATGAAATGTTGTTGATTAGCTTGATTGTTTAGTATTGTGCATATTGATAGAGTTATTGACCTATTTATTGTGATGCCGAAAGATATCTCGTTCTGGGAAGTGTCCAAACGTGGTCAAAAGGTTCATCGGCCTAGACGTGTCTCCTCGTAAGTTTACTTATCAAGGTTCCGATGCGTTATCACACGCGGCCCTCTCCGTGAATATTTGTGAGAATATGGGAGCCTTAGTGGCCCCTTCTCACACTCTGCAGGGAGGGGAGGGGCATTATTTGGTGTTACGCCACTATTGTGAAGCTGAAGAGGTAGGGGGAAATGTTATTTGTTTACAGTGTAATTTATAGTCCGAAATCATTACAGCACTATTATGCAGCTTAACAGAGTAGGGGGAAATGTAATGTTATTTGTTTACTGTGTAACTTTCATTCTAAAATCGAGAGAGGCTGTGGTGTAATGTCCTGAGCTGCTGTCCTTGGAGCCAGTGGGATCCAGGTTCAAGTCTCAGTGCCAGTATCATCATCATGTGATTCATGGCAAATTTCCCCAAGCCTACAATTCAGTGCCTCAAATACCTCACGGGTCATCTGCTGTGCTTTACAAATCCTGGATTTGGATTTATTTCTTTAATTACATAGAACTGTGATTTATAAACAAGTATTACAATTCCAAAGCTGACACGTGGCCCCATTTCACATGCCTATGTTTGTTTTTTGGTTAGGTGTAGCTCACACATTGCATAATTTAATTGCTCCTAGGCACTGCATCTCTTCCGCAGACATCATAGTGCAAGACGTAGTTGGTGGCTTCAACGGCCCCACATTCTAGCATTGTTTTTAACTTTTGAAAGCAATATTCACGGATCAGAGAGCTGTGCTGCAAACCTAGGAGGCTATTTGTGGTAACTTTGGTTCAGCCTTGCAGAGGTTCCGGTGAGGGGCGGGGGACCAAATGAGAACAGTGGGCCAAGGAGTAAGATGGTGGATAAGTGACTGCATATCATTTTTAATTAAGCACCCAATTGCAGTAGCAGGTCACACGGACTTATCTCCATAAGAGGATAATGCCAGCAGGCTCACTGCCTCCTCTCATGATGTAATGTAAAAAACATTTTCAACATGGACTCAGGCTGTTTTTGATTTTCTTAGTTCTCCAGCAACAGTTTAGCCCATCTTACTCCTGAGCCCTCAGACAGTTGTGTGTCTTTATGGCCTAGTGACAAATAGCTTGCAGTCAGGGCCGGCTTTAGCATTACTGGCGCCCGGTGCGACAGTCTTCTTTGGTGCAACCATGACCGCCTCCTTAGATTCCCTCACTACATCCTGCAGAAAGTGCCCCTCATCTCTCCATAGCCCTTCTACCACATGCATTTAATTTGTTTTAAAGCCCTGGTACAGGCTGGCTTTACTAACCCACTCAGCTATTCATATAACATACAGATCTGTTATTTGCAGCAGGCATTGCAGCCTATGTAAACTGGTTTGCTGCAGACGCTTTCAGAAATGGAGGCAATGGAATGTTTACTCCTTGCTGTCTCATTGTATCCAGTCTGACGAATTTCAATGACGTGTATTTACTCAGTAGATTTCTGGCTTTCTCAAATTTGCTTGGGGGAGAACCCCCTGAACCCACCTTATCACGGTCAGGCTCGCTCACTATGCTCGCTCGCCACCGGGCACTCATCCAGAACTTTTACACCCCACCACTTTCAAATGTCACCAGCCGCCACTGCATCTGCGTGACATAAATATTTACAGTTTATAATGGGGGACTAATGGGTAGATTTACAACCATTTTACGCTGGTTTTATGTCACAAAAGTGACATTAACCAGCAGAATATGTTTTTTTCCTAATTTACTTACCAGTGCAAAACTTGTTTTCCTCTGGAACGTACCCAAGAGGTAACGTAAAGCAGAGCGAAACACTGCTTTGTGTTACTTAGCACCAAAGGGGCATTACATGGGTGGTACAAGTGTGTTCCCATGCAACCACCCATGCCTTTTGATGCAAAACCCTATCTACAAAGAATAGTAAACAGTGTTTAGCACCAAAAGTTGACGTCACTTGAAAGGAGGCATTAAAAGGAGAAACGTTTTCATTTCTCATTTCTTTTCTGACTTTGCATGTGTGCTGTACTGTGCAGCACACATACAAAGTAGGAAAAGTTTTAAAGTGTGTCTAAGCCTAGTACAGAAGGCTACCTTTCCAGTACAAAACCTATAGTAGGCTCACAAGCACACCCTTGACGCAAAGGTGTCTATTGGCACAGCTAAAATCAGCGCCGGCACTCGGGAGAGGGGAGAAGAGTGCCATATATGTGTAGATATGGAGCTGTCCTTCTCCCTCCCTCTCACGCCAGGCAACGCAGCATTTTTGCCTGCTGCGCTGCATTCCCTGCCTGTTTAGTAAAGCTGGGCCTAAGAATCTTCCCTGGTAGACTTTGTCCCTCTCATTCTATCTGCAGCCCACCAATATTAGGGACCAATCTGGGTGGTACTGAAAATGACAGCCTCTCCTGCGCTAAAGGAGTGGCATAGCTTCACCACCTCATTAGTCTCATCTCCTTCTAATGGGTGTTTTGTGTGTTTGGGCACTTCTCATGAAGATTCTGAACTTTTCGTTCTCTTTTTCAGACTGAAGCCTCTTTTCTGTTTCTAATTCTCGTTTCCACGATGGTTTGAACAGTTACATATGCTTGGGCCTCGTGAGAGTCATTCGTAGGTCCTGCTGTTTGTCTCTATTTTCAGAAGTGGCCAGCCACTTGCCTGGGTCTCATGGCCCTTAACTGGGAATCTTCTCTTTTGTTTGATGTCCATATGCAAGGCAGTGCCGATGTGGGCTTTCAGTCTATAAGTTGTGTGAAAAAGGTCGCCTTGTTGCTGAAAGTGGCTTGTTAAACCCCACCCTTTCTTCTGTCATCACCATGCTGCTGTTGTGCCAGCAGCTACAAAATTAATTGCGGTTTTGACTAAGTTTACAGCACCTTGTGATGCCTTTTTCCCTGTCGAGCCAACTAGACAGACTGGTCGGGACACGCTGGAGAAGTTTAACCCTCTCTAGCGTTTCTCCTGTCCATCTTCATCTTTTTCCCTGGTCAATTTAATCGGCCGTGAGACAAAGAGAAAAGACACCCTCGTAAATAGGCAGTGTGCTATAGATAGATAGTTAACCTTTATGTGCATTATTAGTTAAAACCATTGCAGACAAGTAAACCATATTTACATCATCATTAAAGCTTAAGAAAAAAAGAAAAGATAATTTTTAAATCCTAATTAAATGCAATAGTACCCTATAAATAATACAATTATATATAAACGCTAAACACATTGTGCAACATTAACATTTGAGAAAAAATACTTTCTGAATCTAATTGTGTAAATTTGCAACTATTTAAGCAGTTATTCTGTATTGTGAATCAATGTAATCATCTAAATTAATAGTATTACCTTAAAACCCATTTGTACCTGGGACATGTCATTGGTGATGGTCAGTGTTCGATTTATTCAGTGCCCTTCACCAGCTTTAAGACTATTATCAGCAATACTCCGTAATCTCACAAAACGGTAAGCCAACTAGAGACCAATAGCTACATGAAATTACAGTTCAATATATGGTGAATGAGCTCAACTGCAAGGCTAACAACATTTTATAATTGATTGTGCGAATCAGCAATTATTTAAGCAATTACTCTGAGCTATGGATCAATAAAATCATCTAGATTATTATTATGACTTTAAAGACAGTTTCTGTCTGCAACACATCATTGGTGGTGGTCCGCATTCAATTCATTCAGTGGCCCTTCACCAGCTTTTGGTTTATTATCGGCAATACTCAGGAATCTCACAAAGGGGCAAGCCAACTGGATTCCACTGCCCTCAAAACACTCTGTTACTGCTTGCCTGCATGACCTTATTCCCATGGAATTAAAGAGGGGCTTTTATACCAAACTGCACTCATGTCCAAGTTTGGCACATATGCACAGCAAGTGTATTATATCTTCCTTTCCTGCCCCACGCAAGTGGCAATTGAAGTCAGTTTGTGGGCATTTCCATGGTGACAAGTGCAGCAAGGAAGTAAGAACACCAAGTCGATACCGTAAAAACTTTTTCTTACGTTCTTTGAAGAACCATGCCCCCATATACGGTTCCAGAACTGCCCTTGAGTAGGTGTGCAGCGTAAACCATCCATGCGCCCTTCTCGACAGCAATACTTCATCCTCTATCAACGATATCCTTTTGACCATTTTGTTGACCAATTGCTTAAAGTTGAAACACTGCTCAGGGGCCTCCCAAGCTTCACATAGGCCTAATCGTTCTATGGATTCCTAGAGATATGCCTTGGCTGCACATTTTTTTTTACTGCAGTTTGTTCCATTAGTAAGCATTTAAAGTAGCAACCTCCGATTTCATGATCTTAAACCAGCTTTTGATGTATGCTCCTTTACAAACAAATTGTTGCTTCTGTAGTCCAAATTCCAGCCTGATTTGTGTATTTCCGTAGATTAAAAATCAGCCTCATTGCTTCTGCAATAATGCTGTCCAAAGTGTTAGCATCTTGTCCCCTCATACACTCACTCCCACAGGTGATCGTAGGGATGAGTTTTGCTTGTTTTACCTGAATCAGTATAGCTAAGCTTGGACCAGCTGTTTTATCCTCAAAATATTTTAAAACAACTGCTGCTGCTATTCCTTTTCTTTTCAAGGCATCTTTCTGCGGAGTGTATGTTCACTTGGTATCGATTATAACCCCCAGGTATTTATGTTAACTTACTATCTCTAGCCCTAGTCCTCTCAAGTGCCTGTGGTATCTTTGCGGGACCCTTGTTTGATTCAGTTGCATGATCTTGGATTTATCTAGATTTATGCTAAGGTTGTTTTCAAGAGAGTATATATGGTTGGCATCCAGTAGACACTGGAGGCCAACCGGCATTTGGCAGATTAACAGGAGGTTGTTAGAAATGGGGTTTCTGGTTGGCTAGGGTTTGCACCTCAGCTAGGCAGAACCTACCCACTCTAGTCAGGGCAAGGGAGTTACACGTCCAAGTTAACCCCTTCTCACCCCCTTGGTAGCTTGGCACGAGCAGTCAGGCCTATCCTAGAGGCAATGTGTAAAGCGTTTGCACAACACACACAACACACGTGACACAATATCCCCACCACAAAGGAAACACAACACCAGATTATATGAAAATATACTGTATTGTCCACAACGCAATTATTAGACCAAATATCACATATCAGTACTATCCTGCTACCTTAGCAGTTGTCAGAACATTACACATTAGTTACTCTGCAAACTAGCAGTAGTCACTACTAACACACAGGTTACTCAGTATTTTGCAACCTGAGCAGTAGTCAGGAAAACACGTTATTACACCAAAGCACTTGTCATAAGAATATCATAAAATGCCCATAGTAGGAACATTAGAAAACATATGGCAAGTTAGAAAAACATATTAGCAAGCATGTCCATAAAAGGAACATTTGCACACATGCATAAAAACATCCTAAAACAGATAGGCAACATATAATGCAATAAAGTTTCTAATAAGAATTTTTGGTATGTATATATTGTAATTTAGGATTACCTGGTTGACCATGAAGGCACCTTCAGTACCCAACAAAAGAAGAAGGGGCTCCCGGTGCTCCTCTGCGCAATGTGGGGTCTCCTTAAAATTCTGGAGAAGAGGGGGGCAGCATGCACCCCCTCTATACTCCTAACTGGCCCCTCTTGGGGACCTATGATCACTAGGGGCCCCCTGGGCCTCCACCGGCCCTCTCGAGGGAGGGCCACAAGACAGGAAGAATGCAAGGAGGAGGGGGTGCCAAGCACCACCTCTGATTCAAGGGCGGGACCCTCCTGGGACCCCCGAACATTCTGGGCCCCCCGGGCCTTAACTGGCCCTCAACGAAGGGGGGAGCCAAAAGATCAGAACTGGCCCACACAAGGACCAAGCCAAGGACCGGTGGCGCGGGGGGCCTCTAGTGAGGCTTCCGCCCTGCCTGCGGTCCAAGAGAAAGCAAGATGGCCTTGTTGGGGCTGGAGGGAACCTCCAATGAGGTTTCCTTCCCCTGCCCGGCTTCCAGCTTTACGTGCGGCCTGCCCAGTCGTTGAGGAAGAGGCAGGCACCAAAGTCAGTGCCTACCAGTGCCCTGGAGGCGCTCCACGGAGTGCCCGTCTCCCCGGAAGCACGACAGGAGCACTTGTGCTCGGAGTTTGTAAATAAGGATGCTTCGGGTGCCCCAGGGGCATGAGGAGGACCACGCCAGCTCCATTCTTTCTTGGCAAGTGCCCTGGGGCTGAAATACAACGCACTCCGATGCGCTCTAGTAATTCGTGAGGCCCGGCTGTGGCGGTAATTTTGGGCGTCGGGAAAGCGCTTCCACAGCGCTATAAAAAATGACTCCACAGCCTTCATTAGGTGCTAGGCATTTTAAGGGAAAGCGCTCCTCATGCGCTTTGAAAACAGGTGGTTGCAGGGGTCAGGGGCCACAGCACCCTGCCCCTGGGGGAACAACAGTGAAGAGAAAAAGGAGCACAGGTGGAAGAGCCCAGCAGCAGGCCAGCACAAGGAGAGCGCAGGCAGTTCCTCAAAGTGACCAAGCAGGTCACAGGTCAGCACAGCAGCAGCAGTCCATGGTGATTCCTGGTGAGTCCTTTCAGCAGCATTGTGTCCAGTTCCAGGTAGTTCAAAGAATCTCCAAATTGTGGGGAAAATTCCCCTATACTTATACTCAGTCCTTACAATGTTTTGCAATGGTAGGGAGAGGAGGTTCCAGCCAGTTACACCTGATTCTGGGAGTGCCCCCTCTCTCCTTTCTGCACAGGCTCCAAACATCAGTGGGGGGTTTACGACCCTATTGTGTGAGGCCAGGACACAGCCTTTACAAATGTAGTATGCAAAAAGCCCCAACTGTCACTCTGCCCAGACGTGGATTGGAGTCAAGCTGCAAAACACTAGACTCACAAGCACAGATAAATGCGCACTTTCTAGAAGTGGCATTTCGGTGATAGTAATAAAAAATACACCCACACCAGGAAACAGCATTTACTATCACCATCACAACCATACCAAACACGCCTACGCTACCCCTCATAAATCAGACAATACCCCTTACACATAAGGCAGGGCATTTCTAATGCAATCCCATGAGAAGGCAGCACTCACAGCAGTGAGACACCAAGTTAGGCTGTTTGTCACTACCAGGACAGGCCACGCAACCTGGCACATGTCCTGCCTTCTACATACATGGCACCCTGCCCATAGGGCTAGCTAGGGCGTACCTTAGGAGTGACTTACATGTAGTAAAAGGGGAGTTCTGGGCCTGGCAAGTAAATTTAGATGCCAGTTCCCTGTGGCAGAAAACTGCGCACACAGACCATGCGCTAGCAGGCCTGAGACAAGTTTGAAAGTCTACTTCAGTGGGTGGTGCAAGCAGCGCTGCAGGCCCACTAGTAGTATTTAATTTACAGGCCCTGGGTATAGAGATACCACTGTACAAGGGACTTATAGGTAAATTAAATATGCCAATTAGGTATAAGCCAATCATACCAACATTAGATGGGAGAGCACCTGCACTTTAGCACTGGTCAGCAGTGATAAAGTGCTCAGAGTCCTAGAGCCAACAGCGAGAGGTCAGAAAAACCGGGAGGAAGGAGGCAAAAAGACTGGGGATGACCCTGCGTAAGGAAAAAAAGTCCAACAGAGGTCATCGACGTAGAGTTAATTTGAAAACACATATCCGCCTATCCCGGAGCTACAGGATTTGCAATGACCCAAGTCGGACGGCAGGTCTACTATTAAAAGATTTAATAAGGTTGGGCCCATACACGGCCTTGTTTAAGCCCCTTAGAAGTCGGGATCCTTCTCGACAGATGATCTCCTGCCCCTAATTTAACTTGAATGCATGTATAAATGTGCTAAAGAATCAGTTGGTTCAAGAGGATCCACTGTATGCTTCTTTTGGCAAGCTTACCCCAAAGTCTTTTCCTATCAATGTGGTCAAAGGCTGAAGATTAATCAATAAAAGCATACATATAATGTTGAGGTGGAAAGGAAAGAGTCAGGATGTTTGTGGTTGTACCCAAATACTTACTAAAACCAGTTTGGTTAATGGGGATAACTGCATTACCTGTCGCCTAGCAAGGAAAAGGTATGCTCAAAGACTGGTTTAAGAGCGTCTGCCCAATAATTAGAGTCCAATTTGAAGAGGGGCTCAGGAATCCCATTTGGACCTAGTGCTCCCCCCTCCTGTCTTTTGCAGTCCTGATTTAGATCTGTTTGCTTGAGATGGTCATTATGGAATCTCGCTGATCACTTTTTTTTATCCTCAGTTTTCCCAGCCTCTGTGCTACCCAATGTCTCCTCACCCGTGTGATGTTGGAGGGATCTGTGTTGAAATGTTTCATAAGAGAGCTTGTCCAGTCATCCTCTGTCAAATGAGAGCTGACCCCATGGCCTGATGTATTTTCTTATCTGTTTACTGCGTACCAGAATCTGGCACTGTTGTTGCTTTCTATATCGTAAAACAGTTTGGCTCAAAGCAAGTCTTCTGAGTCCCTCTTTAGTCGCAATAGTACCTTTTTCTTAGTTGCTTTTAATTGTCGTAACTCTTGTAGGATGTTCATGTCTGGGCCATCTGAACAAAGCTTCCACAGAGATCTATTTATTGCCATCTGAAAGTGACTGATTTGCCGGTCTTCTAGCGCAGAAGGTCCCTTAGTTGGCTGGTCTTGCAGAATGAATGATTTATTGTGACAAAACATTCCACCTGTCTTCAGCCGATATCTTTCTTTAACTGAGTGAAAAGTCCCCTAATTCTTTTATGAAACTTTCCCAGCTAGTTCCAATATTTGGGTCGGCTGCTCCCTTATCCTTTCACAGACTCTTTGCCAGAGACTACAATCTTTCAGGATTATCAGTCTTGCATTTAATTATTTTATTGTTTGCTGTATGTACGGATGTAGGCCCTTCCACTAGCTGGTTTAGAGTTGCACCCTGCATTCGCACTAAGATTTCTTGTGGGAGGTGATCTCTGAAATCCTTTGCACCCAAACAGTAAACCACTATTTTCTCGATCATTGGTTATGATACAAACGTATATTTAATTAAGGCACTGACTGTTGAATTGTGGAAGGATGCTGCGGGAGGTGGACCCCCTGGTAAGCGACTATTCAATGCCCCAAAACCTAGGTGCTCTATGTCCCTTAATAGGTTCTTTCCTGTTGTAGTTTGTCTTCCCCACTTGTTACCTTCTTGCCCCGAGATGTTCCATGCTGACCAGTGTTCTTCCTGGTAATAATCTTCTTCCAGCGGGCTTAACAGATATATGTTATAATCCCCGTTAACACAAATTTGGGTGTAGGCTCCGCTATTATTAGCCTTGTTAGTTCTTCTCTGAGTAGTTTTGCCCCATCAACCTTTTCTCCCAGGTGCAGATACACATTCATGATTACCAGCTGCCCATCATTGTTATTGCTTCTTGTTTCCAATCTGAGGGCTTGCATGTCGTTTGTACACGTGGATTTAGTCTTCAACACCTTTGAAGCCCTGATGGTCTTTCTAGAGGTGTAGATTGCCAGCCCACCTTTTGGGTGTCCAAATGTGGCCCTCTTAGCCGTGGGGAGATGATGCGTTTTAAATCCTTGTAAATGGTGTGAGTGCTCCAGCCAGGTTTCTCGTAATATTATGAGGTCAAAAGTTTGAAAATATAACAGTAACTGCGTGTCGGTTAGTTTGTTTCTCAAGCTGTATATATTCCAGGAACAGATTCTTAAGTGAGTGCTGGCCGCTATTAATGGTTTTGGATCAAGTCAAGAGTTAGTGTGTTGGTTGTGTACTGTTCTGGCTAGCCAGTGCCAATCATCAGGTAGGAAAGCGGCTGTGTTAGCATGCCTAACCCCCCCCCCCCCACTCTTCAATATTCTCCTTAACCTTTAGGGAGGAACTCCCAGCTGACTGAGGCTTCTCCTTTTTGCACGGTGATTGATGGTCTAAATGCTCATTTCACTTTGATAAAAAGGGTTCCAGATAACCTATGTTTTGATAGAACATCAGCTTAATCCCCCAGATTTCCAATTGTAATTGCTCATCCATGATCCTCTTTGCTATTTCCGATGTAGTAAAGGTAACTTTTGTCACCTCATGCACTGAGATGTTCTTGTACTGTAATAGATTCAAGATCGCATGATCCTATGTCCTCCACTCTTCTAACAGCTGTTAGCAATCTGATTTATATTCTCGGATAAAAAGGACTGTACAAGTTTCTGCTGTGTTTGTGCTATTTGTGGAGAGCTGACTTGTTCAACTGGCTTTACTGGTTCTGGAGAGTTTATCACCACCTTCTGTTTTCATTCCATAGGACCTTCAGTTACTGTCAATTGTATAGGAGGGTCCTTGTTTAAAACTGCTGTCACACATTCTACTGCACTGGCTGCCAATGTTTCCTGATTGATGCTGCCCCTTCGTCTCTTGGTTTCTTCTACCACACTCATACTCATGCCAGACTGTCACAAATTAGTTTGTAAGTTCATTATTATTGGCATACTGCTTTCCTCCAAAGTACTGATGCCAGACTGTCTCAAGTTAGTTTGTAAGTTCATTTTCATTGGCATGCAGTTTTTCTCCAATTTAGGAGTTCTTACATCTGGAATGGCAGAGCCAGTTTTGAAATAACCTATGATATCAATTTTGCTTTTCCTACCCTTCCTCCTCTGCTTCCGTCGTTGCCTTTTGTCTGGCAGTGCTGTTTCTCCAGCCTCCTCGTCCTCTGTCTGCACCACCAAGGGGATTTCTTGATAATCCAGCTCTCCATGCACTTAGATGATTGCCTTTCATGTTGACAAAAGCTGTTTGTGGGTCGTTGTTGTAATTCTTGCTCCGCTCGAATTCCTTGCTGAATTCTTCCATCTCAGCATTTTGTGTTATTTTACCTTCTACAGAAGCAACAGTCTGGAATGTCAACCTTGTAATTTGAGTTGTCTCCTTTTTATCTGACAGTAGTTCCCCCATTATGGCTGGCAGCGTTACCAGCTTATCAACAATTGATATGCAATTTCAACTTGATTGAACTAAGTCATCCCAGCCTGGGCCCTTCTAATCAGGTTGTTCATATCTGACAGTTTTCTATCAATATTTGAGACATATTTGGTCAGTTCGCTTAGAAAAGATAGTTGTATATCAATTTTGTCAGACTGATAATGCATTGCGTTAATTGATGAGATTGGTTTGATGTTCGACAATGTACTGTTCCCATTACGTCCAAGTTATACCCACCTGGGAGTCCTCTTCCTTCTTGTTTTTCTTTGTCTTCCGGTAGTTGTGGGATAGCTCTTACTGCAGCTAATGATGATTCGTTCTGAGGGGCTTCTGAGGTCCCCATGTTCTGCACTTACAGTGTGCCTTTCTGACTTTACTAGTGATACCCGGAATGCGCAAGAAATTGATGGTAATTGATTAATAGTATTAAAGTTTGGTAATATTGTGTTTATTGGTTCAAGTGCTGTCATTTGAGGCTTCTCTTTTACTGCATATGTAATTATATTGCGGTCATTTCTCTGTATGTCTTGCATACCTGTGAAGTATTTCACCACAGGGAAGTGAGGGGTGGTATCACTTTCCTTTTCCGAAATCTTCTTCCCATTCATTGTAGCTGTCTGACCTGTTCGCACATGTGCCCTTGGTTGACCACCACCTTCATCACATTTATTAGTTAGTTTGATATTAATGTTTTCCTTTCCTTTAGTTTTTATTTCTGGTATGTTGCCTGGGGTACAGGCCCCATATATCTTTGTCTCTTAAAACTGCATTACAAAACAATCAACCCAGCCCGTATGCTCCAGCAACCTCCTGGACTGACCTGACCTGCTTGTATGAGTTAGACTCCTGGTTATACCAGTGAAGCAAATGGATTACCCTGGTGATTTATGAATTAGTCTTCTGGTTATACTAGTTAAGTGAGTGATGAGGCAATGGTGACAGAGTGAAGCATAATAGTAGATCAATGGGTGGTCGTGCACATATTTGAGGGGGACTAGAGTACTACAGGGCCTGCATCAATGTTGCATATACTAGCATTCAGGCCCTCTTGCTGTGTTCCGAGTTACTGTGTCTCGGGCAACCAAGGCTATACTTATCCTTTTCTGTATCCTTGACCATATCCTTCCATTCTTAGTTATAGTTTGAAGCTTGAGGCATGTGATTGAAGGCTTGTAGGATGGAACTCGAAGTTTCCTGGTTTGCACAGTACTGTGACTAACGGCCAGGACAATCAAAAGCTGGCAAGAACTGGCAGAGACTGAGGAAAGGATGAGTTGTGGGAGCGAGGCTCACCAGGAACCCACAAGCTGCACCCAGTACTCGACAGGCCGCTTCCGCGGGTCCCTAGGGCACACTCTCTGCAATGGTTGAATACAGCCACTGTGCTCACCCACACCTACTAAGAAGCTAGCTGGAAAAACCAACAGTTTCTAGCCAGACTTAAAGGCTTGACCTGTCTAAACTCACTTAAATTTGCTTGGGTTACTCAAAATGTCATAAATGTGCCCTTAGTGGATAGAGCCACTGAGTTGTTTCCGCTGGTTGGCCTGGAGATCTGTTGTGCCACTCCAGTGTGACCAGCGTGGCCGGTGAGACCCGTGGCACCTGTGGCTCCTCAATATTCCTCTGTGCTTACTATGTCCTTCTATATATTTCGATAGTTCAGTGGCCTGTAAATATTTTCAGTATTTCTGTACGCCCTTAGAGGAGGGGATGATGCATGCCTCTTTGGCGAATGGACAGTGCCTCGAGACTCTAGCATTTAGTCCTGAGGCATGTCAGGTGCACATACCTCGGACACAAAGTATAGTGCAGTGCAGTATGAGCAGGCAGGGGAGAGGCATGGAGGCACAGAGACAAACTGGGGCAGAGAGACAAACCACTTCCTTAGTTGTGGCGGGCAGGTGGGGTAGCGGAGCAAGGAGGCGGCATGATGAATTGGTAGGCCACTGTGGCCGCTGCAGCAGCATACAGGTATGCAGTGACTTACTGCAGCTTGTTTTCTCCCTGGCCAGGTTCCGTGGCCATACCATGCAGTGCCACGCTTCCCCCTTTTGGAATACCAGCCAGCACCTCTTCCTCCGCTGCTCTCAGCAAGTCATTCCTCCACTACGTTTCTCCGCTTCTCGCTCCAAGACCTCAGTCCAGCCCCCCCCCCCGTGCCCCACTTGGTCCCGCTCCAGTCTTCCACCTTGCCTCGTAGCCTCCCACTTCCACTTCTACTCAGGCAGTGTGCAATATGAAAATAGGTGCAAACAGATGTTAACAAACTGAACCACGTAACATTATCAGAAATATCTCAGAAATGTTGTCTATTGTTTAATGGTAGGCCAAAACGCACAGTTAACCTAGTGGGTTGAAAATTCACTGTTTGATTGCTTGCCAACCTATGGCCTTCAGATGACCAGTAAATTAGCCGGAAAGGGTTGTCAGCTTGACAATTAATTTATTCAAATATAAGTGCATACATCAGAAGTAATGCTCGTCCAACAGGCGAGACCACAATGCAAAGGAAATTTGGGCAGGACTGCATTGAGCTAGCACTAAACAAAAGTTCAGCATGTTAACCAATAAATGGGGTAGGATAGGCAGCAGGGGACAGGAATTATGACAAACAAGGGAGCTATTGCTGAACTGTTTCCTCATGAGGAGCCAGTGTGCAGGCCAGCAGAATCTAGAGTATCTCAGTTTGCACCTTGTTAGCAGAAGAAATTGACCTTTCCTTGCAGTCCCCTCAGTTTACCCTCATTGCAATAGTTGTCCGAACTGCCAGTGGACACTCAGGGGCATATTTACAAGTGGCTTGTGTCACCAATGCATCATTTTTTGTGACACACTGGTGGTGCAGGCTGTAGACCCATATCTACAAGGCCACAGAAAACTACTTTGCGTGGCTTTTCATGTCCTTGTAGATGAGGAGTAAGGCAATGCATTGCAAGTTACTGCCTTGTCTTACTCTGAGTCAAAGAGGAGTTTCATGGGTGTTGTTGTGGGTGTTCTCATGCAACACCCATGGATTTTGACGTATTCCCAGATTTACAAGGATTTGTAAACCTAGGAATGTTTCAAAAGCCTACGCCTCCCAGGGGAGGCTTAATGAGGTCTGTTTCCTCTTTCTATTTATGCTGCATTCTTTAGCACACACAGAAGGAGGAAAATGTCTCCATTGATTGTTTTTGTGCAGGAAGGTATCCCTTCCTGCACAAAGGCAATTGTTCCTACAAGTCAGACACCCTTGCAAAATGGTGCAACGGTGCCTGCATGGGCGCAAAGCAGCCAATTGTGCACCAGGGCAGTGTAAGAGGCCAGGAATGCGTTGTATCTTATAGATACAGAAATAATCTTACCCTTTTCTTTTGATGCAGGTCAGTGCAGAAAAGTGACTTTCTGCACTGCCCTTCATCAAAAATTTGTAAATAAACCCCTCAGTTTCTATGAGCTCTGTAGGAGATAAATCAAAACAGGGATGGGTGGTGTAAAGAAATGGCTCCCTGTTGCAGTTACCCCCCACTTTTTGCCTGATACTGATGCTGACTTGACTGAGAAGTGTGCTGGGACCCTGCTAACCAGGCCCCAGCACCAGTGTTCCTTCACCTAAAATGTACCATTGTATCCACAATTGGCACACCCTGGCATTCAGAGAAGTCCCTTGTAACTGGTACTTCTAGTACCAAGGGCCCTGATGCCAAGAAAGGTCTCTAAGGGCTGCAGCATGTCTTATGCCACCCTAGAGACCCCTCACTCAGCACAGACACACTGCTTACAAGCCTGTGTGTGCTAGTGAGAACAAAATGAGTAAGTCGACATGGCACTCCCCTCAGGGTGCCATGCCAGCCTCTCACTGCCTATGCAGTATAGGTAAGACACCCCTCTAGCAGGCCTTACAGCCCTAAGGCAGGGTGCACTATACCATAGGTGAGGGTACCAGTGCATGAGCACTGTGCCCCTACAGTGTCTAAACAAAACCTTAGACATTGTAAGTGCAGGGTAGCCATAAGAGTATATGGTCTGGGAGTCTGTTTTACACGAACTCCACAGCACCATAATGGCTACACTGAAAACTGGGAAGTTTGGTATCAAACTTCTCAGCACAATAAATGCACACTGATACCAGTGTACATTTTATTGTAAAATACACCACAGAGGGCACCTTAGAGGTGCCCCCTGAAACTTAACCAACTATCTGTGTAGGCTGACTGGTTCCAGCAGCCTGCCACACTAGAGACATGTTGCTGGCCCCATGGGGAGAGTGCCTTTGTCACTCTAGGCCAGTAACAAAGCCTGCACTGGGTGGAGATGCTAACACCTCCCCCAGGCAGGAGCTGTAACACCTGGCGGTGAGCCTCAAAGGCTCACCCCTTTGTCACAGCCCAGCAGGGCACTCCAGCTTAGTGGAGTTGCCCGCCCCCTCCGGCCACGGCCCCCACTTTTGGCGGCAAGGCTGGAGGGAACAAAGAAAGCAACAAGGAGGAGTCACTGGCCAGTCAGGACAGCCCCTAAGGTGTCCTGAGCTGAAGTGACTCTAACTTTTAGAAATCCTCCATCTTGCAGATGGAGGATTCCCCCAATAGGGTTAGGATTGTGACCCCCTCCCCTTGGGAGGAGGCACAAAGAGGGTGTACCCACCCTCAGGGCTAGTAGCCATTGGCTACTAACCCCCCAGACCTAAACACGCCCTTAAATTTAGTATTTAAGGGTTGCCCTGAACCCTAGAAAATTAGATTCCTGCAACTACAAGAAGAAGGACTGCCTAGCTGAAAACCCCTGCAGAGGAAGACCAGAAGACGACAACTGCCTTGGCTCCAGAAACTCACCGGCCTGTCTCCTGCCTTCCAAAGATCCTGCCCCAGCGACGCCTTCCAAAGGGACCAGCGACCTCGACATCCTCTGAGGACTGCCCCTGCTTCGAAAAGACAAGAAACTCCCGAGGACAGCGGACCTGCTCCAAGAAAAGCTGCAACTTTGTTTCCAGCAGCTTTAAAGAACCCTGCAAGCTCCCCGCAAGAAGCGTGAGACTTGCAACACTGCACCCGGCGACCCCGACTCGGCTGGTGGCGATCCAACACCTCAGGAGGGACCCCAGGACTACTCTAAGACTGTGAGTACCAAGACCTGTCCCCCCTGAGCCCCCACAGCGCCGCCTGCAGAGGGAATCCCGAGGCTTCCCCTGACCGCGACTCTTTGAATCCTAAGTCCCGACGCCTGGGAGAGCCCCTGCACCCGCAGCCCCCAGGACCTGAAGGACCGGACTTTCACTGGAGGAGTGACCCCCAGGAGTCCCTCTCCCTTGACCAAGTGGAGGTTTCCCCGAGGAACCCCCCCTTGCCTGCCTGCAGCGCTGAAGAGATCCCTAGATCTCCCATTGACTTCCATTACAAACCCGACGCTTGTTTCTACACTGCACCCGGCCGCCCCCGCGCTGCTGAGGGTGAAATTTCTGTGTGGGCTTGTGTCCCCCCCGGTGCCCTACAAAACCCCCCTGGTCTGCCATCCAAAGACGCGGGTACTTACCTGCAAGCAGACCGGAACCGGGGCACCCCCTTCTCTCCATTCTAGCCTATGTGTTTTGGGCACCACTTTGAACTCTGCACCTGACCGGCCCTGAGCTGCTGGTGTGGTGACTTTGGGGTTGCTCTGAACCCCCAACGGTGGGCTACCTTGGACCAAGAACTAAGCCCTGTAAGTGTCTTACTTACCTGGTTAACCTAACAAATACTTACCTCCCCTAGGAACTGTGAAAATTGCACTGTGTCCACTTTTAAAACAGCTATTTGTGAATACCTTGAAAAGTATACATGCAATTTTGATGATTTGAAGTTCCTAAAGTACTTACCTGCAATACCTTTCGAATGAGATATTACATGTAGAATTTGAACCTGTGGTTCTTAAAATAAACTAAGAAAAGATATTTTTCTATACAAAAACCTATTGGCTGGATTTGTCTCTGAGTGTGTGTACCTCATTTATTGTCTATGTGTATGTACAACAAATGCTTAACACTACTCCTTGGATAAGCCTACTGCTCGACCACACTACCACAAAATAGAGCATTAGTATTATCTATTTTTACCACTATTTTACCTCTAAGGGGAACCCTTGGACTCTGTGCATGCTATTCCTTACTTTGAAATAGCACATACAGAGCCAACTTCCTACATTGGTGGATCAGCGGTGGGGTACAAGACTTTGCATTTGCTGAACTACTCAGCCAATACCTGATCACACGACAAATTCCAAAATTGTCATTAGAAATTCATTTTTTGCAATTTGAAATCTTTCTAAATTCTTAAAAGTCCTGCTAGGGCCTTGTGTGTTAAGTCCCTGTTTAGCATTGTCTTTTAGAGTTTAAAAGTTTGTTAAAGGTTTGAAATTAGATTCTAGAAACAGTTTTAGATTCTTTAAAAAGTCTTCCAACTTTTAGCAAAATAATGTCTGATACAGAGATGAATGTGGTGGAACTCGACACCACACCTTACCTCCATCTTAAGATGAGGGAGCTAAGGTCTCTCTGTAATATAAAGAAAATAACCATTGGCTCCAGACCTACCAAAATTCAGCTCCAGGAGCTGTTGGCAGAGTTTGAAAAAGCCAACCCCTCTGAGGATGACTTCACAGAGGAAGAAATTAGTGACTTGGAGGGCAATTCCCCCCTTCCAGTCCTAAATAGGGAGACCAGGGCCTCTCAAGCCCTGTCTCCAAAAATGATAGTCAGAAATGTTGCTTCCCTCACAGGAGGGTCCAGCATTTCTGAAATCACTGAGGATGCTCTCAGTGAGGATGACCCCCTGTTAGCCAGGATGGTCAAAAGATTGGCTTTGGAAAAGCAGCTCCTAGCCATAGAAAGGGAAAGAAAAGAGATGGGCCTAGGTCCCATCAATGGTGGCAGCAACTTAACTAGGGTCAGAGATTCTCCTGACATCCTAAAAATCCCCAAAGGGATTGTAACCAAATATGAAGATGGTGATGACATCACCAAATGGTTCACAGCTTTTGAGAGGGCTTGTGTAACCAGAAAAGTGAACAGATCTCACTGGGGTGCTCTCCTTTGGGAAATGTTCACTGGAAAGTGTAGGGATAGACTCCTCACACTCTCTGGAAAAGATGCAGAATCTTATGACCTCATGAAGGGTACCCTGATTGAGGGCTTTGGATTCTCCACTGAGGAGTATAGAATTAGATTCAGGGGGGCTCAAAAATCCTCGAGCCAGACCTGGGTTGATTTTGTAGACTACTCAGTAAAAACACTAGATGGTTGGTTAACTGGAAATGAAGTGTGTGACTATGTTGGGCTTTATAATTTGTTTATGAAAGAACACATTTTAAGTAACTGCTTCAATGAAAAGTTGCATCAGTATCTGGTAGACCTAGGTCCAATTTCTCCCCAAGAATTGGGAAAGAAGGCAGACCACTGGGTCAAGACTAGGGTAACCAAAACTTCCACTGGGGGTGACCAAAAGAAAGGGGTTACAAAAACTCCCCAGGAGAAAGTGGGTAACACTAGAAACAAAGAAAAAGAGTCCTCTGTAGGCCCCCAAAAACCAGAACAGGTGGGTGGGCCCCAAGACACAACCCAAAACAAAGGTGGGTACCAGGGTAAGAACTGGGATGCCACTAAGGCATGGTGCCACAACTGTAAACAGTCTGGGCACCACACCAAGGACACTTCTTGTCCCAAAAACAAACCCCAGAACAAAATTCCAGGGGTAACCAGTGTAGCCATGGGAGATGACTCCTCAGATGAGGAGGTCTTCCTAGCCTTCAACTGGAAACAGGGCCCAACAGGTGAGTTGGAGATTCCAGAGGGAAGTAGACACTTCCACCACCTACTGGTGAATGGAATCCCAACCACTGCCCTGAGAGACACTTGTGCCAGTCACACTATTGTGCATGACAGGCTGGTGCTCTCAAACCAGTACATCCCAGGTGAGACTGCCAGGGTAAGAGTTAGCCTAGACAGGGTCACTAAGAGGCCTGTGGCTTTAGTGCCCATAGAAGTGGGTGGCACTCTTAGCTGGAGAAGGGTAGTAGTCAGTACAGACCTCCCCCTTGATTGTCTCCTTGGAAATGACTACCCAGAGGTTAGTCAGAGCCCAAGAGAGAAACTGGTCCAGTGCCAGTCCTCTCCCAAGGATTCTGGAAGTCCTGCCTCTGCAGTAAATGCAAGCAGGCCCCAGAAGAAGAAGAAAAGAAAACAGAGTAGGAAGGGTGGACAACCTTTAGCCAAGGTTACAGCAAGCCAAGGAGATTCTGCTCCAGTAGGGGAGAACTCCAAAAATGGCCCTGATAAAGTCCAACCTGACCCAGAAGAAGTCCTGGCTAGTCAGGCAACTGTTAAACCTGAGTGGGTGGCTCCTCAGCTAACAGAAGAAAGAGTGGAAGAAGGGTGTTTACTACAAGATGTGGTAACCCCCCACTCCAATACAGCAGACAGGCAACCTGAACCCAAAGAAGCCTGTAACTTAGCCCCTTCCCTTTTAGGTGAAGAGCTAAAGGTGTGGTTCTGGGCACTGACAGCTGTCAGTGGCCTCTGCTGGGTGTTAGCCTTTATGGCTGCACTATCCTTAGCATGGTGGTCTGACCCCATGCCAAATAGCAAGTTAGGCCCCCTGACCCTATTGGTCATGGTGGGGTTACTCCAGCTCTGGGTAACCTCTCTGGGTAAGCTAGGGGTGACCCTGGCCAAGATAAGGTTAGCAGAGGTGGACACCTCTAAGACCAAAATAGAAAGAATGGGTGGAGACATTGAAGAGGCAGACAAGAGGCAATTCAGACTAGGTCCTATCACTGTGGAAGTGGGTCAGTTCCCCAAAGGGAATGACCTGAACAGAAGGATGTAAGGCAGAGTAGGCCCTGCAACTAACCAGCCTATTTCTCCTACTCTTCCTCGCCTGACAGACTAGGAAGACTCTCCCAGCTTGGGCTGAGTCTCCTGGCCTGTAGGCTGGGGGGGGCTTGTGTAAAGAAATGGCTCCCTGTTGCAGTTACCCCCCACTTTTTGCCTGATACTGATGCTGACTTGACTGAGAAGTGTGCTGGGACCCTGCTAACCAGGCCCCAGCACCAGTGTTCCTTCACCTAAAATGTACCATTGTATCCACAATTGGCACACCCTGGCATTCAGAGAAGTCCCTTGTAACTGGTACTTCTAGTACCAAGGGCCCTGATGCCAAGAAAGGTCTCTAAGGGCTGCAGCATGTCTTATGCCACCCTAGAGACCCCTCACTCAGCACAGACACACTGCTTACAAGCCTGTGTGTGCTAGTGAGAACAAAATGAGTAAGTCGACATGGCACTCCCCTCAGGGTGCCATGCCAGCCTCTCACTGCCTATGCAGTATAGGTAAGACACCCCTCTAGCAGGCCTTACAGCCCTAAGGCAGGGTGCACTATACCATAGGTGAGGGTACCAGTGCATGAGCACTGTGCCCCTACAGTGTCTAAACAAAACCTTAGACATTGTAAGTGCAGGGTAGCCATAAGAGTATATGGTCTGGGAGTCTGTTTTACACGAACTCCACAGCACCATAATGGCTACACTGAAAACTGGGAAGTTTGGTATCAAACTTCTCAGCACAATAAATGCACACTGATACCAGTGTACATTTTATTGTAAAATACACCACAGAGGGCACCTTAGAGGTGCCCCCTGAAACTTAACCAACTATCTGTGTAGGCTGACTGGTTCCAGCAGCCTGCCACACTAGAGACATGTTGCTGGCCCCATGGGGAGAGTGCCTTTGTCACTCTGAGGCCAGTAACAAAGCCTGCACTGGGTGGAGATGCTAACACCTCCCCCAGGCAGGAGCTGTAACACCTGGCGGTGAGCCTCAAAGGCTCACCCCTTTGTCACAGCCCAGCAGGGCACTCCAGCTTAGTGGAGTTGCCCGCCCCCTCCGGCCACGGCCCCCACTTTTGGCGGCAAGGCTGGAGGGAACAAAGAAAGCAACAAGGAGGAGTAACTGGCCAGTCAGGACAGCCCCTAAGGTGTCCTGAGCTGAAGTGACTCTAACTTTTAGAAATCCTCCATCTTGCAGATGGAGGATTCCCCCAATAGGGTTAGGATTGTGACCCCCTCCCCTTGGGAGGAGGCACAAAGAGGGTGTACCCACCCCCAGGGCTAGTAGCCATTGGCTACTAACCCCCCAGACCTAAACACGCCCTTAAATTTAGTATTTAAGGGTTGCCCTGAACCCTAGAAAATTAGATTCCTGCAACTACAAGAAGAAGGACTGCCTAGCTGAAAACCCCTGCAGAGGAAGACCAGAAGACGACAACTGCCTTGGCTCCAGAAACTCACCGGCCTGTCTCCTGCCTTCCAAAGATCCTGCTCCAGCGACGCCTTCCAAAGGGACCAGCGACCTCGACATCCTCTGAGGACTGCCCCTGCTTCGAAAAGACAAGAAACTCCCGAGGACAGCGGACCTGCTCCAAGAAAAGCTGCAACTTTGTTTCCAGCAGCTTTAAAGAACCCTGCAAGCTCCCCGCAAGAAGCGTGAGACTTGCAACACTGCACCCGGCGACCCCGACTCGGCTGGTGGCGATCCAACACCTCAGGAGGGACCCCAGGACTACTCTAAGACTGTGAGTACCAAGACCTGTCCCCCCTGAGCCCCCACAGCGCCGCCTGCAGAGGGAATCCCGAGGCTTCCCCTGACCGCGACTCTTTGAATCCTAAGTCCCGACGCCTGGGAGAGACCCTGCACCCGCAGCCCCCAGGACCTGAAGGACCGGACTTTCACTGGAGGAGTGACCCCCAGGAGTCCCTCTCCCTTGACCAAGTGGAGGTTTCCCCGAGGAACCCCCCCCTTGCCTGCCTGCAGCGCTGAAGAGATCCCTAGATCTCCCATTGACTTCCATTACAAACCCGACGCTTGTTTCTACACTGCACCCGGCCGCCCCCGCGCTGCTGAGGGTGAAATTTCTGTGTGGGCTTGTGTCCCCCCCGGTGCCCTACAAAACCCCCCTGGTCTGCCATCCAAAGACGCGGGTACTTACCTGCAAGCAGACCGGAACCGGGGCACCCCCTTCTCTCCATTCTAGCCTATGTGTTTTGGGCACCACTTTGAACTCTGCACCTGACCGGCCCTGAGCTGCTGGTGTGGTGACTTTGGGGTTGCTCTGAACCCCCAACGGTGGGCTACCTTGGACCAAGAACTAAGCCCTGTAAGTGTCTTACTTACCTGGTTAACCTAACAAATACTTACCTCCCCTAGGAACTGTGAAAATTGCACTGTGTCCACTTTTAAAACAGCTATTTGTGAATAACTTGAAAAGTATACATGCAATTTTGATGATTTGAAGTTCCTAAAGTACTTACCTGCAATACCTTTCGAATGAGATATTACATGTAGAATTTGAACCTGTGGTTCTTAAAATAAACTAAGAAAAGATATTTTTCTATACAAAAACCTATTGGCTGGATTTGTCTCTGAGTGTGTGTACCTCATTTATTGTCTATGTGTATGTACAACAAATGCTTAACACTACTCCTTGGATAAGCCTACTGCTCGACCACACTACCACAAAATAGAGCATTAGTATTATCTATTTTTACCACTATTTTACCTCTAAGGGGAACCCTTGGACTCTGTGCATGCTATTCCTTACTTTGAAATAGCACATACAGAGCCAACTTCCTACAGGTGGTGTAGCCACAACAGCCACACCAGGAACTGCAGAATTTGCTACAGGGCTTGTGTGATCTTTAAGGCTGAAGCTCGTCCGCTAGGCTCCTTCTTCCTGCCTCCACCTGCCTCTGGACTGGAGGAACGTTTTCACATATGCAAGACTGTAAAGCTCTGATAGGTCATTGTGGAACTGGAAAAGAATGGATGCATACAGTACTGGAGAGACCATTTCAGAACAATCCGAGAGTCTTGTTTCTAACTGATGGTGATTGTGGTACTCTTCAGGAAGGCAAGGTAATTAAAAACAAGTTATGAAATGAGTCTAGAGGAGACCTGGTCTGCTGATCATAAGCAAACACTTGCTCAGAAATCAGCAGTTTGCCCTTTGATAGATAAAGAGATAAAACAAAAGTTCACTGATGAACTGCTGTCCTGGTGCCCTTAATAAAGTTACATTTGTTAATGTTTAAGAGCCATTTTATTTAGGGGGTGTTTATACTGTGATTTGCTTATCCACCAGGATGGCACCCAGGTCATGCTTAAAAACTATATTAGTCTCTTATCACAGGAAAGTTTTTCCATCTGAACTTTTCATCCTATATTCTTATTTCTTATTCTCTTGTTCTTTTTTTGACTTATGTGGCAAAAATGTATATTTTTTAAAATTAACCATCACATCAACTTTCCACGGCTAGTCCTTTTGGCTTTGCCAGTGTTTGCTATAAAGTTTCTATACTGATTGCTTCATTGCAAATCTTTTGTCCAAATTAACAGAATGATTGCGGTAACTGAAAGACTCAATTGAACACTGGACTGTGAAGAACAAGGAGTTCACAAGTATATGCATGTCAAAATCAATGGCTATTGATCAGCATTATGTCACATTACCTAATATGACTTCCTGCTTCATTGTTTTACTATGCAATCAAACAAGGGTGCCTTAAACCTTTCTTTCCTGGAAAGCAACTGTGAGACAGCCAATAATGTGAATTCTTGGAAAAACTGCAGTATTTTCATGTGATCCTTCTGTTGTCCCACTGATTTATCTAGTGCGGGGCAGATGACGGTCTTCTAATGTTGGAAGCTCCAATGCTCTGACGTCTGCACTGCCTTGGGTGTTGCCCACATTGTCAAACAGGTTGGCAGCTCAGATGCCCAATCTATTGTGACAGGTCCCTGAGTTTTCACAATTTTTCGACAAAGAAGATTGCAATGTTGAAGGAAAATGTAGACCATGCTACCCCTTACTGCGGGAGATCAACCAAGTGGATATTGACTGTGTAGCCACACTTTGGGGCACATTCCCAGTGCACACTTATGGTGTTGGATATATCCATCATGAGTTTCGCCACCTATGTTGCTTCTATGGCTGAGGCAAGAAAAACAGGATGATGAATGGATTGCATGAATGAATCTCAGCCACTGTCAATTGCTCTGGCTGCATTCCAGTTCATTGTTTTTCTCCCACCATGCCAATTCACAGCCATATGCAAATCAGTCTTGACCTTGCTCCAAAGCGAATAGTCCAACCCAAACTGCCATGTACTTCCTGAATTGGAACACAAGTATATGCATGTCAAAATCAATGGCTATTGATCAGCATTATGTCACATTACCTAATATGACTTCCTGCTTCATTGTTTTACTATGCAATCAAACAAGGGTGCCTTAAACCTTTCTTTCCTGGAAAGCAACTGTGAGACAGCCAATAATGTGAATTCTTGGAAAAACTGCAGTATTTTCATGTGATCCTTCTGTTGTCCCACTGATTTATCTAGTGCGGGGCAGATGACGGTCTTCTAATGTTGGAAGCTCCAATGCTCTGACGTCTGCACTGCCTTGGGTGTTGCCCACATTGTCAAACAGGTTGGCAGCTCAGATGCCCAATCTATTGTGACAGGTCCCTGAGTTTTCACAATTTTTCGACAAAGAAGATTGCAATGTTGAAGGAAAATGTAGGCCATGCTACCCCTTACTGCGGGAGATCAACCAAGTGGATATTGACTGTGTAGCCACACTTTGGGGCACATTCCCAGTGCACACTTATGGTGTCGGATATATCCATCATGAGTTTCGCCACCTATGTTGCTTCTATGGCTGAGGCAAGAAAAACAGGATGATGAATGGATTGCATGAATGAATCTCAGCCACTGTCAATTGCTCTGGCTGCATTCCAGTTCATTGTTTTTCTCCCACCATGCCAATTCACAGCCATAGGCAAGGTAATTAAAAACAAGTTATGAAATGAGTCTAGAGGAGACCTGGTCTGCTGATCATAAGCAAACACTTGCTCAGAAATCAGCAGTTTGCCCTTTGATAGATAAAGAGATAAAACAAAAGTTCACTGATGAACTGCTGTCCTGGTGCCCTTAATAAAGTTACATTTGTTAATGTTTAAGAGCCATTTTATTTAGGGGGTGTTTATACTGTGATTTGCTTATCCACCAGGATGGCACCCAGGTCATGCTTAAAAACTATATTAGTCTCTTATCACAGGAAAGTTTTTCCATCTGAACTTTTCATCCTATATTCTTATTTCTTATTCTCTTGTTCTTTTTTTGACTTATGTGGCAAAAATGTATATTTTTTAAAATTAACCATCACATCAACTTTCCACGGCTAGTCCTTTTGGCTTTGCCAGTGTTTGCTATAAAGTTTCTATACTGATTGCTTCATTGCAAATCTTTTGTCCAAATTAACAGAATGATTGCGGTAACTGAAAGACTCAATTGAACACTGGACTGTGAAGAACAAGGAGTTCACAAGTATATGCATGTCAAAATCAATGGCTATTGATCAGCATTATGTCACATTACCTAATATGACTTCCTGCTTCATTGTTTTACTATGCAATCAAACAAGGGTGCCTTAAACCTTTCTTTCCTGGAAAGCAACTGTGAGACAGCCAATAATGTGAATTCTTGGAAAAACTGCAGTATTTTCATGTGATCCTTCTGTTGTCCCACTGATTTATCTAGTGCGGGGCAGATGACGGTCTTCTAATGTTGGAAGCTCCAATGCTCTGACGTCTGCACTGCCTTGGGTGTTGCCCACATTGTCAAACAGGTTGGCAGCTCAGATGCCCAATCTATTGTGACAGGTCCCTGAGTTTTCACAATTTTTCGACAAAGAAGATTGCAATGTTGAAGGAAAATGTAGGCCATGCTACCCCTTACTGCGGGAGATCAACCAAGTGGATATTGACTGTGTAGCCACACTTTGGGGCACATTCCCAGTGCACACTTATGGTGTCGGATATATCCATCATGAGTTTCGCCACCTATGTTGCTTCTATGGCTGAGGCAAGAAAAACAGGATGATGAATGGATTGCATGAATGAATCTCAGCCACTGTCAATTGCTCTGGCTGCATTCCAGTTCATTGTTTTTCTCCCACCATGCCAATTCACAGCCATATGCAAATCAGTCTTGACCTTGCTCCAAAGCGAATAGTCCAACCCAAACTGCCATGTACTTCCTGAATTGGAACACAAGTAGCCCAGGACAGGTTTACATTTTTAAGGGATAATCAGCCAGGTATGACTTGTTCCAGCGGTACAGTGAGCATGAGACACATGTTTGGGCATTTCTGTAACACTTAGTGCAAGAAAAACAAGATGATGATTGGAATGCATGAATTATTCTTAGCCTCTGGCAATCTCTCAGGCCACACACAATCCATCATTTTTCACCCACTGTGGCATTTTAGTTTAGACTCAGACACATGCAAGCCAGTCTTGAACCTGCTCCAATGGCAACAATGCAGTCTGAACTGCCAGACCAGGTCCTCCCTGAATAGGAACAGAAGCGACCCAGGACCAGTTTTGCCCTTTTAATAGATCAACAGCAAGCTATAGCTTGGTGTCAGTGGCACAGTGAGCACGGTACCTGTGTCTGTGCATACCTGTAACACTTAGGACAAGAAAAACAGGGTGATGAGTGAAATGCTTGAACTAATCTTAACCACTAGCAGTAGCTCACCCCACATCCCAATCAACCGTTTTTCATCCACCATGCCACCTCAGTTTGAACCCTGATCCAATGGGAACAGTCCAGCCCGAATTGCCAGACCAGGTCCTCCGTAGGTCAGATACAACCTACCCAGAATAGCTTTCACCCTTTTAAGGGTTCATCACCCAGATGCAACTTGGTTCCAGTGGCATAGTGAGCATGGGACCCATGTCTGGGCACACCTATACCTCTTAAGGCATAAAAATCATGGTGATGAATGTAATGCTTGAATTAATCTCAGCCACTGGCAATTGCTCAGGCTGCATCGTAACCTATGTTTTTTCACCAGCCATGCCACCTTAATCTGTACTCAGCCATATGCAAATCAGTCTTGACCCTGCTTCAGTGGGAACAGTCCAGCATCAACTACAGGCCAAGTCCCCCCGATTTGGAACACAAGCAACCCAGGACTGGTTTCACCTTTTAAGGGCTCATCAGCCAGATATGGTCTGGTTCTAGTGACACAGTAAGCACAGGACCCACATCTGGGCATGCCTGTGAAACCTAGGTCAAGAAAAACAGGATGATGAATGGAATGCTTCAATTAATCTCAGCCACTTATAATCACTCAACAGTCCACTGTTTTTTTGCCCACCATGCCATCTCCGTTTGGGCCCGGCTATATGCAAATCAGTCTTAACCCTGCTCTAATAAGTGCAGCCTGAACTGTCATGGCAGGCTAGACTAAACTACGTATTTTACAGGACTTCTTAGAATAATGCTGCTTTCTATGTGCTAATCTGGCTACACTGCCTCACTGGTGGACCTAAAATGCAACAATGAATCATCTATAAATCAGGTCCTTAATTAATGTCACATTTCTTTAAAATGTCATTATTCTCAGGATTGATCTTGAATATAACATGTTCCATGCTGCACCATGGAAGTATCAAGCAAGCTTGATATAAATAGATACTTTTACTCATAAAAATACCTCCCTACCTCTTCCCTAGTTCAGCCTCATTTATAAGGAAATTTTCCTAGATTGACTACAGATGTGCATTTGCTGCAGAAATTGGTGTTCATCCAGACAATCACTCAGAATCAATCCACAGATCTGTGTGTCAGGAGTCTGATATGACTGTTAAACGGGCTTTCCTCTAACCAGGGAGTGGTTCTTAACCTTTTGACTTTGGTGGACCCCCAATCAATTACTGGAACTCAGATACCCCCACTAAATCATGTTGAGTGTCTGAGGACCTCACTGAGTCATTACTGGAAGCTGGGGACACCGGCATAAGCATGTCCAATTATTTAAACTGCAAAATATTACACAAAAATAGTCAGAGACTTTCTGAATTCAGTGGAGGCTACCCATTGTTCATTCGGTATTCTGTTTGATGCACCTGCACTGCTCCTCCCATCAATCAATCTTAGGATACTAATTAATTTTTTGCCTCCAATTTCAAATTCCTTCACATTGAGAGAACATTTTAATGTTTTTAATAGTACATTGTGCTGCTTTATATATGTACATTTTATTAATCAGTTAATAATATTTAATTTTCTAAACCATTGCAGCCCCATGATTAGGCTTTATGGAACCCGAGGGGTCCCTGGACCACAGGTTAAGAACCACTGAGTTGGGGTATTCAAATTGTATGTATCCAATCAAAGTTCCTCCTCCAATATCAACACTTTACACAACTTAGAATGCAAGGCTTGACTTAGAGTTTGGTGAACAGGGTACTTCTCTGCAAAGGTAAAATAAAGATTGGAATAACAAAACACAAAACTAACATCAGAAATAAAATGAGACAGCTCCATTTGTTCCACATTAGATAGAGAAGTGACATAACATCAAGCAGTTGGGGTTTCTAGCAATTGAACAAGAGAAAGCACAACCAAGGGGAGGTCTCATAGACTTTGGCTTAAAAGGAATACTTCTGGATTGCAGCTGCATTGAATAACACGGTTGACATTAGATGTCTCATTTGCATTATTCTTTAGGCTGGATAACACTGCACAAACTGCTTAATATATTGTCCCTTTTTACCTTTCTATTCTTTTCAAGTTTCTAAAAAGAAATGGGACAGTTGTATCAGGGTGAAGAATGGTTGCGTGAGAAATTGAGTTGTTGGTTGACTGGTGCGTGAGCCCTGGTCAATCAACTGCAACAATCCCATGCCGGGTGAACCACAAAAAGTCACTAAATTAACCTGCGCTTTACTCTGGGTAGCTTGGCACAAGAAGCAGTCAGCCTTAACTTGGAGGCAATGTGTAAAGTATTTAGGCATCACACAAACAGTAATAAGGTAAAAACACAACAAAAGAGAAAATCCAAGCCAATTACAAAAAATATTTAATATTAATAAATTATTTGACAAGGAAATGACAGAATTAATATCAGTAGAAGCTGCATTAAGAATTTTTGAATTTTAAGGGTCAAAAGAGCACCTAAAAAATAAAAGTGCCAACCATGGACATCTGATCACCATTAGCATCACAGTCAAGGGACCACAGTGTGTGGAGACCTCTTGGTTGTGCAGGACTCACCCAGGCTGGGTCCAGGTGCAGGTTCAAGATGATGGGAGCCAGTTATATCCCCGCATCTCTGAAAAGGATGCCAATAAAGTAGGCCTTGGAGGCACTTTTGGTAGTCCTTGGTGCAGATGTAGAATGAGAGCTCAACTGTAAGGCTGGCCTCTGAGGGTTCAAGGCAGGTGCCAGGCAGCAAAGCAACCCTTCCAAGTTCAGCAGCAGTCTAGCAGAGTGCACAGCAGGTCACAGCCGCAGCACTACTTTGAGAGTCCTTCAACAGATCCTGTAGTGAACTGAATAGTGGGTTTGAGGGTCCCATTTTTATACCCTGGTGTACCCTGCTCCTGGAAGGTGGGAAAAGATTCTGGAAAGGTTATTTGCAGTGCATAGGCTTCCCTGCCTCCCTCACCCTGGCTCCCAGCTTGCTGCAGTGACAATGCAGGGTTGTTAAGCCTTTTGTATGGAGACAGAACAGTCTATTTAGGTGCAAGTGGGGCTGTTCTCAGCTCAGCCCTCCCATTTTGCCAGTTGATGGCCCATAGAGGCACACATAATCCTTCTGTTGTCTGACTGTCGGGGAGGAATTCACAAAGTCTAACTTTCAAGACCAGCTGCAGGCACAAAGGGCTAAGGGCAGGAAAATCTCAGCTTTCTAAAAGTAGTATTGTCAAAATTGTAATGAAAACTCCAACTTTATCATTAAATAAAGTTTATCATTACAGTTCCATAGGGACCAAACAGGATACATCTACCTCCTCTCAATTAGAAATTACAGCTTATTAAATAAGGAACCCCCAATGTTATCCTTTGGGACACGTAGTCCTCATAGTAGTTAAAAACGAATTTGGGAGTTTTTCACAACCAGGACATGTAAAACTTAAACGTACCTGTCCAACCTTTTTATTGTGCAGTACTATGCTCTATGAGCTACCTAAGGCCCACCATAGGGGTGACATATGCAATAAAAGGGGTGTTTAAGGATTGGCAAGGGGATTTAAATGCCAAGTAGACATAGCAGTGCAACACTGTATTCAGGCTGCAATGGCAAGCTTGGGAAATGTTTTAGAGGGTGACTTAGGTAGGTAGCATAATAAGTGCTGTGGCCCAACTGATAGTATTTAATTTACATGCCCTAGGTATATGGTATACTACTCTACAAAGGACTTGGAAGTAAATTAAATATGCCAATTTGATATAAACAAATATGGCCATGTTATAGGGAGGGAGCACAAGCACTTTAGCACTGGATAGCAGTTGTAAAGTGCACAGTGTCCTAAGCCAAAAAAACAGAACTTCAGCAAAAAAATAAATGTTGGGAAGAGGGAAAAGGTTTGAGAGTGACCCTGCAGAGAGGGCTAGATCCACCAGACTGCCATGCAAATATATAATATTATATAACAATGTAAAAGTGATCGTTGTTAGCATTTATTTAAATACTGTTATGCAAACAACAGTAATGTATGCATGTATACCATCTTTGTCTCACTGTGAACTGGGAAAATGCTACTAATTATCTAACAATTTTGTAGCTAATATTTTTGTAGTGCTAGCATGGTAAAAGTCATGATGCACCATGTATTGCTTATATCATGGATGTTAAATTGTTGGCAGTAAATGGCTACTATCCATGATCCATGCAACTTGAGTGGAATGAGATACAACTGTTGAGTAAGAACAGGGTTGGACAGAGACAGAAAATAGGCCTGGGCACCAAAATAAAAGTACCCCTTTCAGTGAATCAAATAGCTAAAAAAGTGTAACACCCTTCGCAAATTGGGGCAGTTTGAACTTATAAAGACAATATGTAGAGGTGTTTTGCAAGGTAATAGAGGCTAAATGTATTTGTGCTTGCTGCAGGCAATGCTTGTGGCAATCTCAAAGAAATTAACAATAAAAGCTAGTCCACCAGACCCTAAATCAGGCCCAAAACAGCCACAAAGAGGCCCCTACACTGACCTATCAGACCAGCCCATTAAGCACTGCCTATTTGCCCTATAAGTCAGCCTGACACTGAATGGGAAGATCAGTGAAACAAAGTTTGATTATAAGGAGAGTTTGATTATATTGGCCTGAAGGTAGAGCCAGCACTAGCAAATTAGATCATTAAAACAGAGCTTGATTACATCATGCTGACACTAAAACCAGCACTTGCAATGATTCAAGGTTTGATTAAAGACGTTATGGCAAGTAGTCCATTGGATGGAGAAATGCATGGTTGTGAATAGAGTTGTTGTATACAAAGGCTTCTGGTGGTCACTCAAGTGAGAAGAGAGAAATGCAGTTTTCATCAAAGTGAGTGGCTGGTTGAGGAAGGTAAGAATAACATAGTTAAAAGCTGTGAGTAGATAACTGGCTGTAAATGACAACAGGTCTGTGTTTATCCACACAGAAAGCACTCTGGGCTAAACCACTGTGTTTGTTTATGTATACGGAGAAAACTCTTTGGACTGGACAGTGATGAAATAGGGTAAAATGAGAATACTAGCTCTTAGATAGGTAACTAAGAGGCATATTTCTGAGAGGCTTGCATTGCTGGACAGTCACTTTTTTTGACGCTCAGGTGGGGCAGGCTTCTCAGCTATCTCTATGAGGCTTCGTAAAGTCACTTTGCGTGGCTTTTTATGGCCTCATAGATATGGAGTAAGGCAAGACAGCACAAGTTTTGGTGGTTCCTTACTCTGCGCCAAGGGGTGTTCCATAGGTGATGTGGAGGGTTTTCCCACGCAACACCCATTGATTTTCAGGCTGCACCAAATTTACTTAAAATTACGTAAACGTGGGGCAACCAATGCCCAATCCTTATGCAGGTGTAACAAGGAGATACATTTTCATTTCTCCTCATGTTTTCCTCTTTCCATGTTTGCTGCATTCTGCAGCACACATAGAACAAGGAAAACACCTGTCAGGATTGTTTTTGTGCAAGGAGGTGTCACTTTCTGCACAAAAACAATCCTGCATGCAATGCACCATGGTGCAAGGGTGCCTGTGTTGTTCTAGGCAGCAAATTGTTACCCAACAGAGGGGGAAAGGACAGAAATGCACTGTACTTAATAAATATGGTGCATTTGTGCCCTTTTACCCTGATGTAGGGCAGCACAGCAAAAATACTTGGGGTGTTGCCCTACGCCAATTGCCCATAAATGTGGGCCTAAGTTTCTAATTCCCAAAGGATCCCCATTAGAATCATGTGGCTACAGCAGCCTTGTGGTGTTTTGAAAAATAATTTTATGATGGATGGGGTGTTCAAGTACTTGTGGCGAGTGAGATGGTGCACATTTTGGTTATGAGAGGTTATGCATTACTCCTGTGTAAAGATTTGGGTGTACTCTTTGATATGGCTGGGTAGCCCTATCATGCAGTATACTCACAAATACCATGTTGGGTCCAGTCAAGTACGTTTACCTAACCTTAAGCTCAACACTGGGTAGCTGGGGCTACACACGGAAAGGCTTAGCAAAGAAACAATGTGTACAGCATTTAACAGCACCAAGACACCAATTAATAAAAGTAGAGCCTACTGTAATGACTTTTTAGAGACTATAATCATCAAAATCCACAGGAGAGTTCCTAAGATACAGATTTTAGAAGCAGTAAATAACTTATAAATCAACCGCAAACAAGCATTGACCAACAAAAAGTTTGGAAACTTTTGAGAAGTTTGAAACCGTTTATTCAACAATTCCAGCCCGCATTGGGTGACAAGGTCTGAGAGGACAGAGGTCTAGGGGGCTAGAAAAGATACTTTGGACAGTTAAAAGCAAGATCCAAACTTTACAGAATAACCGCCATAGACAATGGAGTGGTCCTGATGCTGATGGATGCAGGCTTAAAGATGCTCAAGGGTGCTCCTGATGCTGTGCAGTCCATGGGTGGTGGAGTCCGGTCGAGTCTTCAGTTGACAGGTGAGTGGGGTGAATCTGTCCATGGATCTTAGGGTCCCAAAAATTCCTCTTTGCAGGGTTCCAAGGGCTGCTGATGCAGACTTAGCGCTATTGCAACACAGCGGTCATGGTGCAAACCTTTGGTGGAGGCTTGTGTCCTCGTGGGTGACGAATCCAGTCACAATCAATACTCGAGGGTCCAGCAGATGACAAGTGTACTTTTTGGCTATCTCTGAATTGTCCTTTAGGGTGCCTGGTATTGGGTAGCAGCAAGACTTCTGCGGTGGCTACCAGAAATGCAACATGGGCTCTTTCAGCTTTAGTGTCCCCAGTGCTGGCCTGGGAGGTGAGTCAACTGATGTTTGGAGTCACTGCTTCAGACTGGGAACCAACTTTTCCACGAGCCAGGCATGCAGAACAGGGTCCAAACTCCGCTAGCCCAAAGTGCAGCAGGTGTAGTTGCTCAGGCATCGCAGCTTCTCTTTGTGTGCTTCCAACATGTGCAAAGTGGTCTTCTTCTCATCCTCCATTCAAGTCCAGTGAGTACTGAGGGTCAACATGCCAGGGGTGCCTTATTTATCCCAGGAAAGTGCCCCCAGGGGACTATGCGGTCACTAGCCAATATGCTACTGGGTCCCCTTCTACATTTTTGCTCCTTTCAAGATGGCATGACCCTTCCTCAGTCGAAAGGAGCAAGGTAGCCCACCCTAGCACTGTAGCTATCTGCGGGCAATACGCCCATGGTAAAACTGGTTTGGGGTGACTTTCCCCTCTCTGGCTCTGTCTCCACATTGTCTACAGAAACAAAAGGCATCCTGCTCAGAGGTGTTGGGCCAGGTGGCTCATCAAAGGCGGTTTCTGCTTTGAAGCATGCCTCTGGTCTAATCCCTAGTGGCCATCCTTTCAGAGGACGTGACACCTTGCTGCTGCGGCACTGCTTTTGTTTCTGAGCCTGGGAGTCATTCAGACGTCTACATAGACAGTCAGAAAGCTGTCTGTGTGTGTGCCTTTTTGAGGTTACTGGACGAGCAGCGCACAGAGTGGCAACTTTCTAAAAGTTGTCGACATTTATAAGTGACATTAATTTTGACCTGTGAATCAGGTCACTATAATGCTACAATTAATTTGATACCTTACATCAGTGGTTGCCAACCTGTGGTTCGGGGAACCCTGGAGGGCCGCAAAGCCTCCTCAGGGGGTACGTGGCTGCTTAGAAAATTAAGTAATATTAACAGATTAGGTCCCCAGCTTTCAGTAATGACTCAGTGGGGATGTCCCGGGATTCCAACAATGATTCAGCGGGGGTCCCTTGGTTCCAGTAATGATAAAGTGGTGATCCACAGAAGTCAAAAGGGTAAGAAAGACTGCCTTACACGACTCAGTTTGATAGTCCTAGTCAAAGGGTTGCCGGGTTGGGATGCCGCCTGGTAACTTTGTATTAGCCAATGGGGCTGCCAACTTTACCCACTGCAAAACAACAATTTGGAGGTTTTGCTGCTAAGGCCTTTTTTAAACCATATGTCCTACTTAACAAAATAACACCCCTTGCCATGGGACTCTGCAGGCCTGCCATAGGGGAGACTTACATATAATGTTAAGGGATAAGGTGGCTTTGCCATTGGTTTAAATGGCAAAGTCGAACTGGCAGTGAAACCACTGCCCTTCGAGTCTGCAGTGATAGGCTCAGAGCTATTTTGAACCTTGTCACACGACGGGTGCCACAAACAGTGCTGCAACCCTGAGTGGACACTCTGACGTACATGCCCTGGGCACCTGGGTACCATATACTGGGGACTTATAGGTAAGCCAGGCCTTGCTATTTGGTTGTATCCAATTCAAGAGGCAATTTGGATATGGTTTAAGCACTGGCACTGAGGTGTGGTTAGAAGGCCTCAGTGCACTCATAGAGTCAGCAAAAATAGCAGCTAATAGTCCAAATGGGGGCAAAAAGTGTGAGGGGGGTACAAAAAGCCTGATTCCTTACACCCGTGAAGATGGTGGTAAAGTCCCACATAAGTCTGAATTAAGAGCTTGGAAGGATAATAATGTATCTCACTACTTATTTGGTGAAAAATGTTACACATTCCAGCAGGCCATGTTTAACAATTATGAGGTTCAAGCTGTTTTTCCGTTAGGGTTGGTTGTTTTTTTGTATGCAGATATGAAACCGATGAAGCACAAGTGGTGTGAAATGCATCAGCTATAGGAATTCTGATGCCAGATAAATGGAGAATACTTATCTGATTTTATGTGAACATAAACATGTGCAATATGTATTGACACAGTAAACAAACTTCATAAAAAAAGGATTGAACAATAAAATATGGTATGACAATTACAAAGAATGTATTGGAATGGTTATTTTACATTTATTTCATCATAGAAAAACGGCATTCTGAGACAAACACACAAGCATACTTATCACTGGCAGTGACAAGTCCATAAGGGCCATATGTACGAACACTTTTTCCCATAGACACAGAGTGGGTAAAAACCTTTGCTACATCTGGCCCTAAGTCGTTTCACAATCAAACAAGGTTGGGGCAATTCTATAAGGATAGGTCAACACCACCAATGTACGTGGTACAGGACTTCATCTTCCCTCTACTTTTCATGCCTCAATATATCTGATTATCTGATGTCTGTTAGACCTGACAGCCTTAGGGTGGTCATCCTTAACTTTTTGCCTGCCTCCCTCCACTTTTTGGACACTGTTTTTGCTGGTTTTTAGACTTTGCACACTTTACCACTGCTAACCAGTGCTAAAGTGCATATGCTCTCTCCCTTTAAACATGGTAACATTGGATCATACCCAATTGGACTTTTTAAATCACTTACAAGTCCCTAGTAGAGTGCACTATATGTGCCCAGGGCCTGTAGATTAAATGTTACTAGTGGGCCTGCAGCACTGGTTGTCCCACACACTTAAGTAACCCCTTAACCTTGTCTCAGGGCTGCCCTTGCAAGGCCAATTCGACTTGGCATTTAAAAGTACTTGCCAAGCATAAAACTCCCCCTTTTCTACATTTAAGACACCCCTAAGGTATGCCCTAGGTACCCCATAGGGAGGGGGCTGTGTAAGCAAAAGGCAGGGCATGTACCTGTGTAGTTTACTTGTCCTGGTAGTGTAAAACTCCCAAATTTGTTGTTGCACTGCTGGGAGGCCTGCTTCCTTCATAGGCTAACATTGGGGTTGTCCTCATATATTGTGTGAGTGATGGCTGCTGATCTGAAAGGAGTAGGAAGTTCATATTTAGTATGGCCAGAATGGTGATATAAAATCCTGCGGACTGGTGAAGCTGGATTTAACATTACTATTTTTGAAATGTCACTTTTAGAAACTGAGCATTTCTCTGCACTTAAATCTTTCTGTGCCTTACAATCCAAGTCTGGCTGGGTTTAATTGACAGCTCCTTGTGCATTCACTCAGACACACCCCAAACACAGATTACTCAGCCTCACTTGCATACATCTGCATTTTGAATGGGTCTTCCTGGGCTGGGAGGGTGGAGGGCTTGCTCTCACACAAAGGACTGCCACACCCCCTACTGGGGCCCTGGCAGACAGGGTTGAACTGAAAGGGGACCTGGTGCACTTCTAAGCCACTCTTTGAAGTCTCTCCCACTACAAAGGCACATTTGGGTATATAAACAGGGCCTCTGCTCCTTCCAACTCAGACACTTCCTGGAGAAGAAACTTGTAACCAGAACCTGCATCCTGCCAGGAAGAACTGCCTGGCTGCCCAAAGGACTCACCTGACTGCTTTCTGTGAAGGACTGCTGCCTTGCTGTTGCCCTGCTGCCTTGCTGCTCCCTGGCTGGGGAGAAGAAGTGCTCTCCAAGGGCTTGGATAGAGCTTGCTTTCTATTCCCTGAAGTCTCAGGACCAAAAAGACTTCTCTCTTGCAACTGGAATCCTTGTGTGGCAAACATCTGACGCACAGCTTGCTAAAAACAATGCACAGCCTGCCCCGCGGTGAGCAATTCACTGCACGCCGAACCGTAACGACACAGCCCGACTTCGCAAGGAGAAGATCGACGTGGCGCCTGCGTTGTGACAGGAACTTCAACGCACGGCCCACCGGATCGACGCACAGCCGACCTGGGACGACGTGGACCAACTTCCAGAGGGGAAATCGACGCAGCGTCTGCCGTGTGGAAGAAATTTCCACACAACGCCCACCAGAACGACGCAGCGCTTGTGACTCCGCTCCACAAGCCTAGGATTCCACGCACAGACCCCGGGCGTCTGAAAACCCCGCAACCCGAAGAGGATCCACGACCGAGCGCCGGAAATCGACGCACAGCCGTCCCCGCGTGGAAACTAAACGACACATCACTGTGTGGGGCCCGAGAAATCAACGCACACCCCCTTTGTTTCCATGCTTCTCCTCCTCTGTGGCCCATTGCAGAGATTTTTCACGCAAACCAGGTACTTTGTGCTAAAAAGAGACTTTGTTTGCTTTTAAAAGACTTAAGACACTTTATATCACTTTTCAGTGATATCTCTACAGTTACGTATTACATCTTTGATTGTTTTGACCTGCAAATATCCAGATAAATATTATATATTTTTCGAAATACTGTGTGGTGTATTTTTGTGGTGCTATATTGTGTTATTGTATGATTTATTGCACACATACTTTACACATTGCCTTCTAAGTTAAGCCTGACTGCTCAGTGCCAAGCTACCAGAGGGTGGGCCCAAGATCATTTAGACTGTGTGTGACTAACCCTGATTAGAGTGAGGGTCCTTGCTTGGACAGGGGGTAACCTAACTGCCAACCAAAGACCCCATTTCTAACAATCCCTCTTGAGATTTTAGCATTGAAAACAGAGTTTTGAAACAGGTGAAGGAGCTAGAGCAACAGGACAACTATGTTGCGTACAACGTTTCCAAATCCCAAGTGTAGGGCAATCGTGATAAGAGTGCACAAAGTATTGTACAAAGAGATTTTGAGACAACTTTATAATGAGACATATTAGGGGAAGTTATCATAAGACCTTCTATGGACTAAAAGATTCAATATGCACAGCTACTGAGATAGGATTAAATGCAGCATATGTCACTGAGAATGAATATGGATTCTTGATCAGGCCACATCTCAGGACACCAGTAATTTATAATCTTCCTAAAATGCATAGGAATATTCAAGAATCACCTGGAAGGCCCATTATTTCAGTATGTTGCTTGGTTTTAGAATCAATCTGTAAATTTGTTGACTTTTATATTAAACCTTTTGTCCCAATGATAAGTACATATGTTAAGGACAGTACTGACTTTAACAATTGTATTCCGATTACCTTCTTTGACCAGGAAAAACACATCTTAACTAGATTTGGTGTGAAATGACTTTACACAAACACACCCTAGGACCTAGGATGCAGCCAGAGATACTATTCCTAGAATACTAAGGTCCAACGTGGCAGATAGGGATATCTTGATATAAATTATCCTATAACTATTCCAAATAGCATTGACTAATAACTATTTTATATTCAAACTGGATTAATATGCACAAATGAAAGGGCTTGGCTATGCAGGCATGTTTTGCACCATACCTGGCAAATCTATTGTTTGAAACCAATACAGTTTATGCCCTGCAAATCCTAACAAATGTAACATCTGTCTGTGGTTCACATATGTAAATGATATCTTCATGATTTGGCAAGACAAAATGAGTCGTCTATGGAAATTTACTGACTGCTGAATAACCAGTGATGACTTCAAATTCACATGTAACTGCAGTAAAGAGGAGACAAATTATTTGTACCTCCTAGTCAAACATTGTGTTGGTAAACTGTATACAAAACTCTAGCATAAGCATGTGGACAAGAACTCTTTCCTACTATTAAGAAGTTGCCACCTACAGTCTTATGGCCAGCTCCTATGCATAAGATGGTGCTGAAGTCATATCTATGGCTACTTTATAGAAGTTGAAAGAATTTTTAACAAATTAATAGAGAAGGGCCATGCCAAGAGGATAGTGCATAGAGAACTGAAAAGTGTGTGGTATTGCCCGAGAGAATCCTTCCTGACTCCTAAAGAAAGAAAAAATATAAATGCATAAATGTATAATAATGGTCATTCAACCTCCTGACCAATTTTATCAAAAGGGTTATCACACATCAAAAGAAATCAGCGACAGACTCCCCAGAGCATACCCACAAGTTGGGAGCTACCTTCAATTATAGGACTTTACGAATGATGCAAGTGTGAGGCTTGCAGGTTTATTGTGGACACCAAGGTGCTAGAAGTGGGTGCAAGAAAATACCAGCTGTTGTCCCACCTGAATTGTAACGATTGAAATATGATTTATGTTATTATGTGTCTCTGTAATTTGCTGTACGTTGGACAAACAACAGACATGATCAAACAATGTTAGTCTCAGCACAGCAGTCACGTCAGATGCCAATTTGAGGGAACACAGTTGGTCAAGCACTGCTTGGAAACACAACACTCAAAGCATGACTTAAGACTGCAAGTTGTTCAGGTGATTAAATTGGACCCCAAAAGATGGAATATCACCACAATAAAATGCTCAGGAGAATGCAGATGGATGGATCATTTGGAAACTACTATTCATGGACTGAATGATAAACGTGCGCTACGGAACACTGCTTCCCTCACTCATTGATGGACGGGGTATATCCTGCCTAAGGTCAGTGTCCTTCTGCTGTGTGACATTGTTTCATTTTATACCCCTGCACAGATTGTATACTACTGTTGTATGTGGAGTAGGTCGATATGTTGTTTGTGAATGAATGCCTTTAATAAACCTATAAGAGGGATCAATATATGATTCACTAGACACTGCTTATGTTCCAAAATTCTAATATACAATAGAATTATATTTTTCACAGGCTCTCATATGTAGAATATGCTGCACACAGCAGGGGCAGATTTATCAAAGGCTTGCGCTGCTTTTGCGCCACACCATGGGATGCAAAAATGATGCAACCCTTAAGTTTTATTTAGCAAGCCATACAAGGTCACCTTTAGTGGCCCTGAGTAGCTTGATAAATCAAGAGTAATGCAATGCAGGGCAAATCTCTGCATTGCATTACTCTGCCCCAAGAAAGCATTCCATGGACTATGTGTAGGAGTTCACAAGTACCACCCATGGATTTTGATGCAATCTCTAATTTACCATAAGTGGTAGACCTGGGAATGCACTAAAACCACTATGTCGGTGAGGCATAATGGGGAGAAATATGTTTATTTCTCCTTGTTTTCTCCTCTTTCTGTGTGGTGCAGAACTCTTTCTATTTCTACTGCATTATGCAGCACACATAGAAACAGGAAAATCCCTGAGGGAATTGTTTTTATGCAGGAAAGTGCCCCTCCCTGAACAAAAACAACCCTGCAGCAACGCAGACACTGTTGCACCATGGAGCAAGAGGGCCTGCGTTGGACCTAGGTGGCACATTGTCACACAAAACAAAGTGGCTTGCTGCGCTGCACCGTGTGACTATTTAATAAATTTGCCCCACCAACCTATGACTGTCTCAAACATTATATCCCTTGTACTCAGTTACATTTGTTTGGTGTATGGGAAACAATGTACGTCTGAGATGATTTCAGCATACATCCTTCAAGCTACAGCTCTTACATGTACATTGCATAGATCATGGTCCGTATATTACCTGCATCTGCTGCATGGCCCTGAAGTTTTAAGATGTTCTTCCTAATCATTCACAGGAATTTCTGACTTAACACTTCCACAGAGAATTTATCACTGCTGTGCAATTTGCTTTCAGCTACCGTCGTCTGCAGTACCGTAGCCAGTAAACAGCAGACCCACGCAGGCTCCTCTCAAGCTGCTTTTGTTGCCTTTTCTGTTACATATTCAGGGCCATATTTATACTTTTTGACGCAAAACTGCGCTAACGCAGTTTTGCGCCAAAAAAATTAGCGCCGGCAAACGCCATTCTGAAGCGCCATGCGGGCGCTGTATTTATTGAATGGCGTTAGCCGACCGGCGCTGCCTGGTGTGCGTGAAAAAAAACAACGTACACCAGGCAGCGCCGGCGTAGGGAAAAATGGCGTTTGGGCGTCCAAAAATGGGGCAAGTCAGGCTGAGGCAAAAAAATCGTCTTAACCCGATTTGCGCCATTTTTTTGGGGCGCCCAGACGCCATTAACATGACTCCTGTCTTAGCAAAGACAGGAGTCATGCCCCCATGCCCAATGGCCATGCCCAGTCGACTTCTGTCCCCTGGGCATGGTCATTGGGCATAGTGGCATGTAGGGGGGCACAAATCAGGCCCCCCTATGCCACAATTTTTTTTTAAAAAAAATACTTACCACAACTTACCTTTTCTTCCCTGGGATGGGTCGCTCCATCCTTGGGTGTCCTCCTGGGGTGGGCAAGGGTGGCAGGGGGTGTCCCTGGGGGCAGGGGAGGGCACCTCTGGGCTCATTCTAAGCCCACAGGTCCCTTAACGCCTGCCCTGACCCAGGCGTTAAAAAGAGGCGCAAATGCGGGGTTTTTTGCCCCGCCCACTCCCGGGCGTGATTTTTGCCTGGGAGTATAAATACCACGCACATGCCTGGGAGTCATTTTTTAAGACGGAAACCCCTACCTTGCATCTCATTAACGCAAGGAAGGTGTTCACGCTAAAAAATGACGCTAACTCCATGAACTTTGGCGCTAGACGTGTCTAACGCCAAAGTATAAATATGGAGTTAGTTTTGCGTCGAATTTGCGTAAAAAAAAACGACGCAAATTCGGCGCAAACGGAGTATAAATATGCCCCTCAGTGTCATAAAAGAGTCGCTTTAGATACAGTTAGGAGTACCATTTCCTTGTATCTCACTCACATTGTCAATGGTTTGCAGCATTCTACTCTTCAGAGAGCCGCGACATGCAAACTTAGAGACACTCAAAGTAGATTAACTGATAATGTGCAGTTTGTTGGGAAGTAATTTGAACCTTTACATCCCAAGATCTATCATGGATTCAATCAATAATTCATTCATTTGTAGAGCGCGCTACTCACCCACGAGAGTCTCAAGGTGCTGGGGAGGGGGCAGGGGAGATGCTACTGCTCGAACAGCTAGGTCTTATGGCGTTTCCTGAAGATCAGCATGTCCCTGGTCTGTCGTAGGTGGATGGGGAGGGTATTCCAGGTCTTGGGAGAACGATCTGCCGCCGGCTGTAGTACTGTGGATGCAAGGAATGGTGGTGAGGTTGGCGGAGTGGAGTTGATGGTTGGGGGTGTAGAAGGTGAGTTGTTCGTTGAGGTAAGCTGGGCCTGCGTTGTGGAGTGCTTTGTGGGTGTGGGTGAGGAGCTTGAAGGTGATTCTCTTGTTGACGGGGAGCCAGTGTAGGTCTCTCAGGTGGGCTGAGATGTGGTTGCCTCGTGGGATGTCAAGGATGAGGCGTGTGGAGGTGTTCTGTATGCATTGCAGTCTTTTCTGGAGTTTGGCTGTGGTTTCCA
Source organism: Pleurodeles waltl (assembly GCF_031143425.1). Classification (NCBI taxonomy): domain Eukaryota; kingdom Metazoa; phylum Chordata; class Amphibia; order Caudata; family Salamandridae; genus Pleurodeles; species Pleurodeles waltl. The sequence continues at coordinate 398,337,722 of NC_090437.1, forward strand.
CGTAGAGAGATTTACCGTAGTCCAGTCTGCTGCTGACGAGGGCCTGGGTGACCGTCTTTCTGGTTTCGGTGGGGATTCACCTGAAGATCTTGCTGAGCTTGCGGAGGGTGTTGAAGCAGGATGATGAGACGGCGTTGACTTGCTGGGTCATGGTGAGCGATGAGTCCAGGACGAATTCCAGGTTGCGTGGTTGGTGGGATTCAGTGCAGTTCCTAGGGTGGCTGGCCACCAGGAGTCATCCCAGGCAGGGAGGGTGGGGCCGAGGATGAAGATCTGTGTCTTGTCCGAGTTCAGCTTCAGGCGACTGCTCTCCATCCAGTCAGTGATGGCCTTCATTCCGTTGTGGAGGTTAATTTTGTGAGTGAGAGGATCAGCTGGGTGTCGTCGGCGTAAGAGACGATGTTGAGGTAGTGTGATCGGACGATGTTGGCGAGCGGTGCCATGTAGATGTTGAAGAGTGTCGGGGTGGGGGAGGATCCCTGGGGAACACTGCAGATGGTTTTGGAGGTTTCAGTACGGAAGGGAGGGAGGCGGACTCTCTGGGTTCTGCCGGTGAGGAAGGATGTAATCCAGTCCAGGGCTTTGCGGCGGATCCCTGTGTTTTGGAGGCGTGTGTGTAGGATGTGGTGGCAGACAGTGTCGAAGGCGGCCTAGAGGTCTAGGAGGATGAGGACCTCTTGTCTTGCATGGTCCTGATGTCGGTGGCGGTGATGAGGGCGGTCTCGGTGCTGTGGTTACTGCGGAAATCGGATTGAGACATGTCCAGAGTGTTGTTGTCTTCAAGGAAGTGGGTCAGTTGACTGTTGACGATCTTCTCGATGACCTTCGCCGGGAAGGGGAGCAGGGAGATGGGCCGGTAGTTCTTGAGATCTCTTGGATCTGCTTTGGGTTTCTTTAGTAGGGTGTTGACTTCGGCATGCTTCCAGCTTTCCGGGAAGGTGGTGGTCTTGAAAGAGCTGTTGATGATTATTCGGAGTTGAGGGTCGATGATGGAGCTTACTTTGTTGTAGACGTGGTGAGGGCATGGGTCCGATAGTAAGCCTGATGGTGAGCCGGAGTGAATGGTGCTCATTGTTTTGATGGTATAATCGTCATTGATGTGGGTCCAGAAGAGCAGGAGGTTGGTGTGGCTGGGGTCCGGTGAACCGGGGTTTGTGATGACGGCGGCTGTAGTGGGGGTCGAGGTGTTGAAGCTGTCGTGGATGTCTGTGATCTTGCTGTGGAAGAAGGTGGAGAGGGAATCCCAGAGGTCTTGTGAAGGTGGGGTGTCGTTGGAGCAGAACCTGGGGTTGGCGAGTTCCTTAACGATGTTGAAGAGCTCTTTGCTGTCATGTGCCTTCCTTGTGGGAGGATCTCTTGGTGGTCCGGATTACCTGGTGGTGCCTGCGGATGGCGTTCTTGAGGGCAGTGTGATTGGTCTCTGTTTGTTTGTGGTGCCATTTCTTTTCGAGTTTTTGGCACTCCCGTTTGGAGGTCTGAAGGTCAGCGGTGAACCAGGTGGAGGGTTTCTTGATCGGGGCGAGGGTGTTGGCGCAGTCGTCTATCCATTGTCTGAGGTTGTGGGCGGCTGTGTTGGGGTCGGTGGTGTTGGGTGGCGGGACTGGGGCGAGGGTGGAGATCAGTTGGCCTTCAGTGACCTTGTTCCAGCTGCGACATGGAATCTGTTGTGGGTGGTGGTGCATGGTGGGCTTCTTGAAGGTGAAGTGGACACAGTGGTGGTCAAGCCAGTGTAGTTCGTGGTGTGGCTGAAGGTGATGTGGCTGCTGACGGAGAAAACGGTGTCGAGCTTGTGGCCGGAGGAGTGGGTGGGTGTTGTGACGAGTTGTTTGAGACCGAAGTTGTTGAGGTTGTCGAGCAGGGCGGTGGAGTTGCTGTCATTGGCGTCCTCGAGGTGAAAGTTCAGGTCGCCGAGGAGGATGTAGTCCGTAGAAGCAAGTGTGTGAGCGCTGATTACATCGGCGATGGAGTCGCTGAACTGCGGCTGGGCTCCGGGGGGTCTGTAGACTAGTGTTCTTCTGAGGGTGGTGTTGGCATTGATGTGAATTTGGAAGTGTAAGTGTTCGGCGGCGTCTAATTAATTGGATTAATACCAGCAGTATCATGGCTTCCTAGTGTGGCACATAGGTGATGATTTACTAATATGTGCGCTAGGCTTGTGTCATAAAAGTGATGCAAATCAGCACAAAATGTGTTATTATTTACTTTCCAGCACAAAACTTGTTTTGCCCTAAAAATTATCTAAAAGTAAAGCACTGCTTTGCGTTAATTAGCAACTAGGAGGCAATATATTGACATTCCCATGCAATCACCCACCTTTTTTTTACTCAAAACCCTATCAACCAAAAATGTGAGACAGAGTTTTACATAAAAAAATAACGCCTTTTGAAACCAGGTGTGAAAAGGAGAAATGTTTTCATTTCTTCTTTCTTTTCCAACTTTGCATCTGTGCTGTACTGTATACTGTGCAGTCCTCAGACAAAGTAGGAAAAGTTTTGAAAGTTGTCTAGGCATAATAATTTGCAGTGGAAGGGAACCCTTCCAGTCAAAGTCTATGCTAGACTCTCGCACACACCCTTGCACTATGGTGCAAAGGTGTGTGTGGCGCACAGAAGCAAAATTCTATGCTGGGGCTAGGGAGAGGGGAGGAGAGTGCCATATCTCTGTAGTTATTGCGCTCTACTGCTTTCTCCCTGTCACACAATGCAGCATAGCATTTTTGGAATGGAATGGAATGAGATTTATACAGTGCACTAAACCCAAAGGAGTCAAGGTGATAATGCAGGAGACCAGGGGATCACACTCGGGGAAGAGAGAAGAACCAGGTTTTAAGCCACCAGCAGAACACAGAAAAAGATTCCAGGGCCTCAATGTGCACAAGTAAAGTGTTCCACAATTTAGCCACCACCATAGAGAAGTAGCGGCCACCCCATCTGGCTTTGTGCAACCTGTGGGCAATCACCTTCCTGAGAAAGGATGATCTGAGCAGTCCTTTTTTTCTCAAAACTTTATTGTGTGATTACTTAAAATCTTTGCAAAAGAACACATAATGTAGCAAGTTTACAGATGTCAGCTAGTCATACAAGTAATGCACCACTGTTAAACAATAATCACAATTCTTAATTTGTAAAAACTGTTAATATTGAGGCCTAAGGTAAAATAAGAGGTGCAGCAATAGATATCAGAGCTTGGTATATTACTGGTGTCATATTTTTAAAATAAGATATTAGTTTATAGAAGTTAAATAGTTAAAAATTAATCAGTTTAACGTGCAGTTTTCATTTAATTTAGCTTGCAGTTGCGAAATCAATTTCCCAAATTTGGCCAGCTCTACTGGCTCTTGGAGCTACTGGATCTGAGCAGTGTTTTAGAGGTATGCCACTGAAAAACTGACCTGAAGAAGGGCATAGGCCCTTGATGGTGAAAAGCCAAGTATACCATTCACATAGCTTTATATATGACTTTCTAACTGGCAACCAGTGAAAGGAGTAAATGCCATCCCTCACTGAGAAATGTTAAGGCACGTTCAGGACAAGGTGGGCTGCCACATTCTGAATGAGCTGAAGTCTGTTCAATGAGGACTTAGGCCCTCATTACAACCCTGGCGGTCGGTGTTAAAGCGGCAGTAATACCGCCAACAGGCCAGCAGTAAAAGAAATGGGATGACGACCAGGGCGGAAACCGCCAACACAGACAGCCACTTTAACACTCAGACTGCCACGGCGGTAGCAACAAACACCGCAGGGTCACCATCAACAGCCAGGTGGAAGACAATGTACCGCCCACCCCATCACAACCCACCTGTCTGCCAGCTTTTCCGGGGCGGTACCAACGCCATCAAAAGCACTGCGGAAACAGTGTTTGGAAGGGAAACCACTCACCTCTCGACACTCAGTGAAGAACCAGGACGCCAAGGAGCCCGAGTTACAGGTCCTGCCCATGCTGGTATACCTCCTCATCTACCAGGAACACCAAAGACGGCGGCGACGGTGAGTACTGCACCTAGTACACAGCGGAGGGGGAAGGAAAAAGAGAGTGACACACACACGCAACACCCCCAACACCATACACACAAACAGATCCAACAACATTACATATACACCCCGTAGCCCCCTGGAAGAACGCAAGGACAAACGGAATTGATTCAAACCAGTGGTATTTTAGAAATAGGCAAATATACTATAGATTTTGAAAAACAGTATTTACAAAAATATACAATATGTACAGAAGGCCGTACATTGTTCTTCACTAATGTTTGTGGGCCACTAGGCCAAAAATCATGGGCCAAGCCCACACTTGACTCCTGCCTCAATACTGAGAGAGCACTGCAGGGGCATCAGGTCGAAAACACACACGCACCTCAGGGGAATGGGGAAGGGGGGCACCTCAGCCAGAAGATAGTACTATGCCACTGCTTCTGGAGGGGGCTACATGCCCACAGCGATGTCCTGGGGAGTGCAAAGTCACAGTCTCTCAAGTGGGTGGGTTGCCCACTGCTTGGTCCTGGGGAGTGCAAGGCCACAGTCTCTCAAGTGGATGCCTACTTCCACTGGTTCTGGAGGGGGCCTTGTGCTCAGTGTGCCTCATCCTGCCAAAGATAGGGTGATTGGATGCATATCTCTACTGGTTCTGGAGGGGGCTTGGTGCCCAGAGTGCTTCATCCTGCCAAGGATAGGGTGAGTGGATGTATATCTCCACTGCTTCTGGAGGGGGCTTGGTGCCCAGAGTGCTTCATCCTGCCAAGGATAGGGTGAGTGGATGCCTTTCTCCACTGCTTCCGGAGGAGGCTTTTTGCCTAGGGTGCTTCATCCTGCCAAGGATAGGGTGAGTGGATGCCTTTCTCCACTGCTTCTGGAGGGGGCTTGGTGCTCAGTGATGCAGCACTTGGTGTGTGCCAGTTCACATTCTGACACCTGGGTGTCTGAGGCACAAGATTTGCAGGGAACAGATAGCATGATAGTTCATGGAGGCAGGGCTAGACTCTATCCTGCGGTGCCTAAGGCTGCTAAGTTGTGGTAGTGCTGGTGCTGGTGGGGATGCTGCCAGTGGTGGTGGTTGGCTGCAGCCTCGGACGGCACCCACTGGGGCTGCTGGTGCTGGTAGTGGTCCTACTGTCAGCGGAGCAGGTGGTGGTGCTTGCGGGGGGGCTGCTGACGGTGCTGGTCGTGGTGCAGGTGCCAGTGCTGCCAGTGGTGGAGGGAGGATCCAGCCCTTCTCCTGCAGCCTCGGACGGCTGCCCACTGGGGATGCTGCTGCTGACAGTAGTGGTGGCAGCGGCGGTGCAGGTGGCGGTGCTTGCGGCGGGGCTGCTGGCAGTGCTGCATGTGGTGCAGGTGGCGGGGCTGGCAGTTCTGCTGGTGGGCACGAGGGCTTCACCTGCATCCTCCGGTGGCTGAAGTGCCTTGCCTTTGGTTTTCTGCCCCTTTCTCACCCTGGCAGATGCTGCTGTGACCTTGGCTCTAGCAGCTGGAGTTTTGAAGGAGGCCTTACTGGGTGGGTCGTGCTCCTTGCCCTTGCTACATGCTGTCCCCTTCTTAACCTTGGCAGGTGGCGGAATGGTTGGTCTTTTGCAGGGGTTGGTGGCAGACTGGCTGTCCTGACGGTGCCCCCTTTGAGCCTCTGGGAGTTGCAGGTTCCACAGCAGGTGGCGACTTGGTGGCTGAGGTGGTGGCCTGGGTTCTGGACACCCTGGCTGAGGGGAATGGCAGGGGGAAGGGGTAGGGAACAGGTCAATGTTTGCCAGGAAAAGTTTTTTAGACACACTGGGGCGGGAAGGGGGAGAGGTTTGGGAGTGGAGGAAGAGGGAGCGGTTGTAGGAGGTATCTGTCTGCTGAGCTTGGGTGAAGGTGTATGGGCTGGATGCTGTTGTGAGGTGGATGGCTGTTGGGTGGGTGGGTGCTTGCGTTTGTTTCTTTTGGGAGGAGGGGTCACAGACACAGTGGGAGAGGACATAGGGGACACGTGCGTGGTTGTGGGGGTGGTGACTGCCAGTGAGGGGTTAGTAGTGATGGGCGTGCAGGTGATGAAGGTAGTGGATGAGGATGTAGTGCATGCAGGTGTGAATGGAGACGATACTGAGAGGGAGGTGGACGACGAGGAGGAGGGGTACACAGTGGAGGCAGTGGATGTTGGTGTGTCTTCATGGGTATGGTGCTCATGTAAGTGCCTGTGGGATGATGTGTGGTGCTTGTGTTTGCCAGAGACACTTCTGTGTGTTGATTTGGGTGATTGCTGGTCTGAAGGTGTGCTTGGGATTGGCTGAGGTTGAGGGGGTCGGGACTGGGTAGAGGAAGTTGGAGGGAGGAGGCTAGACACAGGGACAAGAGCTGCCATCAGTGCTGGGGCCAGAGCCTGAAATGCTCTGTGTTGGGCTGCCACACCAGAGTGAATGCCCTCCAGGTATGCATTTGTTTGTTGCAAATGCCTCTTGACACCCTTGATGGCATTCAGAATGGTTGACTGCCCAACAGTGAGGGATCTCAGGAGGTCAATAGCCTCCTCACTGAGGGCAGCAGGGCTGACTGGGGCAGGGCCTGAGGTGACTGAGGCGAAAGAGATGCCCACCCTCCTGGGTGAGCGGGCAAGGGAAACACGCTGAGGGGCTGCTGGGAGGGCGGTGCTGGTAGTGGGTGTGGCAGCTGTACCTGTTGTTGGGGTGGGCACAAAGGTGTCTGCCACCGCCAGGGAGCTTCCATCGGAGGAGGAGTCGTTGTCTGTGGTCTCCCCTCCTGTCCCCGTCGTGGTGTTCCCCTTACCCTCCGTCCCACTGGTGCCCTCACCGTCTGTGGATTTGGCCTCCAGGCCCATGTGGGATGCAGCCCCCTCCATCCCCAGTGCTTCTGCTCCTCCGCCAGATAATGCTAATGCACGTAAGGGCAGGGTGACAAAACAAAAATGGGAGGAGAGACAGAGGATACACTTGGTCAATGCCAGCAACACAACTACTGTTGGGGTACGCAACACACAGGGAGCAGCCCTATGCACTAGGCCATGCCCAACCAGTTACTAAGATAGTCACCAGCCCATGAGGTACAATGCCTAATGCCATCAGCTGCACCCCAGAAACCCACAGGACCCTGACCAGTAGTAGATGCCCACTAACACTATTGGGGGAGGTGTGCTTCAGAGCCCGCCAAACAAGGGACCTACCCTGCCATCTTCGCCCTGGGCTAGGGGCACCCATAGCCCTCATCCAGGTAACTCTTAATGCGCGCAAAGCAGGAGTCAGATTCTGTATTCACCCCCTTGTGGCTGCTGTGATGCCTTCAAGCACTCATCCAACACTGGATAGGCTACGGAACATCAGGGGGGCATGGTGCGACGGGCACCCCTTCCTCGTTGGGAGGCCAGCCCCAACTGGGCCTCCGCCGTCTTCTTTGCCCAGCTGAGCAGGTCCTCCCACCTCTTGTGGCAGTGGGTGCTCTGCCTGTCAAAGACCCCCAGGGTCTGCACCTCCTTGGCGTTGACACGCCAAACACCATTTTTCTGGTGGGCACTGACCTACAGGGAAAAGACAGCAGAAAAGGGAAATAGTCAACCATCCGGACCGTCACACTCATGGCCCACCAGATCCCTCCCATACCCTGGCGCACATACATTGACCACCTTGCACGCTGCACTCTGGCCTGGACGCCTCTGCCCCTGTATGTATGTATGGCTTACATACACAGCACTCCCTACATTCATGGCCCACGCATCATGCTCATAGTGTACTCACCTGTTTGTCTGGAGGACCATTAGGTAACGTGTACTGGGGTGGGACCCCATCCATCAGTTACTCCAACTCCTCCAGTGTGAAGGCAGGGGCCCTTTCCCCAGACACATGAGCCATTGTCGCTTCCAGACACAGGTCACAGCAGCACTTGCAGTGTAGGTCCTCTCCTGTTGAATGTCAGGTGGCAAGTGAGTGGATAGATATAAAATGGCGCAGTGGTGCATACCGTCACCGCTGGCGTATATTGCCATTGGCTTCTGGAACCCATAGGGCCCAATGATGTGGCATTGATGTGAATTTGGAAGTGTAAGTGTTCGGCGGCATCTAATTAATTGGATTAATACCAGCAGTATCATGGCTTCCTAGTGTGGCACATAGGTGATGATTTACTAATATGTGCGCTGGGCTTGTGTCATAAAAGTGATGCAAATCAGCACAAAATGTGTTATTATTTACTTTCCAGCACAAAACTTGTTTTGCCCTAAAAATTATCTAAAAGTAAAGCACTGCTTTGCGTTAATTAGCAACTAGGAGGCAATATATTGACATTCCCATGCAATCACCCACCTTTTTTTACTCAAAACCCTATCAACCAAAAATGTGAGACAGAGTTTTACATAAAAAAATAACGCCTTTTGAAACCAGGTGTGAAAAGGAGAAATGTTTTCATTTCTTCTTTCTTTTCCAACTTTGCATCTGTGCTGTACTGTATACTGTGCAGTCCTCAGACAAAGTAGGAAAAGTTTTGAAAGTTGTCTAGGCATAATAATTTGCAGTGGAAGGGAACCCTTCCAGTCAAAGTCTATGCTAGACTCTCGCACACACCCTTGCACTATGGTGCAAAGGTGTGTGTGGCGCACAGAAGCAAAATTCTATGCTGGGGCTAGGGAGAGGGGAGGAGAGTGCCATATCTCTGTAGTTATTGCGCTCTACTGCTTTCTCCCCGTCACACAATGCAGCATAGCATTTTTGGAATGGAATGGAATGAGATTTATACAGTGCACTAAACCCAAAGGAGTCAAGGTGATAATGCAGGAGACCAGGGGATCACACTCGGGGAAGAGAGAAGAACCAGGTTTTAAGCCACCAGCAGAACACAGAAAAAGATTCCAGGGCCTCAATGTGCACAAGTAAAGTGTTCCACAATTTAGCCACCACCATATAGAAGTAGCGGCCACCCCATCTGGCTTTGTGCAACCTGTGGGCAATCACCTTCCTGAGAAAGGATGATCTGAGCAGTCCTTTTTTTCTCAAAACTTTATTGTGTGATTACTTAAAATCTTTGCAAAAGAACACATAATGTAGCAAGTTTACAGATGTCAGCTAGTCATACAAGTAATGCACCACTGTTAAACAATAATCACAATTCTTAATTTGTAAAAACTGTTAATATTGAGGCCTAATGAAATTAAGGTAAAATAAGAGGTGCAGCAATAGATATCAGAGCTTGGTATATTACTGGTGTCATATTTTTAAAATAAGATATTAGTTTATAGTAGTTAAATAGTTAAAAATTAAATCAGTTTAACGTGCAGTTTTCATTTAATTTAGCTTGCAGTTGCGAAATCAATTTCCCAAATTTGGCCAGCTCTACTGGCTCTTGGAGCTACTGGATCTGAGCAGTGTTTTAGAGGTATGCCACTGAAAAACTGACCTGAAGAAGGGCATAAGCCCTTGATGGTGAAAAGCCAAGTATACCATTCACATAGCTTTATATATGACTTTCTAACTGGCAACCAGTGAAAGGAGTAAATGCCATCCCTCACTGAAAAATGTTAAGGCACGTTCAGGACAAGGTGGGCTGCCACATTCTGAATGAGCTGAAGTCTGTTCAATGAGGACTTAGGCCCTCATTACAACCCTGGCGGTCGGTGTTAAAGCGGCAGTAATACCGCCAACAGGCCAGCAGTAAAAGAAATGGGATGACGACCAGGGCGGAAACCGCCAACACAGACAGCCACTTTAACACTCAGACTGCCACGGCGGTAGCAACAAACACCGCAGGGTCACCATCAACAGCCAGGTGGAAGACAATGTACCGCCCACCCCATCACAACCCACCTGTCTGCCAGCTTTTCCGGGGCGGTACCAACGCCATCAAAAGCACTGCGGAAACAGTGTTTGGAAGGGAAACCACTCACCTCTCGACACTCAGTGAAGAACCAGGACGCCAAGGAGCCCGAGTTACAGGTCCTGCCCATGCTGGTATACCTCCTCATCTACCAGGAACACCAAAGACGGCGGCGACGGTGAGTACTGCACCTAGTACACAGCGGAGGGGGAAGGAAAAAGAGAGTGACACACACACGCAACACCCCCAACACCATACACACAAACAGATCCAACAACATTACATATACACCCTGTAGCCCCCTGGAAGAACGCAAGGACAAACGGAATTGATTCAAACCAGTGGTATTTTAGAAATAGGCAAATATACTATAGATTTTGAAAAACAGTATTTACAAAAATATACAATATGTACAGATGGCCGTACATTGTTCTTCACTAATGTTTGTGGGCCACTAGGCCAAAAATCATGGGCCAAGCACACACTTGACTCCTGCCTCAATACTGAGAGAGCACTGCAGGGGCATCAGGTCGAAAACACACACGCACCTCAGGGGAATGGGGAAGGGGGGCACCTCAGCCAGAAGATAGTACTATGCCACTGCTTCTGGAGGGGGCTACATGCCCACAGCGATGTCCCGGGGAGTGCAAAGTCACAGTCTCTCAAGTGGGTGGGTTGCCCACTGCTTGGTCCTGGGGAGTGCAAGGCCACAGTCTCTCAAGTGGATGCCTACTTCCACTGGTTCTGGAGGGGGCCTTGTGCTCAGTGTGCCTCATCCTGCCAAAGATAGGGTGATTGGATGCATATCTCTACTGGTTCTGGAGGGGGCTTGGTGCCCAGAGTGCTTCATCCTGCCAAGGATAGGGTGAGTGGATGTATATCTCCACTGCTTCTGGAGGGGGCTTGGTGCCCAGAGTGCTTCATCCTGCCAAGGATAGGGTGAGTGGATGCCTTTCTCCGCTGCTTCCGGAGGAGGCTTTTTGCCTAGGGTGCTTCATCCTGCCAAGGATAGGGTGAGTGGATGCCTTTCTCCACTGCTTCTGGAGGGGGCTTGGTGCTCAGTGATGCAGCACTTGGTGTGTGCCAGTTCACATTCTGACACCTGGGTGTCTGAGGCACAAGATTTGCAGGGAACAGATAGCATGATAGTTCATGGAGGCAGGGCTAGACTCTATCCTGCGGTGCCTAAGGCTGCTAAGTTGTGGTAGTGCTGGTGCTGGTGGGGATGCTGCCAGTGGTGGTGGTCGGCTGCAGCCTCGGACGGCACCCACTGGGGCTGCTGGTGCTGGTAGTGGTCCTACTGTCAGCGGAGCAGGTGGTGGTGCTTGCGGGGGGGCTGCTGACGGTGCTGGTCGTGGTGCAGGTGCCAGTGCTGCCAGTGGTGGAGGGAGGATCCAGCCCTTCTCCTGCAGCCTCGGACGGCTGCCCACTGGGGATGCTGCTGCTGACAGTAGTGGTGGCAGCGGCGGTGCAGGTGGCGGTGCTTGCGGCGGGGCTGCTGGCAGTGCTGCATGTGGTGCAGGTGGCGGGGCTGGCAGTTCTGCTGGTGGGCACGAGGGCTTCACCTGCATCCTCCGGTGGCTGAAGTGCCTTGCCTTTGGTTTTCTGCCCCTTTCTCACCCTGGCAGATGCTGCTGTGACCTTGGCTCTAGCAGCTGGAGTTTTGAAGGAGGCCTTACTGGGTGGGTCGTGCTCCTTGCCCTTGCTACATGCTGTCCCCTTCTTAACCTTGGCAGGTGGCGGAATGGTTGGTCTTTTGCAGGGGTTGGTGGCAGACTGGCTGTCCTGACGGTGCCCCCTTTGAGCCTCTGGGAGTTGCAGGTTCCACAGCAGGTGGCGACTTGGTGGCTGAGGTGGTGGCCTGGGTTCTGGACACCCTGGCTGAGGGGAATGGCAGGGGGAAGGGGTAGGGAACAGGTCAATGTTTGCCAGGAAAAGTTTTTTAGACACACTGGGGCGGGAAGGGGGAGAGGTTTGGGAGTGGAGGAAGAGGGAGCGGTTGTAGGAGGTATCTGTCTGCTGAGCTTGGGTGAAGGTGTATGGGCTGGATGCTGTTGTGAGGTGGATGGCTGTTGGGTGGGTGGGTGCTTGCGTTTGTTTCTTTTGGGAGGAGGGGTCACAGACACAGTGGGAGAGGACATAGGGGACACGTGCGTGGTTGTGGGGGTGGTGACTGCCAGTGAGGGGTTAGTAGTGATGGGCGTGCAGGTGATGAAGGTAGTGGATGAGGATGTAGTGCATGCAGGTGTGAATGGAGACGATACTGAGAGGGAGGTGGACGAGGAGGAGGAGGGGTACACAGTGCAGGCAGTGGATGTTGGTGTGTCTTCATGGGTATGGTGCTCATGTAAGTGCCTGTGGGATGATGTGTGGTGCTTGTGTTTGCCAGAGACACTTCTGTGTGTTGATTTGGGTGATTGCTGGTCTGAAGGTGTGCTTGGGATTGGCTGAGGTTGAGGGGGTCGGGACTGGGTAGAGGAAGTTGGAGGGAGGAGGCTAGACACAGGGACAAGAGCTGCCATCAGTGCTGGGGCCAGAGCCTGAAATGCTCTGTGTTGGGCTGCCACACCAGAGTGAATGCCCTCCAGGTATGCATTTGTTTGTTGCAAATGCCTCTTGACACCCTGGATGGCATTCAGAATGGTTGACTGCCCAACAGTGAGGGATCTCAGGAGGTCAATAGCCTTCTCACTGAGGGCAGCAGGGCTGACTGGGGCAGGGCCTGAGGTGACTGGGGCGAAAGAGATGCCCACCCTCCTGGGTGAGCGGGCAAGGGAAACACGCTGAGGGGCTGCTGGGAGGGCGGTGCTGGTAGTGGGTGTGGCAGCTGTACCTGTTGTTGGGGTGGGCACAAAGGTGTCTGCCACCGCCAGGGAGCTTCCATCGGAGGAGGAGTCGTTGTCTGTGGTCTCCCCTCCTGTCCCCGTCGTGGTGTTCCCCTTACCCTCCGTCCCACTGGTGCCCTCACCGTCTGTGGATTTGGCCTCCAGGCCCATGTGGGATGCAGCCCCCTCCATCGCCAGTGCTTCTGCTCCTCCGCCAGATAATGCTAATGCACGTAAGGGCAGGGTGACAAAACAAAAATGGGAGGAGAGACAGAGGATACACTTGGTCAATGCCAGCAACACAACTACTGTTGGGGTACGCAACACACAGGGAGCAGCCCTATGCACTAGGCCATGCCCAACCAGTTACTAAGATAGTCACCAGCCCATGAGGTACAATGCCTAATGCCATCAGCTGCACCCCAGAAACCCACAGGACCCTGACCAGTAGTAGATGCCCACTAACACTATTGGGGGAGGTGTGCTTCAGAGCCCGCCAAACAAGGGACCTACCCTGCCATCTTCGCCCTGGGCTAGGGGCACCCATAGCCCTCATCCAGGTAACTCTTAATGCGCGAAAAGCAGGAGTCAGATTCTGTATTCACCCCCTTGTGGCTGCTGTGATGCCTTCAAGCACTCATCCAACACTGGATAGGCTACGGAACATCAGGGGGGCATGGTGCGACGGGCACCCCTTCCTCGTTGGGAGGCCAGCCCCAACTGGGCCTCCGCCGTCTTCTTTGCCCAGCTGAGCAGGTCCTCCCACCTCTTGTGGCAGTGGGTGCTCTGCCTGTCAAAGACCCCCAGGGTCTGCACCTCCTTGGCGTTGACACGCCAAACACCATTTTTCTGGTGGGCACTGACCTACAGGGAAAAGACAGCAGAAAAGGGAAATAGTCAACCATCCGGACCGTCACACTCATGGCCCACCAGATCCCTCCCATACCCTGGCGCACATACATTGACCACCTTGCACGCTGCACTCTGGCCTGGACGCCTCTGCCCCTGTATGTATGTATGGCTTACATACACAGCACTCCCTACATTCATGGCCCACGCATCATGCTCATAGTGTACTCACCTGTTTGTCTGGAGGACCATTAGGTAACGTGTACTGGGGTGGGACCCCATCCATCAGTTTCTCCAACTCCTCCAGTGTGAAGGCAGGGGCCCTTTCCCCAGACACATGAGCCATTGTCGCTTCCAGACACAGGTCACAGCAGCACTTGCAGTGTAGGTCCTCTCCTGTTGAATGTCAGGTGGCAAGTGAGTGGATAGATATAAAATGGCGCAGTGGTGCATACCGTCACCGCTGGCGTATATTGCCATTGGCTTCTGGAACCCATAGGGCCCAATGATGTGGCATTGATGTGAATTTGGAAGTGTAAGTGTTCGGCGGCGTCTAATTAATTGGATTAATACCAGCAGTATCATGGCTTCCTAGTGTGGCACATAGGTGATGATTTACTAATATGTGCGCTGGGCTTGTGTCATAAAAGTGATGCAAATCAGCACAAAATGTGTTATTATTTACTTTCCAGCACAAAACTTGTTTTGCCCTAAAAATTATCTAAAAGTAAAGCACTGCTTTGCGTTAATTAGCAACTAGGAGGCAATATATTGACATTCCCATGCAATCACCCACCTTTTTTTACTCAAAACCCTATCAACCAAAAATGTGAGACAGAGTTTTACATAAAAAAATAACGCCTTTTGAAACCAGGTGTGAAAAGGAGAAATGTTTTCATTTCTTCTTTCTTTTCCAACTTTGCATCTGTGCTGTACTGTATACTGTGCAGTCCTCAGACAAAGTAGGAAAAGTTTTGAAAGTTGTCTAGGCATAATAATTTGCAGTGGAAGGGAACCCTTCCAGTCAAAGTCTATGCTAGACTCTTGCACACACCCTTGCACTATGGTGCAAAGGTGTGTGTGGCGCACAGAAGCAAAATTCTATGCTGGGGCTAGGGAGAGGGGAGGAGAGTGCCATATCTCTGTAGTTATTGCGCTCTACTGCTTTCTCCCCGTCACACAATGCAGCATAGCATTTTTGGAATGGAATGGAATGAGATTTATACAGTGCACTAAACCCAAAGGAGTCAAGGTGATAATGCAGGAGACCAGGGGATCACACTCGGGGAAGAGAGAAGAACCAGGTTTTAAGCCACCAGCAGAACACAGAAAAAGATTCCAGGGCCTCAATGTGCACAAGTAAAGTGTTCCACAATTTAGCCACCACCATATAGAAGTAGCGGCCACCCCATCTGGCTTTGTGCAACCTGTGGGCAATCACCTTCCTGAGAAAGGATGATCTGAGCAGTCCTTTTTTTCTCAAAACTTTATTGTGTGATTACTTAAAATCTTTGCAAAAGAACACATAATTTAGCAAGTTTACAGATGTCAGCTAGTCATACAAGTAATGCACCACTGTTAAACAATAATCACAATTCTTAATTTGTAAAAACTGTTAATATTGAGGCCTAATGAAATTAAGGTAAAATAAGAGGTGCAGCAATAGATATCAGAGCTTGGTATATTACTGGTGTCATATTTTTAAAATAAGATATTAGTTTATAGAAGTTAAATAGTTAAAAATTAAATCAGTTTAGCGTGCAGTTTTCATTTAATTTAGCTTGCAGTTGCGAAATCAATTTCCCAAATTTGGCCAGCTCTACTGGCTCTTGGAGCTACTGGATCTGAGCAGTGTTTTAGAGGTATGCCACTGAAAAACTGACCTGAAGAAGGGCATAAGCCCTTGATGGTGAAAAGCCAAGTATACCATTCACATAGCTTTATATATGACTTTCTAACTGGCAACCAGTGAAAGGAGTAAATGCCATCCCTCACTGAGAAATGTTAAGGCACGTTCAGGACAAGGTGGGCTGCCACATTCTGAATGAGCTGAAGTCTGTTCAATGAGGACTTAGGCCCTCATTACAACCCTGGCGGTCGGTGTTAAAGCGGCAGTAATACCGCCAACAGGCCAGCAGTAAAAGAAATGGGATGACGACCAGGGCGGAAACCGCCAACACAGACAGCCACTTTAACACTCAGACTGCCACGGCGGTAGCAACAAACACCGCAGGGTCACCATCAACAGCCAGGTGGAAGACAATGTACCGCCCACCCCATCACAACCCACCTGTCTGCCAGCTTTTCCGGGGTGGTACCAACGCCATCAAAAGCACTGCGGAAACAGTGTTTGGAAGGGAAACCACTCACCTCTCGACACTCAGTGAAGAACCAGGACGCCAAGGAGCCCGAGTTACAGGTCCTGCCCATGCTGGTATACCTCCTCATCTACCAGGAACACCAAAGACGGCGGCGACGGCGATGGTGAGTACTGCACCTAGTACACAGCGGAGGGGGAAGGAAAAAGAGAGTGACACACACACGCAACACACCCAACACCATACACACAAACAGATCCAACAACATTACATATACACCCCGTAACCCCCTGGAAGAACGCAAGGACAAACGGAATTGATTCAAACCAGTGGTATTTTAGAAATAGGCAGATATACTATAGATTTTGAAAAACAGTATTTACAAAAATATACAATATGTACAGAAGGCCGTACATTGTTCTTCACTAATGCTTGTGGGCCACTAGGCCAAAAATCATGGGCCAAGCCCACACTTGACTCCTGCCTCAATACTGAGAGAACACTGCAGGGGCATCAGGTCGAAAACACACACGCACCTCAGGGGAATGGGGAAGGGGGGCACCTCAGCCAGAAGATAGTACTATGCCACTGCTTCTGGAGGGGGCTACATGCCCACAGCGATGTCCTGGGGAGTGCAAAGTCACAGTCTCTCAAGTGGGTGGGTTGCCCACTGCTTGGTCCTGGGGAGTGCAAGGCCACAGTCTCTCAAGTCTCTCAGGTGGGTAGTTTGCCCACTGCTTGGTCCTGGGGAGTGCAAAGCCACAGTCTCTCAAGTGGATGCCTACTTCCACTGGTTCTGGAGGGGGCCTTGTGCTCAGTGTGCCTCATCCTGCCAAAGATAGGGTGATTGGATGCATATCTCTACTGGTTCTGGAGGGGGCTTGGTGCCCAGAGTGCTTCATCCTGCCAAGGATAGGGTGAGTGGATGTATATCTCCACTGCTTCTGGAGGGGGCTTGGTGCCCAGAGTGCTTCATCCTGCCAAGGATAGGGTGAGTGGATGCCTTTCTCCACTGCTTCCGGAGGAGGCTTTTTGCCTAGGGTGCTTCATCCTGCCAAGGATAGGGTGAGTGGATGCCTTTCTCCACTGCTTCTGGAGGGGGCTTGGTGCTCAGTGATGCAGCACTTGGGGTGTGCCAGTTCACATTCTGACACCTGGGTGTCTGAGGCACAAGATTTGCAGGGAACAGATAGCATGATAGTTCATGGAGGCAGGGCTAGACTCTATCCTGTGGTGCCTAAGGCTGCTAAGTTGTGGTAGTGCTGGTGCTGGTGGGGATGCTGCCAGTGGTGGTGGTCGGCTGCAGCCTCGGACGGCACCCACTGGGGCTGCTGGTGCTGGTAGTGGTCCTACTGTCAGCGGTGCAGGTGGTGGTGCTTGCGGGGGGCTGCTGACGGTGCTGGTCGTGGTGCAGGTGCCAGTGCTGCCAGTGGTGGAGGGAGGATCCAGCCCTTCTCCTGCAGCCTCGGACGGCTGCCCACTGGGGATGCTGCTGCTGACAGTAGTGGTGGCAGCGGCGGTGCAGGTGGCGGTGCTTGCGGCGGGGCTGCTGGCAGTGCTGCATGTGGTGCAGGTGGCGGGGCTGGCAGTTCTGCTGGTGGGCACGAGGGCTTCACTTGCATCCTCTGGCGGCTGAAGTGCCTTGCCTTTGGTTTTCTGCCCCTTTCTCACCCTGGCAGATGCTGCTGTAGCAGCTGGAGTTTTGAAGGAGGCCTTACTGGGTGGGTCGTGCTCCTTGCCCTTGCTACATGCTGTCCCCTTCTTAACCTTGGCAGGTGGCGGAATGGTTGGTCTTTTGCAGGGGTTGGTGGCAGACTGGCTGTCCTGACGGTGCCCCCTTTGAGCCTCTGGGAGTTGCAGGTTCCACAGCAGGTGGCAACTTGGTGGCTGAGGTGGTGGCCTGGGTTCTGGACACCCTGGCTGAGGGGAATGGCAGGGGGAAGGGGTAGGGAACAGGTCAATGTTTGCCAGGAAAAGTTTTTTAGACACACTGGGGCGGGAAGGGGGAGAGGTTTGGGAGTGGAGGAAGAGGGAGCGGTTGTAGGAGGTATCTGTCTGCTGAGCTTGGGTGAAGGTGTATGGGCTGGATGCTGTTGTGAGGTGGATGGCTGTTGGGTGGGTGGGTGCTTGCGTTTGTTTCTTTTGGGAGGAGGGGTCACAGACACACTGGGAGAGGACATAGGGGACACGTGCGTGGTTGTGGTGACTGCCAGTGAGGGGTTAGTAGTGATGGGCGTGCAGGTGATGAAGGTAGTGGATGAGGATGTAGTGCATGCAGGTGTGAATGGAGAAGATACTGAGAGGGAGGTGGACGACGAGGAGGAGGGGTACACAGTGGAGGCAGTGGATGTTGGTGTGTCTTCATGGGTATGGTGCTCATGTGAGTGCCTGTGGGATGATGTGTGGTGCTTGTGTTTGCCAGAGACACTTCTGTGTGTTGATTTGGGTGATTGCTGGTCTGAAGGTGTGCTTGGGATAGGCTGAGGTTGAGGGGGTCGGGACTGGGTAGAGGAAGTTGGAGTGAGGAGGCTAGACACAGGGACAAGAGCTGCCATCAGTGCTGGGGCCAGAGCCTGAAATGCTCTGTGTTGGGCTGCCACACCAGAGTGAATGCCCTCCAGGTATGCATTTGTTTGTTGCAAATGCCTCTTGACACCCTGGATGGCATTCAGAATGGTTGACTGCCCAACAGTGAGGGATCTCAGGAGGTCAATAGCCTCCTCACTGAGGGCAGCAGGGCTGACTGGGGCAGGGCCTGAGGTGACTGGGGCGAAAGAGATGCCTACCCTCCTGGGTGAGCGGGCAAGGGAAACACGCTGAGGGGCTGCTGGGAGGGCGGTGCTGGTAGTGGGGGTGGCAGCTGTACCTGTTGTTGGGGTGGGCACAAAGGTGTCTGCCACCGCCAGGGAGCTTCCATCGGAGGAGGAGTCGTTGTCTGTGGTCTCCCCTCCTGTCCCCGTCGTGGTGTTCCCCTTACCCTCCGTCCCACTGGTGCCCTCACCGTCTGTGGATTTGGCCTCCAGGCCCATGTGGGATGCAGCCCCCTCCATCGCCAGTGCTTCTGCTCCTCCGCCAGATAATGCTAATGCACGTAAGGGCAGGGTGACAAAACAAAAATGGGAGGAGAGACAGAGGATACACTTGGTCAATGCCAGCAACACCACTACTGTTGGGGTACGCAACACACCTGGAGCAGCCCTATGCACTAGGCCATGCCCAACCAGTTACTAAGATAGTCACCAGCCCATGAGGTACAATGCCTAATGCCATCAGCTGCACCCCAGAAACCCACAGGACCCTGACCAGTAGTAGATGCCCACTAACACTATTGGGGGAGGTGTGCTTCAGAGCCCGCCAAACAAGGGACCTACCCTGCCATCTTTTCCCTGGTCTAGGGGCACCCATAGCCCTCATCCAGGTAACTCTTAATGCGCGCAAAGCAGGAGTCAGATTCTGTATTCACCCCCTTGTGGCTGCTGTGATGCCTTCAAGCACTCATCCAACACTGGATAGGCTACGGAACATCAGGGGGGCATGGTGCGACGGGCACCCCTTCCTCGTTGGGAGGCCAGCCCCAACTGGGCCTCCGCCGTCTTCTTTGCCCAGCTGAGCAGGTCCTCCCACCTCTTGTGGCAGTGGGTGCTCTGCCTGTCAAAGACCCCCAGGGTCTGCACCTCCTTGGCGTTGACACGCCAAACACCATTTTTCTGGTGGGCACTGACCTACAGGGAAAAGACAGCAGAAAAGGGAAATAGTCAACCATCCGGACCGTCACACTCATGGCCCACCAGATCCCTCCCATACCCTGGCGCACATACATTGACCACCTTGCATGCTGCACTCTGGCCTGGACGCCTCTGCCCTACCTACATATGGCTTACATACACAGCACTCCCTACATTCATGGCCCACGCATCATGCTCATAGTGTACTCACCTGTTTGTCTGGAGGACCATTAGGTAACGTGTACTGGGGTGGGACCCCATCCATCAGTTTCTCCAACTCCTCCGGTGTGAAGGCAGGGGCCCTTTCCCCAGACACATGAGCCATTGTCGCTTCCAGACACAGGTCACAGCAGCACTTGCAGTGTAGGTCCTCTCCTGTTGAATGTCAGGTGGCAAGTGAGTGGATAGATATAAAATGGCGCGGTGGTGCATACCGTCACCGCCGGCGTATATTGCCATTGGCTTCTGGAACCCATAGGGCCCAATGATAACCAAAGCGAAGTTGGGCGGTAGTCATCGACTGCTACCACAATGGCGCACAACGCCAATGCAATTACCTCATTTCCACTTGTCCGTCCTCACAGGTCAGGCATCTGCCATTTCAGGGGGGCACAGGGCATGGCACCTAACTGCGTTGCAGCAGACCTTGACACAGCAACTGATTTTCGTGTTTCTGTAAAGTAAAGAAATCAGCATTGGTGCAATATATGGGAATATGACCCTCTGCTCACTGTTCTCTTTCATATACTTCAACCGCTGAGGCTGAATATGAGATGGTGGCATCCTCCGGTGTACAAACCCCGGTGGACCTTGAAACAATGGAGGACAGACACATTATCATTACCTACAGACTTGATCGTGCCACAATCCAGGATCTGTGTGCCCAATTGGAGCCAGACCTGATGTCAGCTATCCGGCAGCACACTGGTATCCCCCCTCTAGTGTAAGTCCTGTCAGTGCTCCATTTCCTGGAAAGAGGTTCCTTCCAAACAACAGTGGCCAAGGCATCAGGGATGTCTCAGCCAATGTTCTCTAACGTGTTGATAAGGGTGTTGTCAGCCCTGCTGAAACACATGTGCAGCTACATCGTGTTCCCCCAGGTGGAGGATTTGGTAACAGAGAAAGCTGACTTTTATGCCCTGGGTCGTATCCCCAACATCATTGGTGTCATTGATGGTACACTTGTGGCATTTGTCCCCCCCCGGAGAAATGAGCAAGTTTTCAGGAATAGAAAAATCTATCACTCTATGAAAGTGCAGATGGTGTGTTTGACGGACCAGTACATCTCCCATGTGAATGCCAAATACCCTGGGTCTGTGCATGACGCCTTTATCTTGAGAAATAGCAGCATCCCATTTGTGATGGGCCAACTCCAGAGGCACCGGGTGTGGCTAATAGGAGAGCCCAAGGTTCCCACCCAGTATATCTTGGTGTATGGGTATGGGGTTGTCCCTAAGGGTGAGTGTATGGCTAACAGGTATCCCTCGATATTTGCAGGTGACTCTGGTTACCCCAACCTCTCATGGCTATTGACCCCAGTGAAGAATCCCAGGACAAGGGCAGGGGAATGTTACAATGAGGCACATGGGCGTACAAGGAGGATTATAGAAAGGGCCTTCGGCCTCCTGAAGGCCGGGTTCCGGTGTCTCCATCTAACAGGTGGATCCCTGTACTACTCACCCAAGAAGGTGTGCCAGATCATCGTTGCATGGTACATGTTGCACAACCTGGCCTTGAGACACCAGGTGTCTTTTCTGCAGGAGAATGTGCCTGGAGATGGTCTTGTGGCAGTGGTGGAGCCTGTGGACAGTGGGGAAGAGGAGGCAGAGGAAGAAGATGTTGACAACTGGAACAACATAATTCAGCAATACTTCCAGTGACACACAGGTAAGACATTGTACATTCACTTTACATTTCAGTTATCCGTTGGACATTGTACAAGACCGCCTCTTACCCTATGTCTATGGCCACTGACTGTACCCTTTGGCATCTCTATTTTTTGATCCCTATGCCCCACTGTGGCTTCTGTGTACCGCTGCCCATCCAAAGGTCATTCCAAAGTATATTTCACTGTACATTTGAGTTGCAATGCTTGGTTAAAGTTTTACTAATGCATTTGTGAATCATTTTACAGACTCCAGATTTGTATTTGTTCCAAGGGTGTTTACTTAAGTACTCATAAGTCTAGGGGGATGTGCAATGGGCTGGGCTGATGGTGGAGGAAAGTGCAAGGTAGAGTCCAGTCTCTTGGTATCACAGGTGCATTGTCCAAGGAGGCATGGCAGTTCAAAGTGGACAGGGTGACAGAGTTGGACAGAAGGGTGACAATCAGGAGAGTCTTATTTCCTGGCGGGGTCTTGGCAATCTTCTCTGGCTTCTGCCTGGATAGAAGGGACCGTTTGTGGGGTGGTTCTCCTTCTGCAGGGGGTGGGGTGCTGGTGGCCTGTTCCTGTGGCGGTGCCTCCTGTCCACTAACGCCGGTGGGGGTGGAAGGCTGTTCATCGGTTTGGCTAGTGTCAGGGGCCCATTGTTGTGCCACTGCCTCCCTCATGGTCTTGGCCATGTCAGCCAGAACCCCTGCAATGGTGACCAGGATGGTGTAGATGTTTGTTAGGTCATCCCTGTTTCCCAGGTACTGTCCCTCCTGCAGCCGCTGGCTCTCCTGCAGCTTGGCCAGTATCTGGCCCATGGTCTCCTGGGAATGATGGTATGCTCCCAGGATGTTGGAGAGTACCTTGTGGAGAGTGGGTTCCTGGGCCTGTCGTCCCCCTGTTGCACAGCAATACTCCCAGTGTTTCTGTTGTCCTGTGCCTCTGTCCCCTGAACCGTGTGCCCACTGCCACTGACCCCAGGTCCCTGATCGTCCTGGGTTTGTGGGGTTGCCTGGGGTCCCTGTAGTGGTGGACACACTGACGATTGACGTGTCCTGGGGACAGAGGGATGGGCCTGCTGGGTGGGTGCTGTGCTGGTGTTTCCTGAGGGGGGAGGCTCTGTGGTGGTTTGGGACTGTGGCGGGTGGAACCGACTGTCCAGAGGTCCCTGATGGACCAGGTTGGTCATCCTGATCCAGGCGTCCAGAGCTACTGTCGTCACTGTGGGCCTCTTTGGGGGGAGACTGGATGTAGCTGGCACCTCCTGTCCGGTGACATTGAGTATGGGTCCTGTGGGGATGCAAATGCAGTGTTACTGTATCTGCGTGTGCCATCTTGTGCATGGGTGTGTTTCCCTGTATGGTTGTGATTTCCCTGTCAGCTTGGCCTTGTGTGAGTGGTGATTTTGTGGGCTGGGTGAGTCTCTGTAATGGGCATGCTGTGGTGATGGATGTCCATGCAGGTATGTGTTGGGGGTCAGTGCTTTGGTGTTGCATGCAGGGCTTGTGATGGTGGGGTATGTGCGAGGTGGTGAAGTGATGTGCGAGGTGGTGAAGTGATGGGGCGAGGGTAGGGGTAGGGGTTTGTGATGGCATGCAGGTAGGGGTGGATATAGTAGTAAAGATTTGACTTACCAGAATCCAGTGCTCCTGCTACTCCTGCGAGGCCCTCTTGGTGCATGACAGCCAAGACTTGCTCCTCCCATGTTGTTAGTTGTGGGGGAGGAGGTGGGGGTCCACCGCCAGTCCCCTGAATGCACCTTCCCCTGTAGGTCGTTCCACCTCTTCCTGATGTCATCCCTTGTTCTTGGGTGCTGTCCCACGGCGTTGACCCTGTCCACGATTCTCTGCCATAGCTCCATCTTTCTAGCAATGGACATCTGCTGCACCTGTGATACGAATAGCTGTGGTTCTACCCGGATGATTTCTCCCACCATGACCCTTAGCTCCTCCTCTGAAAACCTGGGATGACTTTGGGGTGCCATGGTTGTGGTGTGAGTGTATGTGTGAGGGTGTGTGGGGTGATGTGTTGGGGTGTGTGGTGTGAGGGACGTGGATGGCATATGGGTGATCGTGTTCTGTGCCTCTGATTGAGTGGGTGCTCTTGCCTTGTGTCTCTCTCAGTTAGCAATATCTTTTTTTTCGTGGAAGGGGTTGTGGGTAACGTGGGTGTGTGTTTTATAGTGGTGTGAGTTTGTGGGTGTGGTGTGTATATGTGTGTCAGGAGTGTGTATTTTGAATTGTCCAATGTGGTGGCGTTTTGTAAATGTGTGCGTATTTTGAGCGCGGTGATGTTTACCGCCAATGGTTTACTGCGGTTGAAAGAATGCTGCGGTGATTCGTGGGTCGTGATACTGTGGGCGTATTCCTGTTGGCGTAATGGTGTGGGTTTGGATATTGCCAGTTTATCACTGACCTTTGGTCCGCCGGACTTGTGTGGGTGTCTGTACAGTGGCGGATTTCTCAGTGTGGATCATAATACCCATAGCGGAATACCGCCGTGGGCACGGTATGTTGGCGGCCGTCAGCACAGCGGTGGGCGGCATTCACCACCAGGGTTGTAATGAGGGTCTTAGTGATGGTCAAATATAAAGCATTGCAATAGCCTAGATGTGATGTTTTCAAGGTGATGACCACTGTGACTCGAAGTTCAGAAGGAGTAACAGAAAAGATTTTCTTCAAAGCTCTGATAATGAAGAAGAAGGAGCTTGCAGCCCGAATGACCTGAGAATTAAGATTGAAAGAGTTATTGAAAATAATCCCCAAGTGTTTACAGATTTAACCGGAGATGGTAAAGGACCACATGTCTCCAGCCACCAAAGCTTAGACCACACCAAATGCTGAGCCCCAAAATCCAGAATCGTATTTTTTTTGGGGCATTTATTTTGAAATAGTTGTCCTTCATCCAAACACTAATGCCATTCATGCACTGTTTAAACCTATCTGCTATCATCAGCAGATATGGAGACAATAACTTGAGTGTCATCCGCATAGGATAAGAATTGGAAGCCAAACAAGCATATCAACTCAGCAACTATGATAATCGTGGGACTGAGATAGGACCCCTGCAGAACCCCACAGGGGAGCTTGAAGGCCTATGCTTTAAAATCTCCACAACTGGCATTTTGGACCCTATCTTTTAGGAAGGAACAGATGAGTTCCAGTGCTGTGGCCCTCATACCCACCTGATGGAGTCTTTGGACAAGGAGGAAGGATAATTTGGTATCAAATGCTGCTGGCAGGTCTATAGTTACCAAAATGGTGGCAGCCCCCTGGTCGATCTAGTAGTGAATGGAATCAGCAGTGGCAACCTGTGCTGACTCAGTGCTATGACCAATTCTGAACCCATTTGAAATGGATCCATTTGGATCCTGGGAGGAAAGTAACTTAACCAACTAATGGTAAATATACTTTTCTAGCGTTTTAGCCAGCATGTACATTAGTGAGAAGGAACAAAGGTTTTTAAGGTCGTCTGGGTCCCCATTCAGTTTCTTTTTCAGAGGAATGACTATAGCTTCCTTCCAAAGACATGGATAGACTCCAGTTTTTAATATCTAATTGAAGACTTTGACCAATATTGTCCCAATCTGATCCGAAGCAAGTTGCAAAATTTTGGGCAGGCAAGGATCATTGAGCAAGCCAGGTTTCATATTCTTAAGATAGTTTTTAACTTGCAAAGAGGCGATTGGTAGAAACACAGACAGAACTGCATAGGGATTTAAGTCAGCAAAGTCAAGAGGTGTATCAGGCCTACCTTCATTTGTGTTCAAATCAGAGTAAGTCTTAAGAATCTTATCTCTAAAATAGACAGGAACTTTGTTGCAGAAACTTTGCAAGTTCTCCATAGACTGTTGGATGGGAGGAGTAGAAAGCTTTTTTTATCACCTTGAAGAGTTTATTAGGGGAATTACTTGCAGATTTAATTTTATTGACATAGAAAGAGGATTTGGCAACACCAATGGCGCGTTAGTTAATAAGTAATAACCTTTTGTGCTTTGTGCTTTCCTTTATCTTCTGGGGAAAAATTGGCTCTCCATTTATGTTCTTGAATCCAACACTGCTGTCTAAGGTTTTTAAGTTTATCTGAGAACGAGAGAGCAGACGCTTGGCTCTGGTACAGAGCTTAGAGCCTGATTTAGAACTTGGCGGACGGGTCACTCCATCACAACGGTGACGGATGTCCTTTCCGCCGAAATCTAAATCCCATTATAATCAATGGGATTTAGATTTCAGCAGACGGGACATCCGCCACTGTTGTGACGGAGTAACTCATCCACCTAGTTGTAAATCAGGCCCTTAGTTTTCACTGGAGCAACCTGCTGTATCGAGGCCTTCACTCAATCTGCAAAATTTTCTGAGAGAAGAATCTATATAATCTGAAGAAATGTTACTCCAATTTCTATAAAATACACATTTTTAGCAATTCTAAAAGTCACCCCTGATGACTGGCCTAACTTAACTGTAGAATATCCCCAACAACCAGGACCGGGTGGTTAGTGAAAAATAGCATCCAACGTGTGGGCAGAAACGAGTGGGGGATATAACAATCTGGGTGAAACCATAATTTGTCAAAAGTTTGAGAAACATATTAGAATCATTGCAAGACTTATATACCAGGTGAAAGTTAAAATCGCACAGTATCATGAAATTAGAATTTGCAATAAAAGGTTCCGGAATTTTAACCCAGACCTTGGGAAAATGCATTCGAGAATGAGGGGAGTTGAAGATAAAAATCCCAGAGAGAGTGTTTTTCATATTGCTTTCAATCTAAACCATGCCACCTCACAGGTGTCTTGTGAACCCATGGTAACGGGTTCTCAAGTGCAGTTAACTTATAATTTAGATGCAAAGGCAGCCCCCCTGCTCCTATATGGTGGACAGTCAAGCCTGCAATGACATAGCTTGGAGAAACGGCTGCCCTCAAATGCGGTCCCAAATCCTCCTTCACCAGGTTTCAGTAATAAACATGCAATCGAGACCCAAGGATTGAATGAAATCACTGAAGTAATGTACTAGTCGTGAACGTGGCATTCAATGGAATGTGCGTTCCATGGAATGCCGTGGTTGCCTAAGGGTTTGTTGGATTCAACTGGTGTGACAGTTGGATCCAGCGAGATTCGTCAAGAGGCTGAATGTGTCGCCACTCTGTTTCCAAATAAACAAGAAGAATTCAAGACTTCGCTCCTACTCCTTATTCATTTGTGGGAGTCTCTATTACTTTCTTATTGGCAGCGATATAAGCGGAGCTGCGGAAGAACCCAGAGTATCAGTACAGACTTTGGAAACACTGACTGACTTCAAATAAGAGTCTTCATACTGTTTTTGGTGCAGAGTGGCTTTATATGTGTATACAGGGTATTACAGGGCTGTGAATAAGCACTATTACAGCTGTTAAGTAAGTGCTCAGCTGACTCATAATTTGGTCTGGGACCCACGCGCCGCACTCTGCATTTGATAATGTCTATGCGGTTCAGCCACAGACACTTCTAAATTATGTTTAATCACAGAGAGTGCATTGGCCAGTGCACAGGTGATTTCCTACTGCCCATATGATCCCCTCTCCCCAACCTCAAACCCTTGTCTAGCAATCAATGCAGGTAATCCTTAATCATTAGTCACGTTAGTATTCTGAGGGCAATATGCACAGCCATTAATCATATTATATTCTAAGTTGAGGGTGAGACAACCCTCATGCTCACCTTTTAGACACCACTTGAGTAGCTCTGACCAAGAGTATTGTATCCAAATTCTTCATTTGGAGGAGCAGACCAGGAGCAGGCAGACGCAGATGATCTTACCTTTGGCGCATTCGCGCATTGGCCAGGTTTTTATTCTTGACCTGGCACATTGCAGTAATCAGCACTAGAATGCTTACCTGCACCTCTCCGTAGCCAAACCACAATGGCAGCTGGGGTGATAAAACAAGCCCTAAAGCAATGTCCAAACAGCAAAATCTTCGCACCACAACTCCCCCCCTCACCACCTAATTAGAAGAAAGTGCACAAATCAGATTTCATATAGCAGCAAGAACTCTAATTATAAAATGCCAAATAAAATATAACAGCAGATTCAGAGGTCAATTTTAAAAGCAATTATTTAAAAAGAGGCTAACACAGCAAATTTTCTAGCCCGAGGACATAAGGAGAGCTTAAAGCGACAGGTGTTTCCTACTTGGCTGCTGCACTGTGTTGGGTAACACTTTGTTCAATCTACCCCATAGTGTTCTAGTCTCTTCTGGTAACTGATATTAGAACCCATCTGTGGGGAATGTCTTCCCTCGCTTTTCACTACTAGAGTGTTCGCTGTCAGCTACACTGCAAGTGAACAGTGAACAGACGAGAGCGGACTTGCTAAAATCTTTAGGAGTCTCATTTCACGTTATCATAGTGTTTTCAGGTTAGTTATCAGTAAGTTTCTAACTAATGGAGAGACTCTATACGCCTAGTATATATTAAAAGTGTTATTCTCCGCTTCTGGGGTTTGGGCAAGTGGCTGTTGAGAGCATGATCATTTCTTATTCTTTAACATGATGCCCTGACATATTGTTTTAAACTGTGATTCCCTGCAATATGAGCAAATCTCACAGAGTACTATTAGTTACACCCCCCCTTGTTTTTTTATATGGTCCATGTCCCTTCCTGCACATAAACAATCATTTGAAAATGATGCTTTGGCACTTCTGTGTGTGCTGCATTCTACAGCTCACACAGAAGTGCCAAAGCCCTATTAGTGATTGTTAATGTGCAGGAAGGGACACCTTCACACACATAAACAATCACACCCCTCAACACATATATCCTTGCACGATGGTGCAAGGATGCTTGCATTGGCGCTAGCAGCTGAATTTTGCACCAACGCGGGGGACAACCCAGGGGTGCTCGTATTCAAACGTTTTTGCCCTGCACTGCACCACTTTTCCATAAATCTGGCCCTAAGGTGACAATGAACCTCAAATATCAAATCAGTGACGTGACATATCAACTGCCACAACGCAGAGAGACTGATTTTACACCATCTCATTGCAGAGGATCTGCCTGTCCTGGAGTACCATGATGACCTGGATGACCAGCTAGCAACTATCAGCCAAGAGACCCTCCAAGAAGTCCTTGTAAACCTCCAGACACCATCTCCAGTCTCAAGGAGGAGTATTGATGTAGCAGTATCCCAAAGGCCCCACTTAGAACCCCAATAGTACGACCTGCCAGCACCGACACAGCTGAGGACTCCGAGGACTCAGGGACCAGCTTTGAGAGGACAGTGGTAGGAGTCCAGCAGGAGCTGGCCAAGGATGTGCGGGTGGGAATGTAAACTATGGCAGCCAGCCTGGAAGGGAGGCCCACGTGCATGGTAACTGCTACTGAACAGACTGCATCCAACTGACGCACACACTCCGCAATACGTGGAGTCCAGGAGTGTCTGAGGGACAAAGCTGCTGCCATGAGGGAGAGGCCACAACAACTGCCCTCCCAAACTGGCATTAGCGTGCTTGAGGACAAGATGGACTCCATGCACCGGGAAATGGTCTCCCTCAAGGCAGACATGGCTGCCTACCACAGGGATGTTGCTTCCATACTCAAAAATCAGCATCTCCTCCCTTCTGCAGTGTTGCCATATGCAGTTCCCCAGATGGCAGCTGCCGGGAATTGGGAGTGTACGTCTCCAACCACTGAAGTGTGTGTGGCCCCATGTACCTCCCTACTACCACCATCAAGGGCAGAGGAGACACCACACACATCGGAGGATGAAGATATGGAACAGATCATCTACACCCACAGGAGTTTCCAGTAGCACCAGCCCATGCCACATGGGCAGTGTTTTCCTTTGTCCTGTGCTTGACATCATGACGGTGTTAACATTGTTACAGATATGCACTTTTCACCAACACACTGTTGACCATTCTGCTATGGACTGCAATTGTCTCTAACTTTTCAATTGGCAATTTATGTTCTCCTGCACTGAAAAACACTTTACCCAGGCATGTCTCATGACATGTCCCTCAACCCTGGACTTGTGTTGTGTCACAATTGGATGGATTCCACTAATGGGGTCACAGACCTGGACATTGTAAATATTGCACTACAACACGTGTAATTAAACACCACCTACACAACCAGCATGTCTTTGTGTGTTGTGACACATCTACTACACTTAGGAATTGTGATGTGCGTAGCATGTCTTTAGTCACAGAGTGTCAGAACAAGAGTGCAGGAATATGCGGGCATATATCTATGCACATGGTACCTACATGATGAACGTCGATGCTGGTCAAATCCCCTGCAAGCAGTTCACTGAGTATGTCAAAAATGTTGAACATATGTATGCTTCACCAACTACACATGTCAGGAATGGATGTGAAACAGTTCTTGGGCAATATTGTCAGCTGGGAGTACCAGGAGAACACATTGGTGTGAAACAGAGGAACGTAAACTCATCTGCAATTGCCACTGGTCGGTACAGCAGGATAGATATGAAATGTAGGCTGTTGTCAGATGTCCCACAGTGCCCAACATTCCGACACAGGACCCAAAAAATGATAGCTGAGTTACCACATCTATCTCTCCAATACATGGTCAACATAGTCACCTTGAGAGGTGGGTACACTGGATGGCAGATGCACAGACAAGTAGATGTGTTGTAGCTGCCAATGTGACAGCTCAGTTGTAAGAAAGTGATGAACATGTCAAGAGAGGGATCTGGAGGCAGGACGGAATCCCTAGGCCAACCCAATATTTTCACTGTTCACCCATGGGAAGACCCTGAGACCCAAGCATAAGACACATGAAGTAAGGGAGTACCAAGAGAATGTTAATTAGAATTAAACTAAAATAAAAAGAGTGAAGAACACCTATCCTAACCTAACCTATCCTAACTATACATAACCAATAACTGACCCTAACTACTCTATGCTAAACGTACCTAACACATTTATTGACACACTCTAAACATTGCCCCCCCACTCCCTTCATATCACAAGACACATGCAGGAAAACATATACTAAACTACACATATACTACCTATATCTAAATAAATATATATTTTTTGGTATATTTTTTAAAACTTTTTATATATATATATATATATCCACACAAGAAATGCTCACAACCGGGCTCCAAGTGGCCCTAGAGGGGTGGTGCGTTACAACCGGAAGAGCACTCCGGTTAATTATATAATATCACAAATCCAAACTCTCCAAAAGAGAAAACGCACGCTCAGGAATTCAAAAGTAGAAGTGTTTATTCAACACAACGCGTTTCGGCTGACAAGCAGCCTTGATCACGTGTATAGTTCAACCAATGTGCTATCCTTTAAATACCATCTTGACAACACCATAAAAACAGGACTAAGTAATTATTTTCGTACAAGTAAATATCCTAGAAGAGATTTTAAATGGATGACATAAACAAAACTGATTCAATTAAGAATTCAATTAAATAAATATATATGTACACAGCCACATTACTTATTATTTCACTAAATTACCACCAAGTTATTAAGTAGTAAAAACATTATAAATATATATAAATATGATTGTACATTATTCATATCAGTATACATATAAAAATCATCATAAATATATAAATATAAGTATAAGTGTAATTATAAGTAAAAATATTGCTCTATTAACATTTATAAGAAGAAATATCATTTTTACAATAAGAGTATCATTTTTTAAAGTATCATCAAGGTCTCTTTCCCTTTTCTCCTTCACCTCTTTTTTTTATAATTTCATTCTGCTTAGTACATAACATATATATATATATTTCTTTTTTTTGTGTTATATATTCTACATATATTACTATACTCCTAAGATATTTAACAATATCAATATTTTCACTTTTCATCCAAAATCATAACGAAAAACTTGTCACTGTTTTTTTGTGTGTAGTCAATAACCATGTAGAAGAGTAGGTACTATTAAATTAAAAAACTATCCAGACTCCAACCATTAGAAAAAAGTGATAAGAGAAAGTACAAAAATTACAAAAATTATAAAAATTACAAAATTTACAAAAAATTGCAAGAATTTACGAAAATTATTGACAAAAATTCTTGCTGCTCATAATAAGAAAAGTCAGTACTTTAATTCCTCATAAACTTACTGAATTCATTAATCATCACACAAGTGAGTATTGAGTTCTTCACCAATATTCAATCCTCTCGGTGTCTTAGTTTCTAAATCCACAATATATTTGGATTCTTTTTTCCGTAGAGTTAGCTCTCTATTGCCACCTCTATGGTGTGCTGGCACATGTTCGATACCAAAATAGGATAGTAAGGTGGTATAAGAATTGTGGAAATCTTGAAAGTGTCTGGCTACAGGGTAATGTGGATCCTTTGATGTAATTGCACGCATATGTTCAAGAATACGTTTCTTTACAGCATGTTTCGTACTACCTACATACCAAAGATGGCAAGGGCATTCTAATATATAGATAGTAAAAGGAGTGCTACATGTCAAAAACTGTTTAATTTGTCTTTTCATTCCTGGTTTACTAATGGAGTATTCTTTCCTAATCACACTGTTGCGGCAAGCTTTGCAATGTCCACATGGGAAAAATCCTTGTAGGTTATGTTCTTTTATTTGGGAGATAGAGGTGACATCATTTGATCTCAACATATCATGAAGATTACGTCCTCTTCTATAAGTGATCAAAGGCCACTTCTGAATCTCTTTTCCTATAACAGGATCACATTTCAAGATATTCCAATGTTTTGAGAAGACCTTTTTAATCTGGGTAGTATCCTCATTATAGGTTAGGATCAACCTGATGTTTTCACTATTCTCATTTTCCACTCTGGCCGTATTATCAAAGAGGGTCTGAATTCTCTCTACCTTCTTAATTTTTTCTGTAGCCTTTTTAATTACCCAATCCGGGTAACCTCTTTGTTTAAACCTTATTATCATCTCCCTCTGTTCTTGTTCAAATGTCTCAACTGTATTACTTATTCTTTTAGCTCTCAATAGTTCACCATAGGGGATACTCCATTTTAATTTATCAGGATGTCCACTAGTAGCATGTAATAAACTATTTCCGGCTGTGGTTTTACGGAAAAATTCAGTGTGAATCATCTTGTCTTTGATCTTATCTTTAGTATGCAGAAATTCAATCGAAGACCGGCTGATGTTATATGTTAATCTGATGTTGTAATCATTTTCATTGAGTTTTTTAATAAATCGTATAGCTTCACTCTCAGATCCTTTCCAAATTATGAAAAGGTCATCAATATATCTGAGCCACAATGTGGCCTGATTTATTTCTGGATATTTTTCTTCATTTTTGAAGATCTCTTCTTCCCATAAACCTAAAAACAGACAGGCAAAACTGGGAGCAAAGCAAGCTCCCATTGCAGTCCCAAGTACTTGCTTGTAGAGCTTGCCGTCAAATAGAAAGATATTATTGGTCAGGCAATATTTTATCATATCGATAATCATATCAGTATGTGCCAAATATCTAAGAGACCTTGTATGCAAGAAATGTTTACATGCTCGTATACCCTTTTCATGATCGATGATAGTATATAAAGAGTTTACATCTAAGGAAATAAGTAAGAAATCTTCCTCCCAAATAATACCCTCCAATTTACCTAAAAAATCTTTTGTGTCTTGATCATAAGAGGGTAGACTCATAACAAACGCTCTCAAAAAGAAGTCCACATATTTGGATACATTTTCTAATACATTACCACATGAGGAGACTATAGGTCTTCCGGGGGGATTATCCCTCTCTTTGTGAATTTTAGGGAGGATTTATAATAAAGGTAACTTAGGAAAGTCCTTTTTTAAGAAACAATACTCTTCCCATAACAGAAGGCCCTTATCTTTCCACTCTGTTAGGAGATTCCAAATTCCTGTGATGCTGTTTATATATACATCTCTAGTCACACCCTTATAGAATTGAGTGTCACTCAATTGTCGCATAACCTCATCAACATATTTTTGTTTTTTCCAGAGTACTACATTACCTCCCTTATCGGCCGGACAGATGATAGTATTACCATCTTCTGCCAATAGTCTGATAGTTTCACTCTGTTTAGATGTCATATTGTTGTTCTGTCTGGGTTTAAACCAAGTTCGATGATGAAAATGTGTCAATCCTTGGACTACCATGTCATGGAAGGTGTCAATATTGTCGTGATTCATATTTGGGAAAAAAGTCGACTTCGGTTTAAAACCAGAGTGAACTGTACAGTCATATACAATACCCAAATCATCTAAAGTCTATAATATATATATTTTTATATAACACATAAATGCCCCAACATCAGCCCCCACCCACCCACATAGTAAAATGTAAAAAGTTGAAAACCTTGTCTAACCTGACACTAACCCCCTAAAACCCGCTACAAAACATTAAAACAAATGAGGATGGAGGGGACTGAACTGGGCTTGAGTCATTAAGCCAATTATAGATTGGCCCTCCTGAGTTTCCTCTAATTAGAATTAAACTAAAATAAAAAGAATGAAGAACACCTATCCTAACCTAACCTATCCTAACTATACATAACCAACAACTGACCCTAACTACTGTATGCTAAACGTACCTAACACATTTAGTGACACACTCTAAACATTGGCCCCCCACTGCCTTCATATCACGAGACACACGCAGGAAAACATATACTAAACTACACATATACTGCCTATATCTAAATAAATATATATTTTTTGGTATATTTGTTTAAACGTTTTTTATATATATATATATATATATATATATATATATATATATATATATATATTTTTTTTATATATAACACATAAATGCCCTAACATCACCCGTCAACATCGTAAAATGTAAAAAGTAGAAAACCTTGTCTAACCTGACA
Organism: Pleurodeles waltl; assembly: GCF_031143425.1. Classification (NCBI taxonomy): domain Eukaryota; kingdom Metazoa; phylum Chordata; class Amphibia; order Caudata; family Salamandridae; genus Pleurodeles; species Pleurodeles waltl. The sequence goes on from NC_090437.1 coordinate 398,371,920, forward strand.
CTAACCCCCTAAAACCAGCTACAAAACATTAAAATAAATGAGGATGGAGGGGACTGAACTGGGCGTGAGAGTCATTAAGCCAATTATAGATTGGCCCTCTTGAGTTTCCTATTGATGAATTTGAGTCTTTTGGCATTTTTCTCCACCTTCTTCTAAAGAGTGTCCAACTTCTTGAGAACCAGTGACATCCCACTGTAGGTCCTTAATTGTACTCATGTCCATGGCAGCAGGTGGGGTCGGTTGTGGCATGGATGTTGAGGGTGCAGCAGCTGGGGCTGTTGTGATGGTGGGAGCTGTGGCTTCGTCCTCCTGTGTGGGCAGTGTGGGTCCCCCTTGTGTGAATGCCCGCCACTCCCCGATGTATCGCTCCATGTGATAGCGGCGTGCCATCATCCAGAACCCTGATTTCACTGCCAGGATGTGCCTGCAGTGGACTGCCCTCTTCTGAAAAGCCTGTAGTTCTTTATTGATCATGTTGGCAGCTGTTAAATTGAGACAGACAAACATCAGTGTCAGCATTGTATGGAGTATGTACAGATTATTAGCTTACACTCTACATCGAATCGCACATGCACTTCAACTCACATTCCAGATAATACAATGGAACTGATGAATGAAACGACAATGCCGCATTAGCATCATTTCATTGACACTAAAGCCACTCACAACAAGATTAGGAAGCAAATCAAATTAGGTGTGCAATGATTTTGTGCCATGTGTAACAATGCAAAAGCAACGTCAACTTCACATTGATCAGGTCCACTATTCCTCATCATCTGTGTCAATTTTCAACCATACATCACCAGTAAATTTAATCTGTTATTGGGAGTAGAGGATGCAGGTGGTAACCATAAGAGGTCAGTGTTGACAGTAACGCATGCAATCCTGATCAAAATTAATGTCACCTACACTATGAGCATCACATCTACCTACAAATGTGTTGTTCCTCACCCCCTGTGCCTCAGGGGGGATGGCCATGCAATCCATCTCAACTGTCCAGGTCATACACCAAGGCATGCCCACTCATACATGGAGTCAAGGAGTAGACCATATGTTAGGAGGGCTGACAATTAGGATGCTGGTATCCATAGGTTTTTCACATCTACATTAATGTATCCAGGTGTACACACCCATCAATACCTGATCAGCCAACACCATTGCATACACACCCGTATCCATGCCAGCATACATTTGAACTTGACCTGCATGCACGCCTATTACATTATAAGTGTCACGCAAGTGGAGTAGAAAAATATGGGTCACCATGCTGGGGACAATTGCACACCCAGACCTACATGTACATTACAATACAGGGATGCACCAATTTGTGTACAAAATGGTGCATCATTGTGATGTGAGAATGCTGGTGTGACCCACTGCCAGTATTTTCACAGTGGTGCACATCTAAGTCACATATGGGCCTACATGTGGCTTTTCATCACCTTGCTCACATGATGCTGCCCATTGACCACCACAAGCCTTACAAGATTTGACTCTCTGCTCGTGCACGGGGGACCGTTTAATGAGACACAGTGGCACCATCCAGCCTACTTTGATATCTGATCATTAGACAGCTCATCATTTCTAGCATTGCGTGCAACACACATGATTCACTTACACTAAAGCCTTAATCACTACACAGGACAGACATAATCACACTTATGGATACATCTGGGTCCTCAAATCTTGCTACTTCGCCTATGATGTAGGGGGGAGGTCCACCTGTAAGATATGAATGGAAAACCATGGTTAGTATCATATCACTGTCACTACTAGTGTACAACATATTACAGTGTGTACTATTTTAGAGGAGTGAGCTAATTATCCAGGTTGTAGACAATGCAACACACACCACTGCAAACTCACAATGACACTGACACTCAGGTGAGTGAGAGCCACACATCGGCACACTTACACTGGGCTTGAGGCTCATGTAGTGCTATACCCTGCAATAACCATATGTGGCCAATCTATAGAAGATGGAACTCCATGGTATTGGGGGAAGTTGGGTGACAGATACATGACACTACCCTGGTGCTCTGCAAGACAACTGACAGGTTTTCTAGTGCGTCCTGCAAGACACACAGAGGCACTTTGTGAAGGACAAGCGGCTCAATTTTTTGTCTGTAATGATCATGCGTTGAGTAAGCCATGAATGATGTGTCAAAGTTGCCTGATGGTATCAAATGCCCCATTGCCAGTACCCCCTAAGGCGGACATGCCCCCTTTGCTAACATAATGGCAGGCTAAACTATGACAATGTAGCTCTATACATGCCTACTTTGTTATCACAATCCAGTTATGTATGGTATGTTGGTGGTGTCTTGGCTCATCATACATGACACTCTGCAGGGGCACAGGTGTTGCAATGGCCCCTGAAATGTGTGACTTAGTGATGGTTGTGCATGACTCACCAAATATCTGAATTGCATTGATAAATTGGTAGGATATGTGAACTCCATGTCTATACTGGTGCAGTTACACTTCATTCTGGTTGCATGCAACCTGTCCACAAGCATTGCATGCAACATGCCAACACATCTGCTATTGTCATTCAAGTGCCGTGCACAGTAAATTGTTTGCCAATGGGAGACACCAACAGGAACACCGTTCACCACACCAAGATGGTCAAGCAGATCCTGCTCCCTGGCCACCAGATCTGCCCAGCGATGCTTCAGCTGGTGCTCATTGTGGCTGCTGTGGTACACCTTCTTCAGGTGGTGGAGCACCATCTCTAACATTAATGGGAGGTAGTGGGCTACCAGCCACATGAAGCCTTCCAGTTCCTCCTCCTCCATCCTTGTCAGCCTCTCCCTACCAGACATATCTCTGAGGTACATTGTGATTAGGAACAAAAATAAAATAAAGAATGTTAAGGTCCAAAAATAACAATCCCAAATAACCCAACTTAACAACTATCCTTGACAGACACCCCACAGTAGAAGTACAATGAAAGATACAAAACACACACAAATGTACTAACATGGGGACAAAGTACAGTCAAATACTACAAAAAACACAACAGGAGGGACACCACAAGATACAATACAGAGCCAGAAGACACCACCAACTCCAGGACACAACCACACAGTCAAAAGAGGCACAGACTGTAAAGAGAAAGTAAAAGTACACCCACTGTACCATACCGGTAAATAGGATTTCCTATGACATCACTTCCTGTCCCCTTGCATCACGTTTTCTGTTATGCATGTATTTATTGGACTCATCTGATATTTGCGTGAGTATCTCTGATGCATGACTTACGTGCGTCTTTTTTTTAACGCATGCGTCGATGTAACAGTAAATCAGCATTAAGGTGAGTGCAAAGGTTGAATTCACGCTAATGGCCCTTGGGTCATACACTTTGCGTTTGCAGATGTTTTCAATGCATTTGTGTCATTTATTTTTACTCTATTCCTGATTGCGTGATTTTGTCTATTGTCTATGGATGCACCCTGTGTCAACATACAAATGGAATGGGCTGGGCTGCAGTGTGGCATTTTGTGTATGGCCACATGTGGTAGTCCATACAACAATGTGATTTGGGTATGATTGGTCTGTTACACCAATGTGTGTCTTACAGAATCGACAGCATGCAAATGTATTCATGTCATGCATATGCATCCACATATGTATGGCAGTCAGTACTGTGCAACAGTTGTGGAATGTGATTGTGAACTGTCTTTACTTATGCAATGTGTGTAGTTGTCTTACAGAGCATAACATTTTAGAGGACATACACAGCTCGGGCATTGTTGATGATGGCTGATGAATGCTATCTAGGAAATGTTACCCAAAAACTGGCTCCATCTGTTGATCTTGAGAATATGGTGACTTGGGTGTGGACTACACATATGTCTGACATGTGCACATATTTGGTACATATTGTGATTGACACACGCTGCCTACATTCCACCCATATCATGTTTTGAACACAACAGTCATATTAAAGACATTACATTTAGCAGTGTTATTTTTATTTGTGTTTGGTGAACCTGCAGCCCTAGCTGCATATGTTCTCATCCATTCTGATGTGCATTCCACAGACGTGTCTGTCTAAAGTGTGAGGTCATGTGTATCCTGTGTCAGGACTGATTTCCATGGATGTACTGCGCAGGCTAAATTTCTTCCATTGCTTGTCAGACCTGGGATAATCATGATGACCATTGTCACCAATGATGTCTCCCCTTGTCAAAAATGCTCCATGCAGCCACTGCAACTCTCACACTGAGTTGTGTCAATGTTCTATTCAAACATTACATTCTCACCATATTTTGACATCCACTGCCTCATGTATGGGCTCCCTGTTTACCTCCTATTTGGACATGTTGTAGTTGTGTGTGATGAGCTATTGTTGTACAAGTTGTCAACATGGATGTAAATAATATGTTGTTGTCCATAGATAATGTCCTTCAGTTGTCACATTCAAGTTATGAAGCTATTTGTGATAGATTTGATGGTAGCAGTTCAATCTTATGCATCACATGTGATGTTGCTACTGTACTCATCGGATTAGTGTTTGTGAAGTGCTCCCTGAGGTTAGACTCACAATCCTGAGGTATATGTTGTGTAGATTGAAGAGACCAAAGCCATATTTTGTGAATAAGTGAGGTGTTTATTGAGAAAATGTACAAGATGAGTTACGTGATTATTAAGTGAAGAAGTGTTCAACGATGTGCAGTCACTGGCATATCCCAGCAGCTGTGTTGTGCTGTTCCACCTCAATTTCTTCTCCACCATCCTCCTCCTCCTCTGCAGGCAGGTCATCAACCTGCTCATATAAGGAGACGTTCATTCGCACACATATGTTGTGCAGGATAGCACATGCCATAATAATCTTGCAGACGATGTGTGGGGCATATAGGAGGCTGCCTCCTGTGATGTCCAGGCACCTGAATCCGGACTTCAGGATGCCAAATGTCCTCTCCACAATAGTCTGTATCCTACGATGTCCCTCATTATATGCACGCTCTGCTGCTGTGCTTGGGTTGGGAAATAGGGTCATTATCCATGGCTGTATGCCATAACCCTGATCCGCTGCAAAAGATTGATGGAGTAAGTTGTTGTTTGGACTTTCAACAGGTATGACATGTAGCATGGCAGTTGATATTTTGAGCTGGTTGTGACTTATATGTATTTGTGGTATGGTGTGAGTTCCTATCCTTGTGTAATGTCTCCTCAGCACTAGGTTGTTGGAAATGACAATCTTGTGTTTGGCTCAAGGACCTGGGACATATGATTTGGATTCCAAACTCATGGTCATAATGTATGTACCATGCGTTGTGTGGTGCACCTGTGTCTCAGTGTTCCTTACAACACAATGAGGTCAGATGTGGTGGCAACATGGTAGCACTACAAAGCCTGGGCATCCCATCCATTTTGACATGTGTCATTGCAGATGATGTGTGACACGTTGGGCTTTGAAATTGGTAAGTGAGAATGCACAACACGTCTTTCAAAATTGGCAGCACTGTCTTGCAACATTTAGACTGTGCAAGAATGCCCCATGTGTGACATGTTACTTGGCAACCCTTTGTTGTCCCCTGCCCCAGTTGCTCATATTCAGCCATGCACTGACACTACCTATCTTGCACCAGGCTACGTGGCTAGCTGCCCTGTGGAGGTGGATGTATCTGTGCAGGAAGGGACACCGCTATATACATATGCTGTTTTAATGGCCAATGGGCTCTTTCTGTGTGTGCAGCAGTATGCAGCATGCATTGGTGGCACAATCATCTGCGTTCAAAGCACTGTCTAATTTTTTATTGCAACCTGCATACAGCACCCCTGGGGTGGTGTTTGTTGTTGGCACATACTCAGGTTTTAGGTGACAGCTACATCTGAGTCAGCATCATCATGCTATGTGTCTTGTGGTGACAGACCTGCAGCGACACACATTGCACACCCATTCCACACTACACACAGCATGGGAGGGTGGCCGATTTACAATGTGGCTTCAAAACATTATGAAATGGTCATCTGCCAAGTTGTACATGCAGTGCAGGCCATGTTAATTGTACTGTGGGCTATTACATAGGTCTCTTGGTGATCCAGAGTGGCAGCTAATGGTTGTGGCAGCCACGAGGTGTCCAAGGGTGTGTATCCCAAAGTTACAGGATGATCAACATAACTACCAGTGTCTATCCTATCTTCCAAAACATTGATCAGCATTTACACTGTTGACACATGCACAGTGCAGGCTATGGGATGGAGCTCAGCTACATAGCAAATGTGTCTCTTGGCACAGTGCATGTGAGGTCAGTGATGTCCTGTTTTCTCCTGCTGGGTCCCACTATGGCATCCATGATCTGCACTGTCTGAAAGTGTCACTGCCCCATGTTGGGCCATTTATTGTATCTGGTACAGACATGATGGTGTTGTGAGTCACCGAGTGTTGCATGTGAGGTGGCACTACAGTAGGTGTGGTACCACTTATCACACATCTGGCACATGGTATGTGATGGGCATTGATCTTGTATTCCTATGTGTGTGAGCCAATGCGTCAGACAGATTGTCTTTGTACACTACAGGTAAGTCAGGAATGTGTTGATGTGATGTAGTTGGTATAGGCACAAGTTGTCTGATACTTGAAATTTGTTCTGGCAGTGATTTGCATGGCATGACTTGAGGGATCTGTGCCTATATGGAACTTACAGGGCATGGGCATGGTGTGTGCCATTGACATGTCTGTGCTATTCCTTGTTTGGTGTACTGTGTGTGAAGTGTACGCATTAGGCAACCTGTGGGCACATGTAGTGGTCTGTGTAGTTCTTCTGTTGGCAAAGGGTACAGTTCTACACCTGTCCTTCCCGTGGTGTACCTGTCAAGTTGTGGGTGTGTTACGTACATGTAGGTGTATGTGTTTGTGGTGTGCACTGATTGTGCTGTATTGCAGCATGGTGCACATGTGTTGTTACCTGCACATCTGTGTTACCCTGGCCATGTGTTAATGTAGTGGTGTATGTATTGTGTGTCCAACAGGGTTGGTGTGTTGTGTGTATATTGCTAGATTTGTTGAGTTACCCAGAAGTAGACCATTTCCAAATTGTCCATCCTGGAATTGTTCATTGATCCTGCTGTGCCGGAATATGTAGGCATCATGGACACTCCCAGGATACTTGACCAAAATGTTTATGAACAGTCCCCAGTGGTCCACTATGCCCTGAAAATTAATGGAACACATGTGCTTGCGATTCTGGTACCAGTGCTCTGTTGCTGCAGGTGGTACGAGCCGGATATGGGTGCAGTCAATTGCACCGAGCACATGCGGGAAGCCATGGATTTGGTTAACTCCTGTTTGTTCTCCTGCTGCTGTTGCTTGGTGTTGGGGAAGCTGATGTGGCGGGGTGTCAGGTAGATGATAGCATCGAACACCTTTGGCAGGAATGCAGAGAACGACGGCTGTGAAACACCAGCAACCAGGGCACCTGTTGTATGGAAGGAACCACTTGTCAGCATGTGCAGGACAGCTAGCAGACTTGTCACAAGTGGTATGTTGTGTGGGGTCTGCAGGCTGGCTGTAATTTGTGGCTCAATGTGGTGCAGCAGGTGTAGTAAGGCTTGCTGGTCCAGTCTGTTGGTCGAAATAATGTCCATGTTGTTGTCCTCTACGTCGTCTTGCAAGCTGGATCATTATCACCTCCATCTTCTCCTGTCGGTTGATAATGTTGCTTCTGTGTGTTCTCCTTAAGTAGTGATGTGTTTGCCTCATTTTAACACCTGCCCTGACCCAGGTGTTACATTTTGATGCAAATCGGTGTTAACCTCATTTTTTGGGTCCGCCTCCCACCGGTGCGTCTTTTTTTCCCGGGTGGATAAATATGGCGCTAGGGGGTTTGAGTAATTTTTTGGACGGGAACGCCTGCCTTGCATCTCATTGATGCAAGGAGGTTTCACACATCTGAAAAATGACATTAAAACCAATATTTTACACTAGATGGGCATAGCATCAAAATATAAATATGGCGTTGAGTTTGCAGTGAATTCGCATAAAAGAAATGATGATAATTCAGCACAAACAGAGTATAAATATGCCCCTCAAAGCGTATTTGCAGGTGAATTTTAAAAATGGGCTAAATGTAGCATCTCCTTCACCAACTACAGCATCATTGTATTTGGACCAAAGAAAGGTCATATTCTTCAACCTTATATTAATTATAGAGGTTTAAGTCAAGTTATGAACAATGATCTCTCATAAAGGGCAAAAAAGAATCTGTACAGAGTAAGCACATTTTCCATTAAACTAATTTTCAAGGTGCTTATCACCTTCCGCATATAAAGGAGAGTCACTGATCATATCCTGCTATAAGGATTGTGCAATGCTCCTGCCATTTTTCACCAGTTTTGGGATTCAGTATTTTCTGGTATTTTGAATCAGTTTGTATTGTTCCATCTGGATGATATTAAGTTTTCCTTCAATCAAAAAGACTCTATCAGCATAAGATGTCTTGTAAGCATACAAAAACGAACTTTAGAAGGAAGAGATTGAGTTTCTTGGACTTAGATTGAATGCTGCTGGACTTTCCATGGATCAAATGAAAGTATCAGCAGTTTTGGAATGGCCGTCACATAGGTAAAATTTAAAAAGATGATCATGGTGTTCTTGGATTTGCACATTTCTATTGTTCATTTATTAAGAGCTTTGCTGAGAAAACCAGTAACATCATTTATGTTCTAAAGAAATAACATGTGAAAAGTGGTTGCTCGATAAGCTGAAAAGGATATTTTTGGAAATGAAAGCCTCTTAAAGAGATGACGAGGCTCCGTCGTTATAAAAACAAGAAGATGAAGGACAAGAACATTGTGGAGGTCATTACAACTCTGGCGGACGGTGGAAAAGGTGCGGTAATACCGCAAACAGGCCGGCGGACAAAAAAATGGAATTATGACCCTGGCGGAAACCGCCAACAAAGACAGCCACTTTAACACACCGCCCGCCACGGCGGTACAGACAAGCAGCGCGGCGGTTACCGCCAACAGACAGGCGGGAGACAATGTACCGCCCACAATATTACAACAGGCCAATCCGCCACCTTTTCCGGGGCGGATTCACCGTGGATAAAAACACGGCGGAAACAGCTTTTGCTATGGGAAAACGCTCACCTCAACACATCCCACGAGGAACGACGACTCCATGGACCCAGAACTCCAAATACTACCTGCCCTTGTATTTCTGCTCGGTTATGACCAACAGCGACGTAGGCGCAGGAGATACCGGTGAGTACTGCATCTACGACACAGGGGAGGGGGAGGCAAAAGTCAGGGGGACACCCACCAAACACCCCCACCCTCGCATATTACAACATACACACCAATACAGTCAAAAATATCACATTAACAACCCACAATCCCCCCGGAAGAATGCAAAGACAATGCAAATTTCGATCAAACATTGTAATGTGCCAATATACATGTCATACAAAAATATACAGATATATATCTCTAAATCGCTCATAATTATATATACAATACAAGAAGTAGTGCAGATATGTACACAACAATGTCCATGCACCAACAGCCCAAAAATGCATGGGCGAGGCCCACAATAGATACCTGACCAAAATCCGAGAGAACACTGCCGGGGCATCAGATAGAAATACTACAGGCACCTCAGGGGGAAGGGAAGGGGGGGCACCTCAGCCGGGTGACTGCAAAGCCACATCCACGGCGGGGCTCCATGTCCATTGATGTATCCTGGGAGTGCAAAGCCACAGTCTCTCAAGTCTCTACAGTGGGTGGTTTGCCCACTGTGCCATCCTGGGAAGTGCAAAGCCACAGTCTCTCAAGTCTCTACAGTGGGTGGTTTGTCCACTGTGCCATCCTGGGGAGTGCAAAGCCACAGTCTCTCAAGTAGATGCAGGTCTCCACTGGTTCTGGAGGGGGACTGGTGCCCAGACTGGATGAGTCTCCCCGTGAAAGTTCCTGTCCTGTCACTGTCCCAGCTGCACATGGGATAAGGATGCCTGATGTGGCGGTACATTCATTCCTACACGGTGCATGCCCTGTTCAGCGGTGCTTTGACATGGCGGTCTTTGCCCTGTTCAGCGGTGCTTTGCCATGGCGGTTCAGGACTGTTCAGTGGTGCTTTGCCATGGCGGTTCAGGACTGTTCAGTGGTGCTTTGACATGGCGGTCTTTGCCCTGTTCAGCGGTGCTTTGACATGGCGGTCTCTGCCCTGTTCAGCGGTGCTTTGACATGGCGGTCTTTGCCCTGTTCAGCAGTGCTTTGCCATGGCGGTTCAGGACTGTTCAGTGGTGCTTTGCCATGGCGGTCTCTGCCCTGTTCAGCTGTGCTTTGACATGGCGGTCTCTGCCCTGTTCAGCGGTGCTTTGACATGGCGGTTCAGGACTGTTCAGTGGTGCTTTGCCATGGCGGTTCTGATACTGGACATTGGTGTGTGGCATGACGATCTCCATACTGGACATTGGTGTGTGGCATGACGATCTCCACACTGGACATTGGTGTGTGGCATGACGATCTCCATACTGGACATTGGTGTGTGGAATGACGATCTCCATACTGGACATTGGTGTGTGGCATGACGATCTCCACACTGGACATTGGTGTGTGGCATGACGATCTCCATACTGGACATTGGTGTGTGGCATGACGATCTCCACACTGGACATTGGTGTGTGGCATGACGTTCCATCATTGGCCAGCGGGGCTGTGGCATCCTGTTCCCTCCTGGGCTGTGACTCCGGCGGTGGTCTCCTGACCAGTGACGATACTCAGGCCCTCCTGGGCTGTGACTCTGGCAGTGGTCTCCTGACCAGTGACGATACTTGGGCCCTCCTGGGCTGTGACTCTGGCGGTGATCTCCTGACCAGTGACGATACTTGGGCCCTCCTGGGTACTGACTCCGGCGGTGGCGGTGGTCTCCTGACCAGTGACGATACTTGGGCCCTCCTGGGCTGTGACTCTGGCGGTGGTCTCCTGACCAGTGACGAAACTTGGGCCCTCCTGGGCACAGACTCCGACGGTCTCCTGACCAGTGACGATACTTGGGCCCTCCTGGGCACTGACTCCGGCGGTGGTCTCCTGACCAGTGACGATACTTGGGCACTCCTGGGCACTGACTCAGGCGGTGGCTGTGGTCTCCTGACCAGTGACGATACTTGGGCCCTCCTGGGCACTGACTCCGGTGGTGGCGGTGGTCTCCTGACCAGTGACGATACTTGGGCCCTCCTGGGCACTGACTCCGGTGGTGGTCTCTGGACCAGTGACGACGGTGCTGGCGGTTGTGTCTGGACCGCCGGAAATGATGGCGCACTTCTCCGCCGTGACACTCACAACAGGCTGGGGAGACTTCCTCTGGACCTTCCCCACCTTCTTTGGAGTTACAGCTGACTCACCAATCGCCTTGGATTCCATTTCACTTGTTGTCCCACCAGGAGTCTTGACACGGCCCGTCGTCCTCTCCCCAATTTCAGAGCCTTTACAGGGGGTGGGCTGCCAGTGCCTTTGCTCCGGGTCCTACTGCCTGCCCTGGTGGACGGTGCACTCCAAAAACCTGGAACACGCACCACTGGTACTGGAGGCTTTTTGGCTGAGGCGCTATGACGGGACTGATGAATTGGAGGGGGGGTGGGCCCAAAAAGGTCAATTTGATATAGGGACAGTTTCTGACGGACACTGGGATGGGTAGCTGGAGGGGCTCTGGGAGTGGAGGAAGAGGAGGTGGTTGTAGGAGGTGTCACTTTAGGTGTTTTGGGTGCAGGTACTGGAGGCTGTCGTGAGGTGGATGGATGTTGGGTGAGTGATTGCCGGCGTTTGTGTACTTTGGGAGGGGGCGTCACAGACACACTGGAAAAGGATACAGGGGACGTGTAAATGGCAGTGGAGGTGGTGAGTGTAGGTGAGCGGCTTGTGGTCCTGGGTGTCCTGGTGCGAGTCCTAGTGCCTGTAGATGTGGTGCATGCAGGTGTGTGTGTAGACGAGACTGGGAGGGAGGAGGGAGAAGAGGAGGAGGGGGACTCAGTGGAGACAGTGGATGTTGCTGTGTCTGTATGTGGGTGAGGCTTACGTGAGTGCCTGTGGTGTGTGTGGTGCCTATGTTTGCTTGAGCTACTTGTGTGTGTTGACTTGTGTGCATGCAGGTCTGTAGGTGTGCTTGGGATGGGCTGGGGTACAGGGGATTGGGGCTGGGTGGAGGAAGTTGGAGGGGGGAGGCAGGACACAGGGACAATGGCTGCAATCAGTGCTGAGGCCAGAGATTGCAGGGTTCGCTGAAGGGCAGCCTGACCAGAATGAATGCCCTCCAGGAATGCATTACCGTGTTGCAACTCTCGTTCTACACCCTGGATGGCATTCACAATGGTAGACTGTCTAACAGTGAGTGACCTGAGGAGGTCAATGGCCTCCTCACTGAGGGTAGCAGGGGTGACAGGGGCAGGGCCTGAGGTGCCTGGGGCAAAGGTGATGCCCACCCTCCTGGGTGAGCAGGCACGGGGTGAACGCTGAGGGGCTGCTGGGAGGGTGGTGCTGGTAGGGGAGGTGGCGGCTGTACCTGTAGAAGTGGGGCGCACAGATGGTGCCGCCACCACTGGGGATCTCCCATCGGCGGACGAGTCTGTGTCGCTGGTTGGTGATCCGGTGGCCGACGTGAAGCTCCCCTCGCCCTCCGTCCCACTGGTGCATTCAGAGTCTGTGGTGTGGCCCTCCATGGCCATGTGGGATGCAGCTCCCTCGTGCTCCGGTGCCACTGTACCTCCGCCTGATGATGCTGATGTACAGAAGGACAGGGAGAGCAGGAAAAGGGGAGGGGGAGGCAGAACAAAGAGAGTTTTAGTGCATGGCATACCCCTACCGTTGGCGGAAAAGAAAGACACAGCAGCCCCATGCATTACGCCGTGCTCCTGGCCTCTGCACATGCAATTTCTGGGATATGGCCTACATGGCAATGGTGGAAATCTGCGCACATGGATGCCACAGGGGCAACTATACCTCAACTTGGCACTCTTCTGAGGTGGGGTAGAGTGCCACATGGCACACATTACGGAGGGGCCTTGCCTACCTAACTCGCCCTGGCCTAGAGACACACACAGCCCACCTCACCCACCCAGACCCCTCCACTGCACGCAAAGTCCGCAGAATGAGGTTGTACTCACCCCCTTGTTTCTGCTGTGATGTCCTTAAGCGCCCATCCAACTCCGGGTAGGCCACCGCCAGGATCCAGAACATCAGGGGGGTCATGGTGCGACGGGCACCCCTCCCATGTTAGGAGGCCATCCCCAGCTGAGCCTCCGCCGTCTTCTTGCCTCAGCGGCGAATGTCCTCCCATCTCTTACGGCAGTGGGTGCCCCGTCTCTGGTGGGCCCCCAGGGTCCGGACCTCCTTGGCGATGGCACGCCAAATGTCCCTCTTCTGGTGGGCGCTGACCTACATGACATGCACAAGGAAAGAGGAACAGTCATTACCTACAGCACCATCGTTGTGAGTGGCCCCCTCCCTACTCTGGCCATGTGGGCCTTTTATTCCCATGCTTTACTGTAGTGTCAACTCTGCCCCCTTCCCTCTTCCACCCAGCCCTGTCCACCCCGGCCTAGCCCATACAACCTGCTCCCTGTGTACTAACCTGTTGGTCTGGAGGACCGTAGAGTAGCATGTACTGGTGGAGGACCCCATCCACAAGTTTCTCCAACTCCTGTGCAGTGAAGGCAGGGGCCCTTTCCCCAGACGCAGCAGCCATCGTCGCTTCCAGACCGAGGTCACAGCAGCACTAGCAGTGTAGGTCCTCTCCTGTCGAAGGTCAGGTATCTAGTGATTGAACAGATCGAAAATGGTGGTGACATCCGCGGCGGTGACGTGCGCGGCGGTGCGCATCATCACCGTCGGCACACCTGTTCATTGGCTCCTGGGACCCATAGGGTTGAGGTCAGGCAGCCGCCATTTCAGGGGCCCACATGGCTTCATTTACTACTGCGTCACACATACTGAGGCCTACACTCAACACACATCCTGGATGGGTTTATTGTCTGGTGTAGTCTTGTGTGTGACTGTGGGTACATACGTGGAGGAATAGTGACTGTTTATTCGCTGTTGTCCTTCTTAGGCACCGTCAGCTGGGACATATGAGAAGATGGCGGAATCCTCTGGTGTACCGACCGCTGGTGGACCTGTTGACAATGGAAGAGAGACATTTAATCGTCACCTACAGGTTTGACCTTGCCACTATCCATGAACTATGTACCCAGTTGGAGCCAGACCTGATGTCACCAATCCGCCATCCGACTGGAATTCCCCCTGACGTGCAGGTGCTGTCAGTGCTCCATTTCCTTGCAAGTGGGTCTTTTCAGACAACTGTGGCCATGGCATCAGGGATGTCCCAGCCTATGTTTTCCAACGTCTTGTCCAGAGTGTTGGCTGCCCTGCTGAAACACGTAAGGAGATACATCATTTTCCCTGAGGTGGAGGATTTGCCTACAGTGAAAGGTGACTTCTATGCCCTTGGACATATCCCCAACGTCATAGGTGCCATTGATGGGACCCATGTAGCTCTGTTCCCCCCCCACAGGAGTGAACAGGTGTACAGGAACAGGAAGAGTTATCATTCGATGAATGTCCAGATGGTCTGTTTGGCAGACCAGTACATCTCGCAGGTAAATGCTATGTTCCCTGGCTCTATGCATGACGCCTACATCCTGCGCAATAGCAGCATCCCTGATATGATGGGTCAACTCCAGAGGCACCGTGTATGGCTATTGGGGGACTCTGGTTACCTCAACCTTTCCTGGCTACTGACCCCATTGAGGAATCCCAGGACCAGGGCAGAGGAACGCTACAATGAGGCCCATGGACGGACTAGGAGGGTGATCGAACGCACCTTCGGCCTCCTGAAGGCCAGGTTCAGGTGCCTCCATATGACAGGTGGGTCCCTATTCTACTCACCGAAGAAGGTGTGCGACATCATCATCGCCTGCTCCATGCTCCATAATTTGGCATTGCGACGTCAGGTGCCTTTTCTACAAGAGAATGATCCAGATGATGGTGTTTTAGCAGCTGTGGAGCCTGTGGACAGTGATGAGGATGAAGCTGAGGAAGAAGAAAATGACAACAGGGAGTCAGTCATACAGCAATATTTCCAGTGAAACACAGGTGAGTACATTTTCAGGTTTAACATTATATTAACTTTCACACGTCTACCTCTATCCTGTACCGACATTTCACTCACTATTTGTTAACTGAGTTGTCCCCTTCCCTTTCAGTTTCACAAATGTGGTAACCTACGTGTCAACTGCTTGCATCCTTGAAGGGCTTGTGATGTGTGAAATTGGTATGTTAGCCTTCCAATGGGTAACCCATTATGACACTGTCATTGATAATACAAAATTACAAATCATAGACTGACTCTATTTTATTTAGTGTTTCAAGGGTGTTTATTTAAGTGCTAAAAAATGAAGGGGGGTTGTGAAATGGGGATGGGTGATGGTGGAGGAATGTCCATGGCAGAGTCCAGTCTATTATTCTCACAGGTACATTGCACATCTGGCCATTGGAAGTGGAGCTGGGGCAGTTCCGAATTGGACAGGGTAACAAAGTGGGACAGTGGGGGGACAATCAGGGTGGTCTTATGTCCTGGCGGGGGTCTTGCCATCTTGCTCTGTCCTGTTCCTGTATCTCAGGGCCCGCTTGCGTGGTGGTTGTCCGTCTGCAGGGGATGGGGTGCTGGTGTGGTGGTCCTGTGGCGGGGCGTCCTGTCCACTAGCGCCGGCGGAGGTGGTGGGCAGTTCGTCGTCCTGACTAGTGTCAGGGGCCCCTTGGAGTGCCAGGGTGTCCCTCAAGGTCTTTTGAATGTCCGTCAGCACCCCTACGATGGTGCCCAGGGCGGAGCCGAAGGTCCTGAGCTCCTCCCTGAACCCCAAATACTGCTCCTCCTGCAGACGCAGGGTCTCCTGCAACTTGTCCAGGACCGTCGCCATCGTCTCCTGGGAGTGGTGGTATGCTCCCATGATGGAGAATAGGGCCTCGTAGAGAGTTGGTTCCCTTTGCCTGTCCTCCCTCTGTCGCACTGCAGCCCTCCCAGTTCCCCTGTGTTCCTGTGCCTCCGTCCCCTGGACCGTGTGCCCACTACCACTGTCCCCAGGTCCCTGTTGTTGTTGGGTTAGCCTGGGTGCCCTGTAGTGGTGGACACACCGCTGATTGACCTGTCCTGGGTAGGGAGGTTTGGGCCTGCTGGGTGGGTGCTGTGCTTGTGTTACCAGAGGGTGGAAGCTCGGTGTTGGGCTGTGGCTGGGCAAGGGGAACCAACTGTCCTTTGGCCCACGATGGTCCGGGCTGGTCATCAAGATCCAGTAGGGCAGAGCTGCTGTCGTCACTGTGGGCCTCTTCTGGGGGTGGAGTGGTGTTGTCTGGACCCTCTGGTGTGGTGACATTCCTTCGGGTTCCTGCGGGGTTATAAGTACATGATTATTGCATGTGTGTGTGTAATGGTGTGCAATGGTTGGGTGTGCGTGAACCCCAGTGCAGGCATTCCTGTGTGTGGGGTTGTGTGCTGATGGTTGGGGGGTGTTCTGCGTATGTGCAGTGGGCATGCTTTAGTGATGGGTGTCCATGCTTAGTTGTGTCATGCAGGTCTTGGGGTTGGGATGTGTAGTTGGTGTTATGGGTACATTAGTGAGGAGTTTGGGTGATAGGGGAGGATGTGAGGGTGGGGGTGTGTGATAGCATGCAGGTAGGGTGGGGGATATGATAGTGAAGATTTATCTTACCAGTGTCCGTTCCACCAACGACTCCTCCGAGGCCCTCAGGATGCAAGATGGACAAGACTTGCTCCTCCCATGTTGTTATTTGAGGGGGAGAAGGTGGGGGTCCGCCGCCAGTCCGCTGTACCACAAGGTGGTGCCTGGAGACCGTGGAACGCACCTTCCCCCGTAGGTCGTTCCACCTCTTCCTGATGTCCTCCCTATTTCTTGGGTGCTGTCCCACTGCGTTGACCCTGTCCACTATTCTTTGCCATAGCTCCATCTTCCTGGCTATGGATGTGTGCTGTACCTGTGAGCCAAATAGCTGTGGCTCTACCCGTAGGATTTCCTCCACCATGACCCTGAGCTCCTCCTCGGAGAAGTGGGGGTATCTTTGGCGTGACATGGGGTGTTGTGTGTGATGTGTGGGGTGGTGTATGTGTTGATGAGTGTGGTGAGTGTAGCTGTAGGTGGTGTTTTGTGAGTGGATGTTGTGTGGGTGATGGTGTTGTGTGCCTCTGTGTGATGGGGTTGTCTATTCTGTGCTCTCTCTCTCGCCTTCTTTCTGAATTTTTTGTTGTAGGAGTTTCTGGGTGATGTGGGTGTGTGTTTTATATTGTGTTGGGTGTGTGGGAGTGGTGTGTGTATGTGTATCAGGTGTGTGTATTTGGAGCTGTGTGTGTATTTTGAGCGCGGTGGTGTGTACCACCAATGGAATACCGCGGTTGAAAGACCGCCGTGTGGATTCATGGGTCGTAATGGCATGGGCGTGTTTCTGTTGGCGTGGGGGTGGAGGATTTGTTTCTGCATGTTTATCGCTGACCTTTGGTGTGGCGGGATTGTGTGGGTGTCTGAATTTCGGCAGATTCCGAGATGTGTGTCATAATAGCTGTGGCGGTCTACTGCCGCGGCGGTGGTGTATTGGCGGTCTTCTGCACGGCGGTAAGCGCCTTATACCGCCAATGTTGTAATGACCCCCTGTGTCTTTTATTTGCTTCAATTTTGTCAGAGAGTGAATGCA
Source organism: Pleurodeles waltl (assembly GCF_031143425.1). Classification (NCBI taxonomy): domain Eukaryota; kingdom Metazoa; phylum Chordata; class Amphibia; order Caudata; family Salamandridae; genus Pleurodeles; species Pleurodeles waltl. The sequence continues at coordinate 398,389,623 of NC_090437.1, forward strand.
ATTATTCAGTTTCTGACACTTAGCTTCTTTCAATGAAGCTGGCCTATACTAAATGGAGATTTTTGATGGGTTTTAGAGACTTTTTTGAAGTTCAAACTGGTCTTCTGAATTTTTTGTGTTTATGAAGTATTCAATGTAGGTACAGTCATCAAGCTCAATGTTTTTTTTCATTGCACATTATGGGGCATATTTATAGGCCCCTAGCACCACTTTGCGCCACATTAACGTCATTTATTTTGACTTTAATGTGGCCCAACGAGGCCATAATCCCCGCGCTGTATTAATAGAGCGGCACAATGCATGCATTGCTCCACACTGTAACCCTTTGCGCTACATTATGCCTGCACCAGGCATTATGTATGCAAAGGGTGCGTTCCTCCATTAGGGGAGCCAGTAAAATGGTGCAAGGAAATCTCTGAGATTTCCTTGCGCCATTTATCACGACACTTTTAATGCCTGTTCAAGAGCAGGCGTCAAAAGGGGGCTTCTGTTCTTTAAACTGGGCCCCAATGTACTCTGCAGGAGTAGCGCCAATATGTTGGCGCCACCCCTGCAGAGTACATCAATAGTGTCATAAAAAATGACACTATTGCCCCCTACCCTGCACCATGGTGCATTGTATTTTAAATACGGTGCACACATGGTGGCAATAGGGAGGTGCTAAGGGTCGCATGGAAAGTGCTGCTGCACTTGGTGCAGCGCCACTTTCCATAAATCTGCCCCTCAGATTTTATCTAGTGTTACTTACATTTGTGGTTCCAATAATATTTTGGCTGATGCACTATCTGTTATCCAGAGAAATGTTTCACTTATGTTCAATCTGTGATTCCTGCTTATTGTGTGTTCGGAATTTTTCAGTACTTCTTAGAAAGAGAAAAGATGGCTCAAGAACAGATGGAAACTAAGAAATTAATATAGCTTCATCTTAAGACACCTTTAGTTTTACGAAAAGAGTTGTATTTCAGCCAAGAAGCCATTTTTGGCCTAGCAAAAGAACTGCGGCTAGACGTGATAAAAATGTATAATGAATTTGTGATTTCTCAGCATAGAGAAGTTAATGCTACAGTGGATTTAGTTTTGTAGCCTGTTTGGTGTCCAGCTGTTAAGAATTGTTAAGAATGTGTTCCTACCTACCCTTTTTATACACAATATAAATCATTACATTCTAAGCCTTTTCAAAATTTCCATCTTTTATAAGTTGCTCCTGACCCTTGACATGCGATTTCTGTGGCTTTTATAATGGATATGCCACTCTCAGAAGGAGGTTCCAATGTCTACAGGAGATAGCTTTTCAAAGTTACCTAGAGCAGAAGAAATGTCTCAATATTTTAACTAATATTTTTCTTCTTCATGGAGTCCCTCACATTATAATTTCTGACAGGGAACCCCTATATCTTTCCTGTTTTTGAGCGACTGTATATGAACCCAACACAACTAATATCATATGCCAACACACCTAGCTCTGTACATTAGGCCAAGCAACATCATACATCCATGCAACCACCATCATACACCAATACACCCACCAATATACTTTCACACACCCAACACCATACTCTGAACACTCTCTTTATAAGTCCACACAACCCATAGCAAAAGCATACAAAAAATCCATTCCATGAAATTCCCTAAAAACTGAAATTGAAAAGGACTTAGGGTTAAGCAATAACAGTGGCTTTGACATAAAAACTAAAATGTCTTGAAATTCTAAACTTAAGGTGCTACCTTTAACTTGTTTTCAATCAATGTCAATCAACAGCTTTACTAAATCAATACAAAATAATCATAAAAGCATATACAGTTTATTAAGAATGCACAAATATTACAGGAAATAAAAACATCTAATGTCACACTAAGAATATTACACTAACCAGCAGTGGTTTCAATTCTAAATTCATGACATTAAATCACAAAAACCAGGGCACCATAAAACATTCTAATACTTGAGTGACTTCAAGGTAAATTTCAGAAAAGTACAAACCCAAAAAACATATCACAGGAGAATTTAGCTGTTGGAGAATTGACAATGCAGGCTTGCATCTGGTCAGGCTACCAAGGAATTAAAACCCTTTTAGCATGAGAGCAATACAATTTACAAAAAAAGGAAAAATGTAATAAAAGTCATAAAAGCGGATGAGGACAACCGAAGGATCATACTGGTCCAAAGGGAAACAAAGGTGGTTTCTAATATTGCCCATCTAATATCTAGTCAGAATTATTGTGTTCCATGTGTTGTATGCAATATATCAGTGAGGCTTTGGGTTCAAAGTTAATTGTATCATAATGTATACAGCATTAAATGGTTTGATTAATTCGCTGCATCGCTTTCTTGCTGCATATTGGTCAAAAAAGTAATTTTTAGCCAACCACTGTCTGCGTCCGTTAGTTCTTTGGGATTTAAGACGATCGATGGTCTCCCTACTGCAGAGCTGCCTAAAATTACAAAGCCACAGAATATGATGATCCATGTCATAAGATAGGCAGTCATCAATTACTTTGTTAAACACAGTATGCACATTGCACCATATTGAGTTCCAAAGCAATAAAGAGGCCAAGGTTTTATAATCTTCAACAAAAGCATGCTCACTCTCCTCATGGATAGAGGAAGACTGACTGGGAGGCCCAGGACACGCCTACCAGCTCTCTTTTCCTCTGCTTGTGAAGGGCTAACTTTTTTAGATATGAACACACTAGATCTATAGGTTAAAACAGGTGAACATTTCTTTATGGATCAAATCTGTTTATTATTTTAAACACTAAAGCATGAAAGTACAAAATAAGAAATATAAGTACAGCACATCACAGTACAATAAGTGGTATATATCTCTGCTGTAGGAGCTCTAAATCTACTGACAAGAGTCTTTCTAGATTGTCTCTAATTCTTGCTCAAAGGAGCCTCGCTATTAGTCTCTTCTTAGCATTACAGTTAGCATGCGGAGCACGTTTAAAGGTCTTCCAGACTGCGAGTCCCATATATGAAAACCAAACAAACATACAAATAAAATAAATCACATCAACCATGCTCCCCCTCAGCGTCCGTGTCATCCTCCTGTCTCTCCACCACTCCATCCCTCCTCCCACCAAATCGCCGCCCTCTGAAATCTCTCAATCAAGCATTCTAGTCAAGGTTCAGGTCAATCTCAGGACTCTCAAATGAGCCGGGTATGTCAACTCTGTAAATTCTGCAGATAGAATCCGCAGAAAGGCTTCCATAATTCACTCAATTCACCCATCCGCTTCTGCGAGGCCAGTGTGAGTTTCTCCATGGCAAGGATAAACCAAAGCTCCTGGAGCCACGCGTTATGCGTCGGGACCCTATCCGTACCCCACATAGCTAGGATCAGCTGTAAGGCTGCGTTAAATGCCAGGGCCATCTGTCTCCCTTTTAGCGACCTCAAGGGAAAGGTAAGGGGATTGGGCAGCCCCAGTAAGATATATGATGGAAGTCTGGGGATCTCAGTGTGGAACGCTATGTCAATCTCATCAATAATGCCCTCCTAAAAGCAATGAAGTTTGGACAATGCCAAAGCAGATGCACAAGTGTACCCATGCCTCCGCACCCCCTCCAACAGAGGTCAGACTTAACGGGGTCCCATGCGTGTATACGCGCCGGGGTGTAATACCAATAGGAGGCCACCTTGTATGACGTCTCCATCCCGCTGCGTTATAGGCTGTGTGATGTATTCTGTAGAAAATACTGTCCCATTCCTCATCTGAGAATTCCCTCTCCAACTCCCTCTCCCATTGTAGCTGTCCTCTCGTCTTAGGCGGTCGCTGTTCCCTCTGCAGAAGCCGATAAAGTTCTGAGATGACTCCTTTATCATCTTACCTTAACAAGAGCCATTTCTCGAATGGCGTAAGAGGTCTATCTATTAACGCTCTGTTCGCCGGCTGCAGAGCCCAGTGCCGTATCTGATAATACATCAGTCTATCTGCCTCCGTCAAACCATATGCTTCCCTCATCTGATCAAAAGACAGGACCCCTTGTTCATCAAAGAGACCTCCCACCCTTTTGCAGCCCCCCTTGTGCCAGCGTCTCAGACCTCCCAGAAGAAGCCCAGGCTCGAAGTCAGAGTTTGCGCCTATGGGGGTCATCGGGGATGGAAAGTACGTCAACCCCGATCGACAGGCCACTGTATCCCATATGCGTAGCGTTACCCCCTGACTGGGGAGGAATAAAGTCTGGCTGCCCTGTACCGATGTCGAAGCCAAGGCTCCTTCCATATATGCGAGCCCGCTACTGCCTGGTCCATGAAGCACCAATGTTTCTCAGTGAGCGGGCGATTCCACTCCAAAAGAAAGCGCAGCTGTGTCGCCTGAAAGTATCACAGAAGGCAAGGAATCGCCAAACCTCCCCCACTCTTAGGGCGGTATAGAACCTGTCGCGATAGCCGCCCCGGCCGCCCCTCCCATATAAATTTTAGAATCACTGATAGGAGAGTGGCTATCGTTCGCGGAGGCGGATTCAGCGGAAGCACCTGAAACACATAAAGGATGCGTGGCAAGATTGTCATCTTCACCGCCGCCACTCTACCCAGCCAAGACAGTTTATGCCTCCCCCACAATTCCAAGTCCCGCTGTACATCACGAACTAACGTTGTATAATTCAAACTCGCCGTATTAGCAGCAGAGGTCGCTAGCTCAACTCCTAAGTAGGAGAGACTCAAGGACGACCAGAGAAAGGGGTATCTAGCTCTCAGGTCTGCCTCATGATCCGGTCTCACCGACAGACCGAGAACCTGAGACTTCTGCATATTAACCCAAAATTCCGAGGCCTGACCAAACTCGGCTGTTATCTCCATAAGCGCTGGCAGTGAGGTTGCGGGCTCCGCCAGAGTAAGGATCACATCATCTGCGTAGATTGTGATGAGCTGGTGGTCTCCGCCAAACTTCACACCTGAAACCAAGGGACTGTCCCGCAATCGCTGCGCAAGGGGCTCCATATATAGCGCAAATAAAAGGGGAGAAAGCGGGCATCCCTGTCTGGTCCCACGCCCAACCGGGTAGGGCAGGGAGAGCACATCATTGACTCGAACCGCCGCCCTGGGAGACCGATTAACGCAACTGATCCAGGACCTGAAAACAGGGCCCAGTCCGAATCGCTCCAGCACCCTAAAGAGATAGGGCCAATGAACCTTATCAAATGCTTTTTCAGCATCGATAGAGAGGAAAAGCGCCTCCCTGCGAGAGCGATCCATTCTATCCAACAGATGCAGGAGCCGCTTCGTATTGTCACTGCATTGTTGGTTTGGTATAAAACCTGATTGATCCGGATCAATAAGACCCGGCATATAGAAATTAAGGCGGGAAGCAAGAATGCCAGTGAACAACTTGGCATCAATATTCAGAAGAAGGGCCCCATTAAGATTTTCACTGTCTGCTTTGCAGACAGTGAAAATCGCGACGGGTGCTACTGCACCCGTCGCACCCCTGCAACTCCGCCGGCTCCATTCGGAGCCGGCTTCATTGTTGCAGGGTCTTTCCCGCTTGGCCGGCGGTGCGGTCTTTCGACGGGGTTACTTCTAGGTGTCAGGGCTCCTGACGTCCGAAAAGAGTTAAAGAGCTGCACCAGAAGCGGAGCAAGTTCCACGCAGAAAGTCTTATAGAATAAGGCCTTAAACCGATCAGGGCCAGGAGACTTCCCAACTTTTAGTCGAGAAATTGCCGATATAACCTCTTCCAACCTTATCGGTTGGTCCAACAGAGACGCCTCCTTCTCACCAAGCGGTGTAATTGCTATGCCCTCTAAGAATGAATCCAGTGCCGCATCATCTCCCTCATCAGCCGCGTATAAACCCGGTAGAACTCCGCAAAAGCCTCTGCAATCTGATTGCTCGTACACGCCTCCATTCCAGAAGGGGAATGGATCAGTTTTATCACGGACTCTGCACGCTGCGCTCGCAACTGGTGCGCCAATAGCTTCCCGCACCTATTGCTCCCAACATAGAATTTGTGCTTAAGTCTTACTATCGCATACTCCGCTCTATCCCAATCCAGCCTCTTCAGCTGTTGCCTCACCTTCTCTAATTCCCGCCAGATTCAAGGCGCACCCATAGGCTTGTGGGAACACTCCTGTACCGCCACCCTCTGTTCCAGCTCCTCCCTTATCTCCCTCCTTGCCTTATTATCTCTCGTGGACAGTGCCATCACCTCTCCCCGCACTACTGCCTTCATAGTATCCCATACTGTCTCCATTGAAGTGCTACCATTATCATTAAAGCTAAGGTAGTCCGCGATTGCACGTCGAAGTGACTCTACCGTCGTCTCACTCTGGAGCAGGGAATCCCTAAAGCGCCAGCTCGGAGTGCCCAACCGGCCCACCCCCACGGTAACCTCCACAGTAATTGGGGCATGATCGGCCAAGGCTCTAGGTTCAATCGTAGCCTCCCTGACCTGGGAGGAAAATTCCTGCGAGGCCAGGAAAAGATCAAGCCAAGCATAAGTCTTGGTTGCCACCGAGTAAAAGGAGTAATCTCAGAGTATAGGATGCAAATTTCTCCACACATCCTCCAACCCACAATCAACCAGCCACTGACGCCCCACCTCTGACAAGGCCCCCGCTTGTCCAAAGCGTTGGCCTGAACGGTCAAGCTTGTTATCCATCACCAAGTTAAAATCTCCTCCTACCAGAATAGCACTATCTGGTGAGCTAAGTGTTGGGGAGATCGCCTGTCTCAGGACCTGTTGGGCATTCGGAGCATAAAGAGAAGCGACAGTGAAGAAGAAAGCCCCAAGTCTTATTCTAATGGCCAGGAATCTGCCTTGTACTTCATGTATCCTCCCCACTATCTCCCCAGAGAAGGTCCTGGAAAACAGTTTCGCCATCCCTGCATGCTTTGTAGTAGCTGAAGACCAAAACTGCCTAGGAAACCACCTTGAGCGCATGGAGAATGTGTCCTTATGCAATAAATGTGTCTCCTGAAAGAAACATATATGACACCCATATTTCTCCAGACCTGACAGAATCGCTAATCGCTTGGTCGGATTATTCAGCCCACGGACATTTAGACTAAGACACCTAACTGTACTACAGCACGGGAAAACAGTTGTTCAGGTGGGGAGGAGTTCTAAGGAGGGGCCAGGATCCAGAGCACCTCCTCTGCCGCTCCAACTCACACAGCCAAACCTCCGAGACCATCCGTGACCGAGCTCGCAGGGAAGCATTCAAACATATAACTAAAATGCACAACGGGTGCTCATACCAAAAAAGTCCTCTCTCACACATCCTAAGAGGTAAAAGTCTCAACTGGGCCGTAGAACCACACATATTCATCCACCAAGTCCGCCGGATCTGCTGCCCAGACCCTCTTCATACAGCCACAAGACCGTGGCAAGCGGCCTCCGGCCGACCAGCGGGCCCTCATCATTCTTAATTTAGGCACTGGTCCCAGCTGCCACACTACTCACTGCCGACTGGCGCTCCGAGATCTGCTCCAATGCAGTTGGGCATTGCTGTTTCTTTCTTCTTTCTTCCTCCGTCAACGTGGGCGGTCCCTTCCGGTCGGTCCCAGCTTCGAACCGGAAACCAGGGCATCTTCCTCCAAGCCCAGGATCTGGTTAGCCTCCGATATTGACTTCACCTGGCAAAGCTGATCCTCCCAGCGAAAAACAAGGCGGAATGGGTGGCCCCACGAGTAGGACACCGCCCGCTCACGCAGGTGCTCTGTGATGGGTTTAAACTCCCGCCGCCTTTGCAAAGTCCGAACCGAAAGGTCCTGGTATAGTGGAAGCTTATGTCCTCTAAAAGGGACCTGTGGAAGATTGCGCACCTTTTGCAGTATGCTTTCTTTCAGCCCGAAATTGTGGACACATGACAGTATGTCTGGTGGGCGATCCCCAACTCCTCCAGGGCGGCCCATGCGGTGGACTCTGTCGAGGGTGATCTCTCGGGGCTCCTCAAGTTCTAGGACCGAGCGAAACAATGCCACCACAAAGCCTCCAATATCCTCCTTCTCAGCCCTGCACGGCACTCCTCTGATGCGGATGTTATGTCTGCGCGACTGATTCTCCAGGTCCTCCACCGTTATCTGTAGGAGATCCTGCTGCTCCCGCAGGCGTACAACCTCCTGTTGTAGGTCCGCCACCTCCTTGCCGCAGGCAATTTCACCATCCTCGAACTGCGTCATCCGCTCACCCAAGGACATGAGATATGTCTTTACGGAGTTCCTGGAGGACGCTCCTGAGTGATTTGAACAAGGAGGTAAGAAAGCCCTTAGTAACTGGAGCTGCCTCGTCCTCTGTCACCTCCCTCCTTGTCTCCGGAGTCCTCGTGGTCGGCGGCTCCTCCGGAGTCCCTCCTGGCACCTGGTGCCCCCCGGTCAGCATATCTTGCACCGTCCGGTCCCGCTTAGGCTTGGAGGTCGCTATCCCCTCTGCCCACTAACTGCAGGTGCTCGAATATCTCAGACTGGCCTCTTCGTCAGTGTCACTGTAAGCCATGTCTTCCGGGCCTCAGACCCTCACCGAGGTCACCAGCCTTCCGTCGCAGAACAGTCCATGGCAGCACCGCTCACCTCTGCTTTGGGTAAGGCCCTTGCGTGCCGCCCGCAACACTGGACTGCGGCACTGGTCCACTGCGCCTCTGAGGGAGCCAGCACCAGCTCCAATCAACCGCCAAGCCCTCTGATCCGCTCTTTCTCCTCTTTGGGGTTCCCCCCGGAAGGGCCCAGCAGGTATGCCCCGGGCGTCACCAGGGCCCTGGCTCCAGGCCTCCGCCGGGCCTCCAGCGCAGACCGCACCTCTCCGCGGGGGCACAGCTCCCTCTAAGGGTGCTGCTGCACCCCGGCGCCCAATCAGCAGTCTGTCAGGGCCGGGATCACAACGTGGACGAGACCGCGGCCCTCTGCGCCCTCCTGCCTCAGACGCTGACCCGGAGCTCCCGGCTCTGCACTCTTGGCCGCACCGGCCTCTCGATCTTCGGGCTCGCGCAGAGCCCCCAATGCCCCGTCCAGTCCCAGGCGTCACGACGGAGCACCATTGGCCGGCCAGCCCTGCATCCACGAAGCCCAGACGGCGGAGCTCGGACCAACGCGTCCGCTCACGCTCCCATCTTGGCCATGCCCCAGTGAATTTTTTTTTAAACACATCTAGGAGTGGGGTAATTGGTTTCTTCCCAATGTTGGACGCCACATTAAACAGGAACCCAACTGAGTTAGCGGATCTCTGTCTTCTTATAGCTAAACATTGCTCCACTTTGTAACCGCTTGCGCCACATTATGCCTGCGCCAGGCATAATGTATGCAAGGGGGGCGTACAGGCCTAGGGGGGCCATAAAAATGGCACAAAGGAATCTCTGAGATTCCTTTGAGCCTTTTTTATCGGCATCGTTAAAAAGAGGCTCCCATTGGTTACAATGGGCCTCTGGGTGCTTTGCAGGATTCGCATCATAATTGTAAAAAATAATGACGCTAGTCCTCCTGACTACCGCCATGGTGCGCAGTATTTTAAATACGGTGCACACATGGTGGTGTTAGGGGGGCACTAAGGGGCAAAAGAAAGGTGGCGCAGCACTAGGTGCAGCCCCTTTTTTCATAATTCTGCCCCTGTGTACCAGCAGCACCAATATCTGTGCCCCGAGTTAAAGAAAATAACTATGGGCCTGATCAAGAGTGAACGGATTATTGTTTCTCTGTCATGGCGGAACTGATCTATGTGCCAGGCCAGAAATTAATCCTCTGCCGTATTTAGGACTTGTGGAGGGATGTGCTGAAATAAGGATTTGAAGGCTTAGTTATTGTAGTTTTCAGAATCTTGGTTTTATTCTTTTTGCATTTATTATAAAAAAGCAATTATTTCCCCGCAGAGTTTTCATCACTCATGTAGTTGCAGCCTGTCTTTACTCTCTCTCTCGTTATCCTCTCTAGGATCTTCTTTGTTTCACCACCAATATCTCTCTAGAAAAGGAAAGAGTTTCCAGAGTAAGTATATGTCTAGAAGATACATTGTCCCCTGTTTGTCCCTATCCTGTCCCTATCTACTTGACTTTTCCTATACTTCTCCCCAGTTTTCTTCTCCTTGTAAGTCAAAACACCAACTTTTACAGGAGAACCTCTAGCAATTAGTGTAGAGAAAAGCAGGTTGTGGGGAGGGGAAGGGAAAGGAGTTAAAAATAAAATCAAGGCGATTTAACCAAAGGGAAAGGGAAAATGTTTGTGCCTCAAAAAAGGAAAGAAAATACATTTTCCTTTCCCCTAAAATGTGTATATACAAAGTTGTTATGCTGAGTTGATCTTTCTTCACCTAATCTTCAAGATTTACACATCATATGGTAGATTCCTTGGCCCACTGTAAGAAAAAACTCCATGTCACCCACGTACTGCCAAATTACTGACCCCTTCTCCAGCCCAATTGTGAAAAAACAGTAAGGATAATAAAAAAATTGTGATTATGCAGAGTTCCAGGCCTGCCCTCTTGGACTGCAGCAGGAGATATGGAGCCAGTCGGTAGCATCCACCACCCTTCTGACCAAGCGTCTCCATTCTTGTTTCCAGTGTCTTCCTTTGCTGGTACAGTGCTGCCAGCATGATTGCTTCTCTTCCTCCTTTTCTCTGCTTGGTGTGTTCCTTCTCCTCACTCTCCTCTATGTCGCATTTGACTTTTTCCTCTTAATTCTCCTTGCCGTCCACCTTCTTCCTCCCCCTTCCTCGACCTCCCACGTTTTTGTGTCCGAAACTCTTCCCTCCTTCTGCCAGAATGAGTCCTTCTTCAATCGCTCCCATCTTCTCTCATTTTGTTTCCACCCCACTTCCACTGGCTTCCAATTCACCTGTCATCTTTTTATCTTCAGGCTTCCTTTTGCTTGAGTAATGATGTCGTGGACAACTGACATTTCCACTCAGTAAGTTTTCCTTCTCTTCTCCTTGTTCCTCACTGGGCATTGCCTGATAGATCACCATCCATCATGACCGAGGAAGGACTGTCAGCTGTCCCTGAATCCTCGGTTGTTGCCGCCCCACCCATCCTCTGTCATCAGACACAACTCTATCGAATAGCATGGTCAGACATTAGTCTGCCATATTAAGAATTGTCTGCCATCAGAGTTGGGCGGAGTGACCCTCACTACAAAGAATAACAATGACATGAGGGGTTTCTGATGGCAGACACGTCTGTCAACATTAATGGATGTATCCATCAACACACACATATTCAAAATGCACTCACCAATAGAGCATGCAGCTCCATTACAAAATACACTCCTCAAATCACACAAATCATTCAATGCTCACAACAGGAAGTTTTTGCAACAGATATGCTTCAAAAATATTGCTTAAGATATCTAGAAGACATCCGAGATTCTCAGAAGATACATTATCTGTGAAGACAGATAAGATAATTAGTGCTGAGCCCCAGCTGTTTATAGCACAGGTCCAAGTAAACCATGAGCCAAAAAAGGTAAATGTGGGCCAGATCCATTGATAAAGTGAATGCTATCTCCAACACCAGACACTCACAGGAGAAGATCCACAAGCAGTAGATTGACCTAAAGGAGAGTGTCAATCCCTTGCTTCCAGTGCAACTGGTAATGGGCCTCCCAGGCCACTCAACTACATAACCTAAGAAAATATGATGTTGTTCATACTCCACACTAAAGACCTGGTGAGAATTTAAGGAAGAGTAGATACTGGTAGTTACAAACCTCATAAAGTCACCCTCTCTGCACTATGACATTCTTGATCCCTTATGCAAATCTCTCCACTAATGAAAATCTATTCACACAAGCATACTATCTAATATATGTCACAAATCACTATGGCCCATATTTATACTTTTTGATGCAAAACTGCACAAACACGGTTTTGCATCAAAAAGTACAGCGCCGGCTTGCTTGATTCCAAAGCACGAGCCAGATTTCAAACTTATGGAACCCCGCAAACCCGTGCAAAGGTTGAGCTAACGTCTGGGAAAATTACGTTAGCTGGGTGGCGGTGGCGGTATGGAAGAATGGGATTTTGCACCAAAAAATGATGCTAGACTGGTTAGAGGCAAAACAAAATGCCTTTAACCAGCCGAGCATCATTTCCTGACGCAAAACCTTCCATACCACATGACTCCTGTCTTATAAGAGACAGGAGTCATGCCCACAACTCCAATGTCCAGCACATGGCCTAGCCATTGCACCCACTGACATGTAGGGGGCCAATTTCAGGGCCCGCAATGGCACTTTAAACATTTTTATAAAATACTTACCTCTACTTACCAGTGATGGGGTCCCCCCATCCTGTGGTGTCCCTCTGGTGCAAGTGGGGGTGTACCTGGGGCTTAGGGTCAGCAGCTGTCGGCTCTTTCCATGGTGTTTGACCATGGAAATGGGTCTACAGGTCCCCTAATGCCTGACCTGATCCAGGCGTTAAATAATGGCACTAAACAGGCTTAGCACCATTATTTAGACCCGCCTCCCCCTTGTGCACCATTTTTGCATGGGAGGGTAAATAAGGTGCTAGGGGCTTTGAGTTATTTTTTGGTCGGGAACGCCTACCTTGCACCTCATTGACGCAAGGTGGTTTCCAGCATCCAAAAAATGTCTTTAACTCCAATATGTTGACGCTAGACGAGTCTAGTGTGAAAAATATAAATATGGAGTTAAGTTTGCGCTGAATTAGCATTTTAAAAAATGAGGCTAATTCAGCGCAAAGAAAGTATAAATATGCCCACTGTAAGATCCATCCAATCTTATCCTATTCAGATAGACACTACTAACTCTCTGCAGTCACTTCAATGCCATATCACGAAATAGGCAATAGTACAAGGCTGAACAGATTAATCTATGTCACCAGGACAAAACTGTTCCAATTCTGCGTTTTCAATCAACATATTACAGGATTCTGGAAGTTTGTTTTTAGTATTCATTTTGACTATTGAACTAATGCACACGATTCAAATGATACATAAAAAAGTCAAGTTAAAGTGGTGTCACAGTGATGGTTATTCATCTCGTCAACTAACCTACTAGTGTGGCAGTGAGTGAGTTGGGCCTTAAAAATTGCACAAATTACTCAGTTGTATTTTAAGTCCAACAAAGCCATTGGCTCCTCTACATAGAAGTGAAAATAGAATGATTAATATATGTTACTTAAGAGGCCTGCAAAGTGGTCTATCTCTGCTGACCAGAGTAATTCAGCTGTCTCAATCAATTGTAGCACAAGATATCTCTTGCAACCAATTAATCGTGGATGAGACACCCTTTCCTGCTGATGGCTAGGGAATGTTTGACAGTCTGTCGATACTCATAGATACTATCTAAGAACTAAGGGGTAGTGTTGCACCTGCACAATACATCTTGCTAGTTGACCGAACTCTTAAGTGGAGGAAGGTGGAATTGCAGGAAATCAGCAACCCTATATGTCTTTGGTTCACACTCACATATATTCTATCGGAAAATGGGTTTAGTATTAGTAATTTTTTAATATTATAATTGAGTACATTTTTTGTGAAACTGAATCATTGTTAAGCTCTATTTATGTAATGCCCTCTAGCCTGCATGTTTTAATCTGAGGGTACTTTATTCTTACACTAACTTCCATGAGAATCCTAGGGTTGATCATCATTACTAATACTGACAGTCAAGTGCTTGAGGAGATCTACCTGGTACAGTGTTTCTAATGCAGAGTCAGGTGGACTCTAGAACAGGAGAGTCAACAATCCTAAATTCCACAGCTGAGGCCCACTCACCCAAACCCTCCTTGTGGATCCCCAAACCCCTTCACTTCACTATGTATCAATAGTCCACACAATTTTCCTTGGGTATAGGACTGAAAATGAAATCAGGAACCACAATTCCGTCAATAAGTCAAGGACATTTAGGCCCTCATTACAACATTGGCGGTAAGTGCCGCTTACCGCCATGCTGACTACCATCAACATACCGTGACCCCGGCGGTATACCGCTATGGGTATTATGACCCACACATAGAAATCCTCCACTATACAGACACCCACATAAGTCCGTAAGCCCAAAGATCAGTGATAATCTGGCGGTACCAAAACCCATTGCCGTTATGCCAACCGAAATACCCACAGCATCATGACCTAGGAATCACCGCGGCAGACATTCAACCATGGTAAACCATTGGCGGTACATACCCCCGCGCTCAAAAGACACACACACTAACAAAACAGCACCACATTGGATGATTCAAACTACAGACACCTGACACACATACACACACCACACCCACAACACTATAAAACACACACCCACAATACCCACATCGCTTTACGACACAAACATTTTGGCAAGTGAGAGACAAGCCAGGAGCACCCACTGAATCTGAGCCACAAAACACCATCACCCATACACCATCCACGCACCTCACAGCACACACCCCAACACATCACCCCACACACATACCACTCACACTATACCCATGGCACCACAAAGACACCCCAGGTTCTCAGAGGAGGAGCTAAGGGTCATCGTGGAGGAAATCATCTGGGTAGAGCCACAGCTATTTGGATCACAGGTGCAGCAGACTTCTATTGCAAGGAAGATGGAGCTATGGCGGAGAGTCGTGGATAGGGTCAACGCCGTGGGACAGCACCAGAGAACAAGCAATGACATCAGGAAGAGGTGGAACGACCTACGGGGGAAGGTACGTTCCGTGGTAGCAAGACACCAGGTAGCTGTACAGAGGACTGGCGGTGGACCCCCACCTCTTCCCCCACAACTATCAACATGGGAGGACCAAGTCTTGGCGATCATGCATCCTGAGGGCCTGGCAGGAGTAGCAGGAGGACTGGACTATGATAAGTCAAATCATTAATACTTTATCTCCCACCCTACCTGCATGCCATCACAAACAACAAACCCTACCCTCACCCTCATCACCCCACCACCTCACATATACCCCACCATCACAAACCACCCATCCCAATACCAAGCCATGCATGGAACACCAATGCATGGACCCCCATCACAGACCTGCATGGACACTCATGACCACAGCATGCACACTAATGACAATCACTCAGCCAAACCAAGCACAACTCACAAAAGCCAATGCTCCCTTGCTAATAACAACCATAGAGGGAAAGATAGCCATGCACAAGATGGGACACGCAGATACAATAACAATGCATTTACATCCCCACAGGACCCCCACTCAAAGTCACTGGAGAGGAGGTGCCAACCACATCCAGTCCCCCCCTGAAGAGGCCCACAGTGATAACAGCATCTCTACACGCCTCGATCACGATGACCAACCTAGCCCATCAGGGACCCCTGGACAGTCAGTGACCCAGCCACAGAGCCTCCCCCCTCAGGAAATACCACCACAGCACCCACCCAGCGGGCCCATTCCTCACTCCCCAGGACACGTCAATCAGCAGTGTGTTTACCACTACAGGGACCCTAGGCAACCCCACAAACAAAGGACGATCAGGGACCTGTGGTCAGTGGCAGTGGGCACATGGTCCAGGGGACAGAGACACAGGATAACAGGGAAGCTGGGAGGACTGCTGTGTGACAGGGGAGGACAGGCCAAGGGAACCGACCCTCCACGAGGCACTTACAGGGATCCTGGGAGCATACCACCATTTCCAGGAGACCATGGGCCAGATACTGGCCAAGGTGCAGGAGACCCAGGGGGTGCAGGAGGGACAGTACCTGGGGATCAGGGAGGGCCTGAGGGACATCCACACCACCCTGGTCACCATTGCAGGGGTGCTGGCAGACATGGCCAACACCATGAGGGAGGCAGTTGCACACCAATGGGCCCCTGACACTAGCCACACCGAAGAACAGCCCTCCACCTCTGCCGGCGCTAGTGGACAGGAGGTCCCGCCACAGCACCAACAGGCCACCGGCACCCTACCCCCTGCAGAAGCAGAACCACCCCACAAACGGTCCCTGCGATCCAGGCAGAAGCCAGAAAACATTGCCAAGACCCCGCCAGGAAATAAGACTCTCCTGATTGTCACCCTTCTGTCCCTCTCTGTTACCCTGTCCAACTTGAACTGCCATTGCTACACTTCCTATGCCCCCTTGGACAATGCACCTGAGATATAAATAGACTGGACTCTACCCTGGACATTCCTCCATCAGCAACCCATCTCATTGCAATACCCCCTACACTTATTAGTACATAGATAAACACCCTTGGAACAAATTTAAGTATGGAGTCTGTGAATTCTATGACAAATGTATTAGTTTCACAAACTGTAAACATTGAAATTCAAATGTACTGTAATATTTACATAGGTATGACCTGCAGTGGGCAGCAGTAAACACACCAGGAGCCAGAGTGGGGCACAGAGATCTGAGAATAGAGATGCCAAAGGGTACAGTAAGTGGCCATAGAAATAGGGAACTCAGGCTGCCATGTTCAATGTCAAACACAAAACTGCAGTGGAAGGTGAAGTTACAGTGTCTTACCTGTGTGTCACTGGAAGTACTGTTGAATTAGTGTACTTCTGTTGTCCACATCTTCTTCCTCTGCCTCCTCTTTGTCACTGTCCACAGGCTCCACCGCTGCCACATGACCATCCCCAGGCTCATCCTCCTGCAAAAAAGCCACCTGGCGTCTCAAGGCCAGGTTGTGCAACATGCAACAATGATCTAGCACACCTTCTTGGGTGAGTAGAACAGGGATCCACCTGTCAGATGGAGGCACCGGAATCTGGCCTTCAGGAGGCCAAAGGTTCTCTCAATGATTCTCCTTGTTCGCCCACGTGCCTCATTGTAACGTTCCTCTGCCCTTGTCCTGGCATTCCTCACTGGGGTCAGTAGCCATGAGAGGTTGGGGTAACCAGAGTCACCCGCAAATATTCGAGGGATACCTGTTAACCACACACTCAACCTTAGGACCAAACCCACACCCATATACCTACATCAACTGGGTGGGGACCATGGGCTCACCTATTAGCCTCACCCTGTGCCTCTGGAGTTGAGACATCATATATGGAATGCTGCTATTCCTCAAGATAAAGGCATCATGCACAGAGCCAGGATACTTGGTATCGACATGGGAGATGTACTGGTCCACCAAATAAACCATCTGCACATTCAGAGAGTGAAAGCCTTTCCTATTTCTGAACACTTGTTCATTTCTCCCAGGGGGGTGGGGGGGACAAATGCAATACGTGTACCATCAATAGCACCAATGATGTTGGGGATATGTCCCAGTGCATAAAAGTCAGCCTTCACTGTGGCCAAATCCTCCACCTGGGGGAATACGATATAGCTGCGCATGTGTTTCAGCAGAGCAGATGACACTTTGATCAGCACGTTTGAGAACATTGGCTGAGACATCCCTGATGCCATGGTCACTGTCGCTTGGAAGGAACCACTTGCCAGGAAATGGAGCACTGACAGGACCTGCACTAGAGTAGGGATACCTGTCGGGTGGCGGATAGCTGAAATCAGGTCTGGCTCCAATTGGGCACACAGTTCTTGGATTGTGGCCCTATCAAGTCTGTAGGTCAGCATAATGTGCCTGTCCTCCATTGTCGCCAAGACCACCAGCGGTCTGTACATGGGGGGATGTCTCCATCTCCTATTCATCCTCAGCGGTTGAACTGTAGGGTGAAAAACAGTGAGCATGACAGTCTAGACGGTATGACTAATCCCTTTTCTGCTGTTTTTTTCCTGCAGGTCAGCACCCATCAGAAAAAGGGTATTTGGCGTGCCATCGCCAAGGAGGTGCGGACCCTGGGGGTCTTTGACAGGCCGAGCACCCACTGCTGCAAACGGTGGGAGGACCTGCGCCGCTGGGCAAGGAAGACGGTGGAGGCCCAGCTGGGGCTGGCCTCCCAACAAGAAAGGGGTGCCTGTCGTACCCTGACCCCCTGATGTTCCGCATCCTGGATGTGGCCTATCTGGAGTTGGATGGGTGCTTGAAGGCATTACAGCAGCCACAAGGAGGTGAATACAGATTCAGAATCATGAATTTGCGAGTGTTAAGGTTTTACCTGGGTGGGGGATGTGGGCTGTGGGTGCCCCCAGGCAAAGGCGAACATGGCAGGGTCTGTTCAATGATGGGCAAGCTCAGATGCACTCCAACCCCAATAGTGTTAGTGGGCATCTACTACTGGGCAGGGTCCTGTGGGTTTCAGGTGTGCAGCTAATGGTGTTAGGCATTGTACCCCATGGGATGGTGACTAGCATTGTAAGTGGAAGTGCATGGCCTATTGCATTGGGCTGATCCATGTGTGTTGTGTACGCCAACAGTAGTGTTGTTGCTGACATTGACCAAGTGTATCATCTGTCTCTCCCCCCCTTTTTGTTTTGTCAGCCTGTCCTGGTGTGCATTAGCATCATCTGGCGGAGGAGCAGAGGCAACGGCGACGGAGGGAGCTGCATCCCACATGGGCCTGTAGGACGAATCCACCGACGGTGAGGGCACCATTGGGACGGAGGGCAAAGGGAGCACCATGATAGAGACAGGAGGGGACAGTACCGACAGCGACACCTCCTCCAATGGAAGCTCCCTGGTGGTGCTGGACACCTCTGTGCCCACCCCAACAACAGGTACAGCCACCCCGTACCAACACCGCCCTCCCAGCAGACCCTCAGCGTCTTTCCCGTGCCCGCCCACCCAGGAGGGTGGGCATCTCCTTCGTCCCAGGCACCTCAGGCCCTGCCCCAGTCAGCCCTGCTGCCCTCAGTGAGGAGGCTATTGACCTCCTGAGATCCCTCTCCGTTGGGCAGTCAACCATACTGAATGCCATCCAGGGTCTAGCAGGGCATTTGCAACAAACAAATGCATACCTGGAGGGCATTCACTCAGCCCAACAGAGAGCATTCCAGGCTCTGGCCTCCTCATTGATGGCAGCCATTGTCCCTGTCTCCAGCCTCCCCCCTCCAACTTCCTCTACCCAGTCCCAATCCCCTGAACCCCAGCCTATCCCAAGCACACCTTCAGGCCAGCATGCACCCAAATCAACACACAGAGTGGTTCAGGCAAACTCAAGCACCCCACTTCATCTCACAGGCACTCACACAAGCACCATCTCCATGCAGACACACCCACATCCACTGCCTCCACTGTGTCCCCCTCCTCCTCGTCATCCACCTCCCTCCCAGTAGTGTCTCCTCTCACACCTGCATGCACTACATCCTCATCCACTACGTCCATCACCAGCACGCCTATCCCTACATGCCCCTCACTGGCAGTCACCACTCCCACATCCATGCACACGTCCCCTGTGTCCTCTCCCACTGTGTCTGTGGACCCTCCTCCCAAGGTACACAAACGCAAGCACACACACACTCAACAGCCATCCCCCTCACAACAGCATCCAGCCCATGCAGCTGCACCCAAACACAGCAGACTGACACCTCCTACAACCACTCCCTCTTCCTCCACTCCCAAACCTTCACCCTCTTCCCACCCCAGTGTCCCTAAGAAACTTTTCCTCTCCAACATTGACCTATTCCTTACCCCTCCCCCCCGTCCTTCACCTCAGGTCAGGGTTGCCAGAACCCAGCCCAGCACCTCAGCCACCCAGTCCACGGCCATTGTGGTTTTTACACCTGTGAGGGGCTCCAAGGAGGCACCTGTCAGCACAGCCAGTGTGCCAGCACCACCTGCTAAGGCCAAGAAGGGGCCTCCACCTGGCAAGGGCAAGAAGGGGACACCAGACAGCGAGGGGAAGGAGGCACAACCAGCTAGCAAGGGCAAGACAAAGACTCCAGCTGGCAGAAGCAAGGAGGCACCTCCATCTGCCAAGGGCAGGAAGGGAAAAAGAACACCAGCCATGGAACTTTAGCCGTCCAAGGCTGCAGGTGAAGGCCTGGAGGCTACCACCACCACTGCCTGCACCGGCACCTGCACCGCAGCCAGCACAGCCACCTGCACTGCAGCAAACACCGCCACCTGCCCCGCCACCAGCAGCACCACTGCCAGGAGCAGCAGCCCCAGTGGGCAGCCGTCCGAGGCTGCAGGTGAAGGCCTGAGGGCTACCACCACCACTGCATGCACTGCCACCTGCACCGCAGCCAGCAACGCCACTGCCAGCAGCCCCAGTGGGTAGCCGTCCGAGGCTGCAGGTGATGGCCTGGAGGCTACCACCACCACTGCTGCACCGCCACCTGCAGTGCAACTGGCATCCACTGAGCAGTGTGTAGTGGTGACTACATGGGCTGCAGTGCATCCTGGACCCTGCAACACCTGTCAGTGTGACCCCAGGTGAGAGACTGTGACCTTGCCCCATCTAGGATGAAGCACACTGGGCACAAGGCCCCCTCCAGAACCAGTGGAAGAAGTCATCCACTCATCCCCTCCTTCCCAGGATGAAGCACAATGGGCACAGACCCCCTCCAGAACCAGTGGAAGAAGCCATCCACTCAGTCTGTCCTTGCCAGGATGAAGCACACTGGGCACAAGGCCCCCTCCAGAACCAGTGGAAGAAGCCATCCACTCAGCCCCTCCTTGCCAGGATGAAGCACAATGGGCACAAGACCCCCTCCAGAACCAGTGGAAGAAGCCATCCACACAGCCCGTCCTTGCCAGGATGATGCACAATGGGCACAATGCCCCCTCCAGAACCAGTGGAAAACTGGCACCCACTTGAGAGACTGTGGCTTTGCACTCCCCAGGAGCAAGCAGTGGGCAAACCACCCACTTGAGAGACTGTGGCTTTGCACTCCCCAGGAGCAAGCAGTGGGCAAACCACCCACTTGAGAGACTGGCTTTGCACTCCCCAGGACCAAGCAGTGGGCAAACCACCCACTTGAGAGACTGTGGCCTTGCACTCCCCAGGACCAAGCAGTGGGCATGGAGCCCCCTCCAGGCCGGTGATGTTATACCATCTTCCGACTGAGGTGCCCCCCATTCCCCGTCCCCCTGAGGTACCCGTATGTTTTCGACCTGATGCCCCTGCAGTGTTCTCTCCATTTTGAGGCAGGAGTCAAGTGTGGCCTTGGCCTATGTGTTTTGGCACCGTACATTTAGGAGTGGGCATTGTCCCTCTTTTTGTATATATTGTACATACTGTTTATTTCTTTATGAACTTATTTCTCAAAATTACTAATATCACACTCATTTTGCCCCATTCCTTTTGTCCTTGCGTTATTCCTGAGGGTTACGGGGTGTATTTGTAATGTTGTTGCATGTGTTTGTGTATGGTGTTGGGGTGAGGGTAGGAGTGGGGTGTTGCGCGTTGCCTGTGTGTGTGTCACTCCCTCCCCTGTGTTCTAGGTGCAATACTCACCATGGTCGTCTTCGCCGGCGTTCATGCTCTTGGTGTATGAGAAGGTACACCAGCATGGGGAACACCTGCAGTTCGGGCTCCATGGTGTTGTGGTTCTTCCTTGAGTGTTGAGAGGTGAGTCGTTTCCCTACAGAGTACAGTTTCCGCTGTGCTTTTGATGGCGTTGGTACCGCCCTGGAAAAGCTGGCAGATGGGCGTGTTGTAATGCAGTGGGTGGTACATTGTCTTCCGCCTGGCTGTTGGTGGTTACCGCTGCGGTGTTTGTTGCTACCGCCATGGTGGTCGTAGTGTTAAGGTGGCTGCTTGTGTTGGCGGTTTCCGCAGTGGTCATGTTTCCAATTTTTTTACAGCCGGCCTGTTGGCGGTATTACCGCCGCTTTCTCACCGACCGCCAATGTTGTAATGAGGGCCTTAGTGATCAGCCGTCTGGCATAATAAACATCAATAAAGGGCAGATTTTTTATAGCATACCACAACAATTTATATATTAATCACTATTATTCCCAAAATGTTACAGTATTATTTTAATATTTTCTTCAAGATGACACTGTAAGATCACAGTCATCAGCCTCAACTGTGTTTCCCACTGTCCCTGAGGATACAGGATCACAAGCAACAGTCCTGCCAAAGAGGATGATCTTGAAGGCCAGTGCCTGGATACCCTCACAGGTGATAAGCTGCGCTCTACAAGTGATGCTTGATTGATTGATTGACCAGCCGGACCTGTTAGGCTTGTGTGGCAGAGCCCTGGCCTTTTCCTCTCCCTGAGGACACAAGATCAAGAACATCCAGTCGAGTCCGGTCCCCATTACCTACATTAGTGCCAACACAAGCCCCTTGTGGCCACACAGACCCAGCAGCAGCTCTGGCTATCCCTGTTCTGCATTTTGTGACAACCACAGTTATAACATCTGCCATGCAGTCAGGACACATTACAACTGTGGCCACCCAGTCAAGGTCACTGGATGGTTTGGAAAAGGATGGGGCAGGACCTGCCGCAGGAAAGGAGGCTTAGAGTTTGGCCACCAATGTGAACATCATGAATAGAGAACTAATGGATGCAGTTATGTGGCAGGCTGATCAGGGGGGCAAGATAACCGACCACCTAAGGGCCCAGAATGATCTCCTAAGAGCCAAGAGCAATATCCAGTCAAGTACGATCTGCTGCTAGCTCAGCCCAGAAACATCTATCACTGGTAACTTCATGGAAAGTAGGATACCGCTGCCAATGGAACCACCAGTCACCACCCTTCGTTGACACTCTGATTTAGGGGGTCATTTTTTAAAGACCACTGAGGGACCACCGTGCGGAAGACCGCCAGTGTTGGCGGTTTGCCGCTCGGCCTATTATGACCGTTGGCAGCTCTCTGTCCTTTTACGGATGGAGAGCCGCCAACAGCCATACTGGCAGGAGGCAGGGAAGTGGAGGTTGCTCCACCTCCACCGCCACGCCAACAGAACACCGCCCAGCGAATCATGTCCTGTGATTCGTTGTGGCGGTGTTCTGTTGGCGGTGTGGTGTCAGCTGAGCTGCCCCCATGGCTCCCGTCCCCTCCCGGAGGATCATCGGACCAGGTAAGTCGATCGTCCGTGAGGGAAGGGGGGGTGGGGGAGTGTTGTGTGTTGTGTGCGTGCGTGGGGGTGTGCGTGTGTGTATGTAGAGGGGGTGTGTGAGTGCGTGTATGATTGCGGGGGTGTTGTGTGTATGGGAATGAGTGCGTGTATGTCTGTGGGTATGTCTGTATGGATGTGTGCGTGTATGTTTGAATGTGGGTGTGCGTGTCTGACTGTGTGTGTGGATGTAGGCATGTATGTCGGCGTGTGTAGGTGGTGCCTGCGTGCGTGTCGTGTGGGTATGGGTGATGTGATGTTGGGGGTCGGGGTGGGGAGGGGGGACCTGCCACCTTTGGGGGGTGGCAGGCGTGGTGGGGGGTAGGGGAGGGAGTCGGGTTGGGGGGTGGGGGAGACCTCTATCAGTGCCAGGGAAGGAATTCCCTGGCACTGATAGTGCTTACCGCCATGGATTTCATGGTGGTTCACACCGCAGGAAATCCACAGCGGTAAGCCGGGTCAAAATACCGCCAGCGGTATAGTGACGGCCGCCGGGCTGGAGACCCAGGTCTCCAGCCCAGCGGTCATCTCCGCCCTGGCGGGCGGAACGGAGAACCGGCGGATGACCATGGCGGTAACCGCCATGGTCATAATTCCACCAAGTAAGACCGCCAGCCTGTTGGCGGTCTTACCGCCGGTTCTCCGCCTTCCGCCAGGGTCATAATGACCCCCTTAGTGTCCTCTAGGAGGGGTTGTTCATCTGGCACATTCGAGGACACACCAAAGACCCTACCACCAAGAGACACAAAAAGTGACCTCCTAATATGAGTATCTGGATTATTCTCTTTATCCACCTGATAACCACAAATTTCCCATCTGCTTATGCATTAATGTCTGGAAAATGAGTTTAAGCATATGTGGGCTAGTTGTTATTTTCTCATCCATCATACAAATTAACTTATTTTCTGGGACTCTTAATGGGTGTCAGCTTATTTTACAACATGTTGAAATATGAATAAATACATTATTTAATAAAAAATAAAGTTTGTAAGGCCCTCTTCCATATATATATATATATATATATATATATATATATATATATTAATTAATAGTTAATCACAAACCATATATACTTGACATCAAAGTTATAGAGTTTGGTACTCATATAGTCTACATACACAATACAATTGTCCTGATAAAAATATAGTAAAACTAATATCCGTGGCAACAGCAATTTTCATTTTGTCAACATAAACATTTTAGTTAAATATTTTAGCCATGCAAAAGCCCAGCAAAGGAGAATGACATGTTAACAATGTGTAAATACACTTGGCTACATATAGGCCATACAGTGAAGACACAACATTATAAAGTACAGAGAAAAATAGAAAAAGGTGCGTGAGGCATGTTGAAAGAGTGAAATCTGCCTGTTCCAATGCAAGGCATATAAATAATCCACCTATTGGGTAAATATAAACTCAGGGCCTGATTACAACTTTGGAGGAGGTGTTAATCCGTCCCAAATGTGCCGGATATACCACCAGCCGTAGTACGAGTTCCATAGATATAATGGACTCGTAATACGGCTGGTGGTAAATCCATCACTTTACTGTCACTTTTGGGACAGATTAACACCTCCTCCAAAGTTGTAATCAGGCCCTCAGTGTTGCATATCAGTGGCAACTGGCCCTATAAACACAGTAGAAACACAAATTGTAGTCTTCAGCTACACACTGGGTTCTCCTAAGTTTTCCAAAGACATTATGCTCAGGTCCAGACATGAACTACACTCCAAAGTATCCACCAATGACTTGCTAGTGCACCATCAGATGACAGGCTGACATGACCTAAGATGGATTCAGAAAATATATTCTTACAATTATGGCTGATAGTCTATTGACATTTGGTGTTGATAATAATATTTTTACTACTACTAATGTATCATACTCATAGCCCTTCCTTATAGTTTGCTTGCTGGAATGATATGCCATAACATTTTTTATATATATGGATTGGCATTTGTGGAAGCAGTACGGGATATAAGGCATATCATGCACAACAGCATGTCTTATTTGCCAGGTTCGGGATCTGGCTGAAGCACTGAGACAGCCATATTATGCTAAAATAGTTCAGTAAGTTTACAAACTGCATCCACCAATAGAATAATAAGTAATCTATCAACTGTAATAACAAAAACGTCCCCTCCTGCTCTCTTCCCCCAGCTTCCATCTAGAGGCTGGTCTGCTGATATAGGGGAACATTCAAGAGGATCTATAGGTCTCCAGCATATTTTCAGTGCATGGGTGACCAGTATTGCAACCACATCTACAAATACTTCCCCCCTTTGGCTCCACCACCCTCACCATCCCACTCCTCACCTCGTAGGAGGCATATAAATCTTCGGGGTACCATTCCCTCCGGAGGTGTTGCCATAGCCTGCATCAAGACTCCCAGGAAAGCATATTGTCTACTACTTTCTCAACCCCGTGTGCTCTCGCATATGTGCCTCCTCTGCCCCAGCCCATTCCAGAAGGTCCTTTCTCTAGTCTTGTAGCAAGGGAAGTCTGGAGCTCTGTCATTTGAATAGCAATACACCTCTTTGCCATTGTGTGTCATGGTACCATGAATCGTCTGCTGAATTTCTTCTTAGCCCTATCGGGGAGCAAGCCCAACAACCACTGTTTTGTCATATATAGGATGTCCCATCCTGTTACACTCTGG
This sequence comes from Pleurodeles waltl, assembly GCF_031143425.1. Taxonomy (NCBI): domain Eukaryota; kingdom Metazoa; phylum Chordata; class Amphibia; order Caudata; family Salamandridae; genus Pleurodeles; species Pleurodeles waltl. Next base: position 398,415,042 of record NC_090437.1, read on the forward strand.
ATTTAGGCTAGAATCTCCACCCAAAAAGTTCTGATAACTGGGCAGCTCCACACCACATGAAGGAAGTCTGCCACAGCAGCACTAGGTCTAGCACAGCTTTGGCCCCTAGTGGGGTAAATAACATTCAGTCTGCTAGGGGAGAGGTAGGCCATACGTACAAAATTACATTGCACCAGTTTAAATCTTGCATTGATCGACACCTTGTGTATACCACCATGAATTTGAAGCCAGTCTTTGGGGTTCATGGGATCATCACTGACATGCTGCCAGGTCTCTTCCACTCTCAGTGGTGGCTCACTCCTGTCCATGCGCTGAGCACAATACAGGTTCGTGGTCAGCTTGTATCTCCCACCAGGGAGAGCAGAGCAACCATTGTCTGTCTGGGTTCAGTGGTGTCAGAAAACAATGGGAAGAATTGCCGAGCTGTGGCTGCAATTTTGGCATACTGGAGGAACTGTCCCTGACCTAGTCCAAATGAACTGAATGTGTCATGCATAGTGACAATACGGCCCTCTGGATAGAGATCTGACACCATGATACACCCTCTCTCGCGCCACCTGTCGACTGCCACAGATTGCATTATTTACGTGAATGGACGCACAGTCCACAAATCCAAGTCTGAGGCGTATGTCGCTTGCCACAGCACCTGCTGCACCGCTGTTTTCCAAAGCCAACAGAGCCATTGGATCACATGTGGGAGGGAGTCAGGGACCCCTCTCCCCCTCATCAATAGAGTTCCCAGTACATGGCTGTTGTGGGTATCATCTAAGAGCAACCTCTCTCAGTTGTTCTCGCCATCCAACTAATGGATTGCATGTTGAAGGCGAGCGCCAAATAATAAAGCTCCAGATCTGGGACCTCCATCCCACCTCTTTTCTATTCCCTCTTGAGGGTACTCATGCCAGTCCTACATCGCCTGCCCACCCACAGTAATTTCACCAATAGGCTGTGCAGCTCCTTAAAGACTGACTTGGGGATCTCATACATAAATACTTGAAGGACATGTAGACAACTGGGCAGCACCACCAGTTTAATGAGAGCTATTTTCCCCATCAGAAACAATTTCTTTGTATTTCATAACTCTATTGAGGGCATAGATTACGGATCACCCTACCCAGGTTCAGATCATGTGTCTGCTGTGCTCCGTGGGCTACATTTATACTGAGATATTTGACACTATCCACTGTCCAGAACAGCCCTGACTCAGGTGGACGATCTACTGGCAAGCCGAGTGAAAACAGGGTTGACTTGGTGTGGATAAATAAAAGGCCAAAGAGGTCTTCAAATTCCTGCATAATATTGAGTAAGTTTGGGACTGAGATGTCAGGCTGATGCAGGTAGACCATAGCATAATTCGTATATAGTGAGACCACATGTTTTGTACGAACCGCCCATAAGCCCCACCCACACAATATCTGAGGGAGAGGGCATGCCAGGAGCTCCATTGCAGAGGCAAAGATCATGGGAGACAGTGGGTAGCCCTGTCAGTTGCCCCTCTGTAATAATGTTTCAGTAGAGACATACTGCCCAGTGCAGAAATTTGCTACCAGAGTTTCATAAAGTAATTTGATCCATTTTATATAATTATGGCCCAGCCCTACCCTGTCCAATACCTGCCAGACATAAGGACTGATTTAGATCTTGGTGGCAGGAAATACTCTGTCACAAATGTGACGGATAATTCCATCTGACGTATTACAATTCCATAATATGCTATGGAGATTCTAACATGGTGGGTGGGATAGCTGTCATGTTTGTGATGGAGTAATCTTGCCACTAGGATCTAAATCAGGCCCATAGTCCCAGCAGCCAGAGTCAAAGGCCTGCTCTGTATCCAGGAAGGCAAGTACATACGGATCATCATCCAGATTGGGTACCTGTAGGACATATGTCAGGTGCCTGAAGGTTATTTAAGGTGTTCCAGCGCAGGTTAAATCCAGACTGAAGCACATGAATCAGTCACTCAAGGTGCGGTAGCAGTCTCGCTGCCAGCAAATAGCTGAGGATCTTCTGATCCACATTCAGCATGGTAACCGGGCGGTAGGAGCTTGCCTCCATGGTTTCAGGTATCAGTACAATAAGGGCCTCGCTCATAGAGTCTGGGAGCTCCACTCTTTCTATAATTTCAGTATAGACAGGCAGCAATTAATCAACCTGGATCCTGGAATGTTTTATAAAGTTCCACTGGGGGAATTTCTCCCCAGTTCCTCACCCTTGGGGGCTCCTAGTTCCTCTCACTCCACCAAGGAGAGCCATGGCAAGGGCAGCTCTGCCAAGTAGTCAAGAAGTAGGTGCACGCCACACAGTGGGGCGCGGCATACACACCTCTCAGATAATCTGCAAAGACCTCATTAATTGCTGGCTGGGTATAAACTATGTTTCTTGTTCAGTCCTTCAGAGCCAGAATGGGTTGTATTGAGGTTTCAGACTGATCTACCACACCAATAATCTCCCTGCTCTGCCCCCTTTGATATAGGATCTCCTACGATTAGTGTGCCAGGGGTGTATTTCAAGTTGGTCCCACAGTGCACACACCTTGCTCCTTGCTTGGTCCCAGTCTTCCAGGGACTCTGGGATAGTTGCCCGCATTCTCTCAAGGACTGACAATATTTCCTCACCTTGTGTCAGATCCCTTTCCAATACCTGGCACATACCCGTGGATGTCACTATACACACACCTCAGATGGCCACTTTCATGGCGTCCCATTCCACAGCCCTCCTACTTGTGCTACCCCAAGTACATTCATAGTATTGGTCAATGCCTGTGTCAACTCATCTCGAAAGAATGGATCTGTCAGCACCTCCACCTTGAGTCACTAGAGCAGTATTCTGGGCCGCATTCTATTTAAAGAGTATATAATCAATAGGGATGACTGATCAGATGTATATAGCGGGCCAAGTAGACTGAGTTCACTATGTATTCAATTACTTTAGCTTGTGTGAAAAAGTAATCTTGTCTACTATATGTACCTGTCACCGGGGAGTACCAGGAGCACACAAGTGTCAGCGGGTGTTGTATGCACCAAATGTCCACCAGTACCATACTCACCCTGGCATGTTAGAGTGCTGATGTCAGATTGGGTTTGGTACCTCGTCGAGGTTGGGATCCATCTAACATTACATTCACCACACACTTAGGGGGTCATTCTGACCCCGGCGGTCCGAGACCGCCGGGGCCAGGGTCGGCGGGAGCACCGCCGACAGACCGGCGGTGCCCCGCAGGGCATTCTGACCGCGGCGGTTCGGCCGCGGTCAGATGCGGGAAACCGGCGGTCTCCCGCCGGTTTCCCGCTGCCCTGCAGAATCCTCCATGGCGGCGGAGTCATGGGGATTCTGATACCCCCTACCGCCATCCTGTTCCTGGCGGGTCTCCCGCAGGAACAGGATGGCGGTAGGGGGTGCCGCGGGGCCCCCGTAAGAGGGTCCCACAAAGCATTTCAGTGTCTGCTATGCAGACACTGAAATACGCGACGGGTGCCACTGCACCCGTCGCACCTTCCCACTACGCCGGCTCAATTCTGAGCTGGCGTCCTCGTGGGAAGGTTGATTTGCCCTGGGCTGGCGGGCGACCTTTTGGCGGCCGCCCGCCAGCCCAGGGCAAATCCCAAAATACCCTCAGCGGTCTTTCGACCGCGGAGCGGTATTTTGGTGGGGGAACTCCGAGGTTAGAATCACCCCCTTAATGTCTTCCACCATGACAACCCTAACCCCAAGGTAACTCTGCCCTGCTGCTGGGACCGTGGCATAGTATGTACCATCATCAATATTAGATGCGTACACATTAATGAGGCATATCTTGTGTGCATCTACTGTGTCCACCAGAATTTTGTACCTCCCATCAGCATCTATTTCTGTGTGCGTCATTTCTAAGGCACTTAATGCATTCCCCCCAAAGATGGGTCTCCTAAGGAAATGCTATAGCAGCTCCGTATGTCCGGAGGTATGCATGCACTCTTTGCTGCTTGTCAGGGTTATTTAACCCCTGTACATTCCAAGTTCGAAATTTGTATTTAGTTCCTATGTTTGCCATGAAATTCATGTGGAGATGATGCAACCCATTTCAAGTGAGGCAATGGCCAGCACGTTATCGCACTGTATCAGCAGGCTGTGGAAGCTTCCCCAACAATTCATAACAACAAAATATAACATTTCTGCAACATACCCTTTCCAAACCCTCCCACAGGCAGATTGTTCTGGACCTCTGCTGACTCAACCGCTGGCCAAAGGGGCACCAAACCCCACCCCAACTTTCTACCCCTCCTTTCCCAACAAAGAAATTAACTAAAACAACTCTAAATGCAGATACTGTCAGATTCACCAATACCTCCATGAATTGCAAGACCTTAAACTGTACTCAGCAATCCAGAGGAGGTCAGGCCCTCGGTGGCTCCCAGTCGTAAAGTTGGTATGTTGCATAATATCACACAATGTAATGACAAGGAAACCTAACACACAATAGGCAAAGCAGGTTCCCCCACTCCAGACTATATGACCTCTCCTATAGTCAAAGTTTGTCACCCAGCACAGCCCAACAGCAATGTTTAGACCCCTCCCCCAATCTGCCCACCCACCATTAGCACTGTCACTCAGGGTATCTGGGACCATACGTATCTGAGAGGAGTTCTGGGAGACCAAGTCAGTCGATTCATATTGCAAGGTACCATCTTGGTAGACCACAGTGCGGGCCCCACCATCTGTGATAGAGGTCCCTGACATTTTCGACACCACCGCTTTACTCCTGTTCAAGCAGCTCACTTCACGGCACAGCATTCTGGTTCAAGCCACTCAAGATTGCGTTGTTCACCGCATAGACCCAGTGTCTCCAGCCATGATGACGCTGCCTGGTCCAATTCGTAAAAATGAACTCTGCTGGCGTACAGGATCTGGAGTTTTGCAGGGAACATCAAACTGTACTTAATGTTATGTTCTTGTAACATCTTTTTGATCAGCATAAAACTCTTACTGAGCTCCTAAGATCCAGGACATCTATGAAGGCTTCAGGAACCAAATCCCGCCATTACCGCTCACAACCAAGGACTGGGCACCCCACCAGATACTGAACTCCTGGACCCCCATCATCATGGAGGACACCCAAAGGCTGATAAACTCCATCCACTCGGAAGCACCCTCAAATCCATGCCCTCATCACATCCTCAACCTGGCCAGCGCCACCATACACCGGACCTCTGCCGAACCATCAACCGATGCCTTGAGGCCACCAAATTCCCCTCAGACTGGAAACACTCCGAAATCAGCCTGCTACTCAAGAAACCCAACACCAACTCTATGGAGGTGAAGAACTATAGACACATCTCTCTGCTCCCTTTCCCAGCCAAGGTAATGGAGTAAGCCATCAACCAGCAACTCACTGAATTCCTCAAGACACACTGAATCCTAGATCTATCCCAGTCTGGTTTCATAAGCAAGCACAGCACCCAAACCGCACTCTTAGCAGCCACCGACCACAAACACATCATACTGGACCGAGGAGCCATGGATTCACTCATCCTCCTCCACCTCTCTGCTGCATTTGACACCATCTCCCACTCCACCCTCTGCGACAGCCTGCACGATGAAGGCATCCGAGACAAAGCCCTGGATTGGATCAGGTCCTTCCTCCCCGGAAGAACACAGAGGGTCAGTCTATGGCCGTTCACATCAGATCCTAAAGCCACTTGCTGCGGAGAGCCCCAGGGATCTTCACTCAGCCCGATGCTTTCAACGTCTGTATGGCCCGCTTGCCAAGATCACCAAAGCTAAACATTGTCTACTGAGCCACAACACCCAACTGGTCCTCTCCCTATCCTAGGACTCTGCTCAAGCCAAGAGGAATTTCCCCAACGGGATGAAGTGGTTGCTGCGTGGATGGAGGCCAGTTGCCTCAATCTCAACTCAGACAAGACAGAGATCCTTGTGATCGGCTCCACCTCTTCTGCCTGGAACTACTCCTGGTAACCCACTGCTCTGGGTGACACCCCCACAGACCATATGTGCAACCTGGGCATCACCCTGGACTCCTCTCTATTGATGACCCACCAAGTCAACGCCATCTCTTCATCATGCTTCCACATCAGCGGACTCCTGTGGAGGATTTTTAAATCGATTCCCCCCGCCACGAGAAAGACAGTCACCCACGCACTCATCACCAGCAAACTTGACTACAGCAACACTATGCTGGCATCACCAAGAAACTTCAATCAAGACTACAAAGAGTCCAGAATGCAGCAGCCAGACTCGTCCTGGACATCCCCGACACAGCCTCATCTCCTCCCATCTCAGAGACCTACACTGGCTCTCAGTCATCAAGCGCATCACATACAAACTCCTGATCCACACGTACAAGGCACTGTGCAACATATGACCAGCGTGCCTCAACCACCACCTCACCTCTACATACCCAACAGATGTCTCCGTTCCTCCCTGCTCACCCTTGCAGCCGTCCCGAAATTCTGGAAGAGTACAGCAGGGGAAGATCCTTCTCCTACCTAGCAGCCCAGACTCAGGCAAGCTCAGGCAGACCTCATCACTGAAGCAGTTCAGGAAGGACATCAAGACCTGGCTCTTCGACTGAGCAGCACACCGACATACAGCGCCTTGAGACCCTATGGGTGATTAGCTGTGTAATGCAAATCCTTGATTGATTGATTGATTGAATGAGCTCCTGGATTCCCATTGTATAACCAGGGAAGATTGACCTCCACTGTATTGCAATGGCCTCCACTGTATTACAATATTACAATGGCCTCCACTGTAAGTGGATATTACAGTGGCCTTCACTGTAAGTCTCGGCCACCGTAAAGTACCAGCCAGGGCCCATGCCCCAGGAGTTGGTGAATAGGGGAGTGCTCACTGTCCGATGACTCTGTTGTCCCCTGCCCCCCAGCACATGGCCGCAATGTCCAGGTAGCACTGGGTCTCCTTCCTCCATGAGGCAGTCCAGGGGGGGCTCCAGGGGAAGGGTAGGAGGAAGTCCCCACTCAGGCTCTTACTACAGTCAGCAAATACCCAGATGCTACAGGGCCAGCTCATCTTTACGCCTCCCAGGACAGATCAAAATCTGTGTCTTTCAGCCTTGGGGTGTGGCCAAGCAACTTCCCAGGATCCCCAAACAGACCGGTCAGATCTTGCTGCCAGTAATCCTCAGGCATATAATGAGGCTGGATATCATCGCAGCCAGTGGGTCTGGCAGCCACACCCTCCAGTAGTCTTCGGAAGGATGAGTGGTGCAGGAGGCCAGGAGATTCAGGGTTCCGATCTCAAGGGCACCTGTTCAGCCATCAGAGAGCTCTGGTTTACCTTAGTGTGCTGGGACTCCAGGAGTATGCAGGGGGTGCCACAAGCCTTTGCAGTCTGGCAGGCATCCTCACCAGGCGCCCCGATGTGTGGATTAGGGCAAATGGATGTGGCCTCCACCAGCCCTGTCCGTATCTCCTCCAGGCATTGGGTGTCCTCAAATGGAGCCTTATGTTCCCATCCTGCAGGGCTTGTCAGCACACACTGATTAAACTCCAATTGCAGTAGGGAAGTGTCCGTTCAATTAAATCCCTGGCACTGCGCTCATTGTCTTCATCTAAGCAGCAACTCATCTTCAGGAACACAGGCGTTTTCAATGCATCTCTGTGTTCGCTGCCACCATTACCATCTGCTTCAGAGCACCAGCATCACTCGGTGTGGTAACAACCGGGCAGGATGGGAGAAAGGATTATGGCTTAAGTGCTGTGCTGCAGCAGTAGTGGTTCTACTGCTATCTTGCTGCCAGATCGCGGCTGCCGCAGCTCGAGAATCCCACTGTTCCTTGGTGACACCAAGCTGGTCCGGGCAGAGGCACCGGCCCATCTCAGGAAGTATACCACTGCCCCTTGGCAGTGCAGGAGTTTGGGGATTGTCGCACTGGCACCCCCAAGAGCAGGGGTGCTTGCAGTCTTGTTTGTGAGGTTACATTGAGGGAGAAGACAGAGGATGCTGCAGGATCATGCCCTTTACTAAGGGAGCTTCAATAGGGCACGTCTAAACAGCCTTCTCGGCTGGCTGAACCCCCCCATGTCATAAACTTGATAGGTATACTGTTATCCCTATCGCAAGTGCCATAGGATGTAACAGACTTTGCATTCAGGGGATGGTATATCCATCTCATTACTCGTCAAGTAACCCAGACACCAACCAGTAAATCAAGTCCTATATTATGCCTCCATAATGGTTTATGTGTCAGTACTAACAATGTTCCACATGTAGCTTTGAATGTTAACATGTTTGAACATGAATATATCTACAAACATATGTTTGAGTAGGCTACCTAACAAGCATGAAAAGAACAAAAAATGCTTACAATAATTTGGTTAATGTGATTCTCCATTGCATACATGAAGGACATCCATCGTCTGTATTACAGGTAACATATGCAATAATGTACCTCTGGCAGGGCAGATGGGTTATCTGTCACATTACTGATGCAGTATACCATCCACCAAACGTGAACTCAGACTATTCATCAATTGGGTTGAGAGGATCACACTTCTATGGTGCAGGTAGAGTGCTGGTCATGCTCAGATCTCTAAACAACGTGATGTGTTGGCATTGCTATGAATATAAAACTATTCTATAACATTGATAGTATCCTTTTGTCATCTATAAAACTATTCTATAACATTGATAGTATCCTTTTGTCATCAGTTGAGTGGACATTTGAAGTGGACATCCAAGTTCTGGACAAGTGTATGTGCAGATTATTTTCAGAAACAAGTGCTAGGCCTTCATACACAGATAGAGTACATACCATACATAAAGTGTGCCTACACCTAGGTTGACTTTATGAGAACAGTATCTGGCATGTGAGTGTGTGCCCTTGATATTATGTGCAACACTTAAATAGATTACATAGCAGCGAGTGGATTGTGGTAATAGCTATCACATGGTTGAATCCTATGATTTTGGAGTGTGTGATAAAAAGGTGAACTGGGATCAAAAGAAGCCTTATAATAGTTTAGTTTTTTATTCTAACTACTTCAGTTTAGACTTACTACTAGTACACATGAATGTTCTAATAAAAATGAAATAAAACTAGTTTAGTTGTAGGCCCTCATTACAACCGTGGCGGACGCAGGTAAAATTGAGAAATGTATTGCCATCAGGCTGGCGGTACATTTCTCCATATTATGACATTGGTGGTTTGGCTCAAGCCAAACCACCAATGTACCACTCCATCATCCATGTGTTACGACTCTGTCGTCCCATCTCTAGTGGCACTGTAAAGGGACTGTCTGTAACCCAGGAATCACCTTGAACACTCATCTAGATTCCCTTTCTGATTCAAGTTTATTTCCCTTTTCACTATGGAATGCTTTTGTAGTATCACATTTGCTTCCTGAGACTGCAAAATCCATAATGCACAGCCTGGTAGTCAGGAAAACCTGTATTATGCTATACATTGTTTTGTATGGGAGAAGTCCAGTTGCTTCTTTTCACTGGATTCTATCCTCCAGGACTTGCAAGTGTCTGAGACAACACACACCTGAGACCTCTCCTGTGCAGCCCAGTCACGTGATTCCACCTGGGGTTTGCTGCAGCCTGGAACTGTTTGTAAGCACCCATTGCCTCAAGATCCTTGTCGTGCTTTGGAGTTTGATTCCTTTGTGTTCCAGACCCTCTATCGGATGGTGTTCCTGTTCTGTTTCAACTTGAATATGCTTTCTGTTTCTGTGCCCTGTTCCTGCTTGTTCCAGCCAGAGTCTGCTCCCTTTCTCTTAGCCTTGTTCTTGTTTGTTTCTTCCTGAGCCTGCTCTCTGTTTTTCAGTCCTGTTCCTGTCTTCTTTCAGCCTGAACCTGCTCTCAGTTTCCCAGTCCCTTTTCCTGCTTGTTCCTATTCCCTGTATTCCAGTCATGTTCTTGCTTGTTCCAGCCAGACCGTGTGCTCTGTTTTCCAGTCCCATTCCTTCCTTTGCTTCAGCCTGTTCCCAGTTCCTGCCTCTGCCTCTTAGTTTGTTCCTTCTGTTTCTGTTTCCTCTTGGGTATTCGTGTCTGGTAAGTGTACTGTCAGTCTTCACCTGTGTTTCCCTTTGTACTGGGGTTGGCATCTGGTTTCCAAGAGGCAATTCCAGCCCCCATCCTTTGTCTAGTGTTATACGTAGTCTTTAGTGCCTAACAGTGACGGTGTGCTATTGCTGTTTTTCCAGGAATTGCCACTGTGTTTCCAGCCGGACCCACAAGGGCTTGTCTTGTGTATGTAAGTACAATCCTTGTTTGTGCTTTAAGGGCCCAGAGACAGAATCACTTCTGCTGCCTCCTTTCTATGGGGCTTGCAGGGTGACTATCTGTAAGAGAAATCTCCACATAGGCATTGCCATTCCTTGTTGCTGTGGGAAGTTCTGAGCCCTACCCTGTGTACAACCTTAGTGGTAACTCCAGTGTGTTTGTCCATTAGTAATCCGTTTCCTGTTTATTCACACTAAGGTGCTCTGCTTTTACTTTCCAGTTTCCTGTGCCTGTCCATAGCTGTCCTTTCCCGTGTATGCCTTTAGCTGCTTTTCTACCCCAGTACACTACCTCTTTGGGATATTCTGTGACCTCAAGGGCTGCCCCAACCAGAGTCCTGATCAGACCCGCCTGAAACCGTGACACCACACCAGTAACAGCCACCGAGAAGGAGACTTCAGTCTCCAGCCAGGCGAGCGTCACCCGCAGGATTATGACCCCGCCTACCACCATGTTTTTTGGGGCTTCCTTACCGTCACGAAAACCATGGCGATAGGCACTATCAGTGACAGGGAATTCCTTCCCTGTCACTGATAGGTGTCCTCCCCGCTCCCCTTCCCCTCCCCTGGTTCCCCCCTCACACTCCAGACCCCCCAACATACATGTACCTTCACGCACCATCGAACACACGCATATACACACTAATACCCACATTCATCCACGCATGCATACTTCCATTTACACACACATCCACACATGCTTACATATATACATGCACACACGCATTCACACAACACAACATACACGCACTCACACATCCATACATGCACACTCGCATCCACACACACACAAACGTACACACACCACCACACAAACACACAACACCCCCTCCCCTGTTGGAGCACCTGACTTACCTGATTTCAGGGGGTCCTCCGGCAGGGGACGGGGCGCTGCTGCCAGCAGCAGCGTCTGCCAGCAGAACACCGCTAGGCAGTATCATGTGTCATGATACGGTCTGCGGCGGTCTACTGGCATGGCGCTGCTGCTGGCAGCAGTGCCACCTTACCGTCATCCGCCGCCAAGGCCGCAGCTGGAATTCTGCCATCCTCCTGGCGGAATTCTGGCTATGGTTATAATATGGAGGACAGGTGGTACCGGCGGCGATGGTATTTTGGCAGCCGTTGCTGCGGCGGTTTCTACCACCAATGTTAGAATGAGGGCCATAGTGTGTTAACATTATGGCCCTCATTACAACCCTGGTGGTCCGAAGACCGCAAGGGCCATATTGGTGGTCTCACCGCTGACCCGGGCGGTGAAGACCGCCAAACTACAAGTTTAGTGGTTTGGCCGAAACCAAACTGCTGATACACCGCCTGTCCCGCCGCTTTTCCGCAAATGGTATTAGGACGCGGGAGGCCACCAGCATTTTTCTGGCGGTCGCACTGCCAGAAATAGCTGGCAGTCTTGCATCCTGGTGACAGGAATAAGTATTCCTGTTGCCAGGATACACTTGCACACACTTCCACATACCTGCACGCATCCACTCAAACACTTTTACACACAAACACACCCCCACTCACCCACGCAAACACAACATACACACCCATTCACACTGACATACAAACACCGCTGACACACACACACATTCACTCCCCCCTCCAGGGCATACCCACATTCACAACCCCTTCACCTGCATGCATCCATTCACACCCCTCCCTCCCCTCCATACCGCATAGACCCATTCACCCCCACTTCCGCACCGCACACATACTTACCCCATCCATCCCCATTCACCAACATACATGCACCCACCTCCCCCGCATTCACCACACTCACACATACACACACACATCCCACCAGGCCCCTCCCCTGTTGGAGGATCACTTACCTCGCCTGTCGAGGAAGTCGTCCAGGAGGTGACAGATCGCAGTTCCACCGCCGGCAGCACACAGCCATCCGGACACCGCCACACTGTATTATTGGTCATAATACGGCGTGCATCGTCCTTTTGACGTGGTGGTGCCAAAGGTGGAACTGCCTCTTCCCTGCCGACCACCAGCATGACTGCTGCTGGATTTTCACCCGATTTCGGGTGGAAACCTGATGGCAGTTGTAATGCGGCGGTCTTAAGACCGCCAGCACTGGTGGTCTTTCGCTTCCGCGGCTTTGGCGGTCTTGTAAAAAGACTGCCAAAGTCCTAATGAGGGCCAATATGTTTGCCTTAGCATGTACATGTTTAAAAGATGTGCAGTACCTTACTGATTGTGGGGAGGAGGTAGTACAGTGGAATGATGAGTATTTTATATGGGTATGTAATGTGAGGCATGTGGCCAGACAGGGAGGCAAGCAAAACATATACTTTGGTGTATATAAACATATGTTTGTTGATATTAGCAGTTACATAATGCAACTAAATTTAAACAGTTGTACTAATATTCTATTTTGTTGTGCATTCAGTTATTTGTCATCCACTACTGACATATAGAGCCTCAGAGCTTATATTAGTAGAGTCTTGTTGATTGACTTGCTTATGTGTGTGTTGTGGGCAGGGCTTGGCTATTTATAATTGTTTTTCTCCAACACAGGTAGGTGGACAAACTGCCATGTTTCCAATGCAGAAAATTATAAATAAATGTGCCTGGGTGAATCAATACTCCATGATTTTTCAAATTGAAGATGTAGAGAATCACACCCCCTAATTTAGAGGGAGATGGGCCTTTATTCTTGACATAGTTACAACCCTTTAGCAGTTTAATGGGGGTTGAAGAGGTGCAGCAATCCATAGGAGTATGTGAGGAAAAGCCTCGGGCACTGACATTGTTCCTGTGGACATCTTCAAGGCAAGCATTCCCTAATATGCTCCCCTTTTAATTAATGTACTGAGCACTCCAGTAATTGGTCCCCTTCCAGAGACATGGCTGGTTGCGACTATCATCCTCATTTTCAAGGAGGGCACACGTTTCCTCACTTGTTATTGCCCTATTTCACTAATTGATTCGACTGCTAAGATATTAGGTCAGGTCCTTCTACAAACGGCGCTAGATCATTCTCTTACCTTGCTGCAAAAACGTGGAACACTCTTCCCACCCACCGGCGCCAGACCACAGACCTCCTCACCTTCAGGAAACTTCTCAAGTCCTGGCTGTTCCAGCAGTAGCACCGCCTCCCCCTCTCATCCTCTCCCCCCTCCCCTCCTCTGTGCCTTGAGACCTTCATGAGTAGTGCTCTTTACAAATTCCTGATTGATTGATTGATTGTCCCTACTAGAAACATGGACTGAGGAAAAGAATATATTATTGGAAGTAAAGTTTGGTTTCGACCTCGGATTGGATCAGTGGATCAATGTTTTTATCTTTATCTTTTTGGGAAATATGTTTTGGCAAAAGGGAAGGTATTTCACTTGGCATTCACCAATCCTTCAAGTGTTTGACCAGGAAAACCATACCAAGTAGTGGGAGAGAACTGAGCAGTTGGGGATGGAAAAGGAACTTCTAACCTTGATAAGACGAATGCACTGGGAAACTGCTGGAGGTGTAAGTTATGAGCCCTCAGGCAAATATACCCTTTTAATTGGAACTTACATAAATAATGTGAGTAATTTCTTAATGGACAAGGGGAAAGATACACCTAAAATGGGGTTATGTTTAAAACCCATCTTATTATATGCTGACGATGCAGTTCTTAAAGTGAGAGCAGATAATGGCCTCCAACTTTTATTGGACTCATCATTTATGGAGATTTTGGACCTAAAGGTTAATTTTGTTTGCTATGACATGGTAGTCTCCTAAGAAAACAATAAAGTCATATTGGTTGGGGTGTGCCCCGTTAAAGAGAATCAAGACTATTACTTAGTTGGGGGTTTAATTTAGCTCAACAGTTTTCTGGGGCCCCTTTTTATCTTTGAGACATCAGCAATTTAGTAAAACAATAGAGACAGTCTTTAGGTTTGCACCAAGGTTACGTTAAAAGCCAGTGAAGAAATTAGTAGAAATGTATAAAGCGAGTGTATACCTGTTGGGTCCTTTGGAGCAGGCATTTGGGGGTTGTAGCAATTCTGATATTCTTCAACGGGTTAAGAATGGTTTTATCTGCAGATCACTGTGGGTGGGTAGGAGCACCTCATCTGTTATTTTCCATGAAGAAGCAGGTTTAACCTACTTGAATGATACAATTGCCCTTGCTCCATTGATTTTATGGATTAATAGTTGGGGAAAACTGGAAGCAGGTCTGGTAAGACTTTTTCTTGCAGACTGTCTTTCCTCGAAAATCAAAATTGGATTCCCTGGTTTGTTTATGTAGAGGAAATTTTCTGTTTATTGGGTGTACAAGAGCTGTTTAGAAAACCCTCAGACAAGAACTCTTCTTTGTAAGGGAAAGATGAAAAAGCTCTACTTGGAATACTGTACGAAGCAACAGATGGAACATTTTGCCTCTTTGCCAACGATAATTAGGTACTCGACCTTTTGAACATCTCCTGGGTTGGAACCTCGCTTACATTTTATTATGAATTGCACTTATCAATTCTATTTGATTAGTTTAAGATTCAGCACCGTTCACTTTATGGTGGCTTTTCCTCAGATGAGCACATTTGCTAGAAATTTTCCCCCTTGTCCATGCGATAATGTCCCCATTCAAAGTAGACCTCATTTTATGTTGTTTTGCGCTTTATACTTCATCCTACATTCTTCGTATTTGGTCCCTATTTTCAGGGCCGGACTGGGAACCCAAAGCAGCCCTGGCCATTTTGTCAGACCAGCCCCTTGGGAGGGGAGGGGGGTTGCAAGTGTGAAGCACTGCTGCTTTTGTTACTGGAGGCTGAGATTGCAGCACTGCTGCAAAACCAGCCGCCAATAACAAAACCGGCTCCCACTGCTGCAAAACAGGCCCTCACCCTTTCAGTCTCCCGGGGAAACGCCTGATACCCGCCACGGGCAGTCCAGCCCAGCCTATTTTACGTCAAACGTAAATTAGACATTGTAAGCCAGCGAGATGGTATTCCTACAGCAACCAGGTACGCCAGCTATATGTTATGGTATTTTAATCTTTATAAGTAATGCTATTGTGATTAGGAAGCATTATGAATCATGATCCTGAAGCTGTGCAAATTGCCTACGGACGTATTGCACGTCTTCGCTCTGTACTACTAATTCCTGTTTTAATGGTTGACCTGTCATTACAATTAGGGGAAGTGCCATGAGAGATTAATTTCATTTGCATTACATACTCATTTGAACTTTTGCATGTATATTTACATTTTGTTTATTTTATTGTTTTAATCCCTTAATATCCTGAATGAAGTATGGAAATGTGAATGTATATATGCTTTATCTATTATGGCTTTTAAGACTGACTAAATAAATGTGAGAAACAGAGTATTGGCCTTTTTTGGCTCCCTCTGCTATTCGTAGGGAATAACGCCGGCGATGGAATAAGAACAATACGACAGAGGCTGCAGATGACTGATGAGCTTTCACCCTTCAAGCTGTCATTCTCTAAGTAAGATGAATGGACCTCCATGTCAGTGGACGGTGAACAGACGCTGTTTGATGGTCTGTTCGCATTCACCAAACTCTAAATCAGGCCCTATATTTTTAAAATGTTTGTCATGCTTTTGTCCCAATTATGACATTCCTCGATTGCAACATGTATTCCGATCATTTGTTTTCTAGTACATCAAGTGATTGCCCCCCACAGAAATGCCTGCTTCTCCATGACCCAGAGCTGTTACCGGGGTTACAATGTTGATTGCACTTTCAAGATAAGGATTATGGGTCCCATCTGTGGAAATATGCTCATTTCAAGAAGGCTTTGTTTGCCTTTAGCAGCATGATAAACACTTTGCTCACTGGTTAAGTTCAATTTCAGAGTCGAATTCTTTTATATAATCGGTTTAATATATACATTCAATAAACTTCATATTTTCCTTTTCAAATCACAATTCTTCAGTACATGCACGGCTTCTCTGACCCATCAGGTCCGCTCCACCCACAAGCAAGCAATGCACACATTCCTGGCTATTTTTCAAAACTCCGAGACTGGGTTGTCCTCATTGTAACAATCAAAATAAATTGATGTCTACTTCAGAAATTAGAAAGGAGTGCACCTTGCTTAAGAGGCTATCTCATGATTCATGCAGTATAAACAACCGCAAGTGCACATCCTTGATTTTTAGTTACATCATGCTAGATTCACAATACCTTTCTGTCTGTACGTTTATAAAAATAAAATCAGGAAAGGCAAAAGAGTTTGAGGAGACTTTGTCATATTTCAGTAGGCTAGATATACAACACGCTAGATAAGGTCCTATGTTTGCACAAAGATTAACAGTAAAAAACCCACACGGTCATTGTTACCCTGTGAAGAAAACACTCTGGCGTTTAGAAAAAGGAGTCAACCATAAGTTGTCATTGGCGTTCTTCATCAAATCCCTCGTACAGAACGACAGTGCATCTCGATGGACTCAACTTTATTTAGGGGGCTTTTGATATCGCTAGGGGTCAGATGTAAACATGTTAAAAATACCTTGGGACAAATTCTTAAGATAGTTTTAATTATGGGTTTCCCTGGTAAGATTAAGGGGCTTATTTATAGGCCCCTAGCGCCACCTTGCGCCACATTAACGTCATTGATTTTGACGTTAATGTGGCCCAAAGAGGCCAAAATCCGAGTGCCTTGTTTACAGTGTGGCGCAATGCATGCATTGTGCCACTCTGTAACCCTTTGCACTACATTATGCCTGCGCCAGGCAAAATGTATACAAAGGGTGCGATCCCTCAGGGGAGCCGGATTCCTTGCGCCATTTTTTACTGCGCTTTAAACGCCTACTCAGGAGCAGGCGTTAAAAGGGGGCTGCCAGTCTTTAGAATGGGGCCCTATGTACTCTGCAGGAGTAGCACCAATATTTTGGTGCTACTCCTGCAGAGTACATCAATAGCGTCATACAAAATGACACTGCTGCCCCCTACCCTGTGCCATGGTGCGCCGTATTTTCGATACGGTGCACACATGGTGGTGGTAGAGGGGTGCTAAGGGGCACAGGGAAAGTGGCGCTGCACCTGGTGCAGCATCACTTTCCATAAATCTGCCCTTAAGTACTCCAACGTCCTGGCGTCTACATGACATTCACTGCCTACTGGGACAGTTGACGTACATCAGTTCCAAGAGATCCCTATCAATGTTACATGAATAAATTCAACCATCATTCTTGATTTATAGCAGTAATGGATCAGCCTGAACAACACATTCATGCATACGTACATATGTTCCACTCTCTGGTAACCAGGTTATTGTCTGTAAAGTAGTGATATAAGAGAAGTAGTTATTGTCTTAAATGTCAATATAATTAAATGCACACCATGCAAGAGAAACACATATTTGTGGACCAATCTTTTGTGATTTCACAACAAACTTCACTCAGTGATGTGCTGAAATGTGGCCCCCAAAACACATAGGTGAAAAGTCCTAGACAGATAAACAAATAGAGATGTAATGAGCAATGGGCCCAATTCCTTAGTGTGACTCACCCCTGGACAAGCCTCTTACTGCTCCATCGTGGACAACGAAGAGTGGTCTTTTAAGTCACACTCAGTGGCAGCTAGTAAGTTGAGGGAGCGGGTGGGCCACAGATGCACACACATACATAATCACACTCATCCATCTACATGCACACCCACTCATACCTGAACATTCACAAGCACACACACATACATCCACCAATCACAAGCACATACACACCCACACACCCATTCACAGCATGTACGCAGTAATACATATACATTTATGCACACACACACACACACACACACACACACGTTCCAAACATTTAAAAAAAAATTACCAGGCTGCAGTAGTGATCTTGGGTAGTGGGAGAGAAGCCTCTGAAGTTCCTGGAGGGCTAGCCCATGAAAGGAAGAGGCAGTCCCTTACTCATCACAATATGGGATGGTGCCAGTGACAGCTGCTGACTCCACCTTACCTTATGACGAGTGTCACTGATGAACATTCAGCACTGAGCAATTCAGGGTTTAAAACTGAAGCGCGTAGGTCCGACTGTATCAGTGACTCTCTCCCTCATCATGACAGGGAGGACCTCCAAGCACTGTGCCTGCTCAAGAGATCATGTCCACAAGGCTGTAAAATCATCAACCCAACAAAGTTCAGCTCAGAGAGCCAGCTGCCTACGTATTTAGCGCATGTATAGTGCTTGGCTGCCTGACCTGTACATAAAGAGTATCTTTCAGGCTGCTTTTGCAACACAAAAGGATGATGGATAGAGTGCTGAAGCTTTTCAAACACTCACCCCCAGTCACAGAACTGTGTTTAATCCATTGTTTTTTGCTTACCATGCCACCCATGTTTGGACCCAGCCATATGCAAATCAGTCTTGACCCTGTTCCCCAAGGGAACAGTCCAGCACAAACTGCCAAGCCAGGTCCTCCCTGGACCGGAAACAAGCATCCTGTGACCGGTTTCAGGATAACACCCTTCATCAGCCAGGCTAGCTTGAATCCAGTGGTGCAGTGAGAACGGGACCCACTTCTGAGCAACACAAAAAGGATGATTGAAAAGTTTCAGCACTCTTTCCAACACTCACCACCAGTCACAGATCTAGGTTTAATCCATTGTTCTTTTGCTCAATGTGCCATCCAAGTTTGGACCCAGCCATATACAAATCAGTCTTGACCCTGTTCCCCATTGGAAGAGTCCAGCCAGAACTGCCAGGCCAGGCTCACCCTGGACGGGATTTAAAAATCTGTATATAGCTACTAATTCTTTCTGTATATGTTTACATGTAAAGGCAATATTGATGGATATATTCCTAATGGATCTAACAAGAAAATGTCTCACAAACCCAATATTATTATTGTGTATGTAAGCCAACCTGCACTTTAGTGGATTAATGACACATCCAGTGTCCTTTTGACTTTACCTATTACATTTTCACATATATAGATACAATTCACTGGACAGACATGCCTTTATTTCCAATCTTATATATGTATTTCATCTTTATTATGTTTTCAAATAGTAAGCATGTAAAAACACTACTTGAAAAGACCTAAACATAGGAATAGACAATGTTTCCACCCCCACATACATGACATAAATAATAAAACAACTGTTGCTGATCTCAAAAGTACCTAATTCATACCCTCTCATACCCAGACACAACCAAACTACTCTACAAAGCAAATACTAAAAAATCTACTCCAGTGTACTCCAAACGTGCCATATAGGTCTTACACATGAGGTATGCAAAGTGAAATATACCAGATATTAATTGATAAATTATTCTTATTTGATAATAGAGTGGAAAGACACATTTTGTGTGTAAGAAACATAACAAAAAAAGTCAAACCAGTTGTCAGAACACAATACCAGTCAGGGCAATTAATAAAACACGGTTGCCATTCTGGAGTAGCAACTATATTATTGCAGAGACCCACAATGTTAGTAGAAGAACTTCCCTGGACCGGATTCAGGATAACACCAGTGGCACAGTGAGAACGGGACCCGCGTCTGGGCATACCCTTCCCACTTAGGGCAACTTTAGCAACACAAAAGGAGGATGGACAGAGTGCTGAAACTATTCAAACACTCACCACCAGTCACAGATCTAGGTTTAATCCATCGTTTATGCTTAACATGCCACCCAAGTTTGTTCAGCCTGACAGACACTCTTGATGTCTACTAAAAAGGTAGAGAGGCAGGGCCTTTCTGTCCTTGAGGACAGGCTGCGCCTGGTCACACTCTGTGTGGTGATAAGAAGAAATATATATTGCCCTGTTCACATTGCTGGAAAAGTAACTCATAATGTGTAAGAGTAGTCATATTCTCATTGTGAAAGGTCAAAATTGCACCAAAATAAAGATGTGAGCCTTATTTGCTAGGTTAAATCATTAACTTACTGCTTTAAAGGCAGCAGGATTCTGGTTCACTTGTGTCCTTTCTTCTTCCCTGCACAGTTTAGCATTTGTATACCACCTTGTGGCATTGTCTGCTCTTCGGCACATGATGACAACATCAGGATCGCGTTATATAGGTCACCTACTCATGTACATGCACATAGTCATCATGTTAAATATGTGTGCTTCAATCAGATCATTTCATGATGTTTATAATAGGAGTCTAATTCTATGAGACACTGAGCTAAATCCTATATTGACGGGCAAATGGAAACCTGGCCATCCTCCTTGGTATTGAAAAGAACTATTATAATAGACCACTGTCATATCATCTCTACCCTGATAGATCTTCATTGACTCCCCTCCCCAGATGCCACCACGTTCAAAACCAGCTGCCTCATTTATAGAGCCATCACACTACCAGCACCCCTGTTTATCTTATAGACCATTCACTATCTCCAGTGGTTCTCAGCACACCTACATTTATGTCACCATTAGAGTGGAGACTAAGAAGTGTAAACCCCCCCTCAAAAAAACAAGACAATAGATGTTTTCCATCTACATACCCAGGATCAAGAACAACATACCCATACCCATAAAGACGTCCGAACTCTGCTTCAATTTAGGACACCATTTAAGGCACACCTGTCAGAACTAATGACACAAACTCTTACATTAGGTTAGTGGTGTGGCTTCACAGAAGTATGGGGTCCCTGACATGATAAGGAGAGAAACCCAGGGAACAGAACTCTAAACAGAGGAAAACAAATATGTCTCTCCTTTTAAGCGGAAAACATCATTCATTAACCATTGTTATACATCTTCAAAAAGCAATCATTATTTAAATCAAAACTGCAAAATCTATTAACTATACAATTAAGCTGTCAGATAGCTGTCCTCCCAGCTTCCCTGTTGTCCTGTGCCTCTACCCCCTGAACCGTGTGCCCACTGCTGCTGACCCAAGGTCCCTGATTTTCTTGGGTTTGTGGGGTTGCCTGGGGTACCTGTAGTGGTGGATACACTGCTGATTGATGTGTCCTGGGGACAGTGGTATGGGCCTGCTGGGAGGGTACTGTGCTGGTGTTTCCTGAGGGGGGAGGCTCTGTGGTGGTATGGGACTGTGGCAGGGTAACCGACTGTCCAGAGGTCCCTCATGGGCCAGGTTGGTCACCGTGATCCAGGCATGCAGAGCTGCTGTATTCACTGTGGGCCTCTTCTGAGAGGGGACTGGATGTTGCTGGCAACTCCTCTCCGGTGACGTTGAGTAGGGGTCCTGTGGGGATGTAAATGCAGTATTATTGTATCTGCGTGTGCCATACTGTGCATGGGTGTGTTTCCCTGTATGATTGTGATCGCCCTCTCAGTTTTGACTTGTGTGAGTGGTGATTTTGTGGGCTAGGTGATTCTCTCTTACGGGCATGCTGTGGTGATGGGTGTCCATGCAGGTCTGTGATGCGTGTCCATGCATTGGTGTGGTATGCAGGGCTTTGTATTGAGATGGCTGGGTTGTGATAGTGGGTTATACTTGAGGTGGTGGAGTGATGGGGTGAGGGTAGAGGTAGGAGTTTGTGATGGCATGCAGGTAGGGTGGGGGATATAATAGTAAAGATTTGACTTACCAGCGTCCAGTCCTCCTGCTACTCCTGCGAGGCCCTCAGGATGCGTGATTGCCAAGACTTGCTCCTCCCATGTTGTTAGTTGTGAGGGAGGAGGTGGTGGTCCACTGCCAGTCTGTTGTACAGCTACCTGGTGTCTTGCAACCACGGAACGCACCTTCCCCGTAGATCTTTCCACCTCTTTCTGATGTCATCCCTTGTTCTGGGGTGCTGTCCCACAGCGTTGACCCTGTCCAAGATTCTCTGCCACAGCTCCATCTTCCTTCCAATAGACGCCTGCTGCACCTTTGATCCAAATAGCTGTGGCTCTACCCAGATGATTTCCTCCACCATGACCCTTAGCTTAGCTGAAAACCTGGGGTGTCTTTGGGGTGCCATGGATGTGGTGTAAGTGATATGTGTGAGGATGTGTGGGGTGATGTGTGGGGTGATGTGTTGTGGTGTGTGCTGTAAGGTTCGTGGATGGTGTATGGGTGATGGTGTTCTGTGGCTCAAATTGGGTGGGTGCTCCTGGCTCGTGTCTCTCTGTTGGCAATCTTTTTTTTCGCTGAAAGGGTTGTGGGTAATGTGTGTGTGTGTTTTCTAGTGGTCTGAGTGTGTGGGTGTAGTGTGTGTACGTGTGTCAGGTGTGTATGGTTTGAATTGTCCAATGTGGTGTAGTTTTATAAGTGTGTGTGTATTTTGAGCGCAGCGGTGTGTACCGCCAATGGTTTACCGCGGTTGAAACACCGCCGCAGTGATTTGTGGGTCCTGATACTGTGGTAGTATTCCTGTTGGCGTAATGGTGTGGGTTTTGGTACACCAATTTATCACTGACCTTTGGTGTGGCTGACTTGTGTGGGTATCTGTATAGTGGCAGAGTTCTTTGTGTGGGTCATAATACCCATAGCGGTATACTGCCACGGTCACGGTATGTTGGCAGTCATCAGCACGGCAGTAGGTGGCATTTATCGCCAAGGTTGTAATGAGGGCGTAAGTGCTGTGTGTGAAGGGGCCATATTTACAAGGTGGCGTTAAGCACTGCATAGCGCCACTGGAGCGTCACTAAAAGTTACGCTCCGGGGGCGCTAGGGGCTCCTAAAAATGCCCATCGGTATCATACAGTCATTGTGAAAGCTGATATAACTCACACCACAGGTTGCTGGTCTAACCATGGATAGTATCAACTGAACAACATAGCTGTGATAAGCAAATGATGCAAGTGCGAGTGTGTAAGGGCCAGGCATTAGTGTGTGAGTTAAAAAGTCTTTGAATTAGGGTGAGTGCAATAACAACATTCCACCAATGAATGCCCCATGCTTTACCTACACTGAGCAATTGTATGTGAATACCTGTGTTGGGATGTGTATCAGTTGATATCCAGATTGTCACGCACACTGCTCAACGATGTTTGTAGATAGCTCACGTGTTTCCATGGCCAACCTGACAGGTACCAGTCCATGGGGAAATCAACTAGTCACACATGTAGCCATATACTGTTAGCAAAGACAAAGGCATGTACCTAACATTACCTGAGCAGACATGCTAACTTCTACACAGTAAGTCATGATGGAGCCTTATACGTAGCAAACAACAAAATTTAATGAAACCTTCAATATATGTAACTAACACTACCTAACCTAAAAATACTAAGGGGGTCATTCTGACCTTGGCGGACGGCGGAGGCCGTCCGCCAAGGTACCGCCGTCAGAACACCGCACCGCGGTCAAAAGACCGCGGCGGTGATTCTGAGATTTGCCCTGGGCTGGCGGGCGGCCGCCAAAAGACACCCCGCCAGCCCAGGGCAAATCAACCTTCCCACTAGGATGCCGGCTCAGAATTGAGCCGGCGGAGTGGGAAGGTGCGACGGGTGCAGTTGCACCCGTCGCGTATTTCAGTGTCTGCTAGGCAGACACTGAAATACTTTGTGGGGCCCTCTTACGGGGGCCCCTGCCATGCCCATGCCATTGGCATGGGCACGGCAGGGGCCCCCAGGGGCCCCGCGGCACCCCCTACCGCCATCCTGTTCCTGGCGGGAGAACCGCCATGAACAGGATGGCGGTAGGGGGTGTCAGAATCCCCATGGCGGCGGAGCGCGCTCCGCCGCCATGGAGGATTCTGACGGGCAGCGGAAAGTCGGCGGTACACCGCCGGCTTTCCGCTTCTGGCCGCGGCTGTACCGCCGCGGTCAGAATGCCCGGCGGAGCACCGCCGGCATGTTGGCGGTGCTACCGCCAACCTCCGCCATGGCGGTAATTACCGCCGGGGTCAGAATGACCCCCTAAGTATCCTAACCTAATCTAACCAAAGCTACCTTATAGTAAATACTACCTACAACTAGCTTAACTTAACCTACCTTACTCTATACATTTACCACCACATGATAAACATCAAACCTCCACCCCCTTAAAACACATCTGCTGAAAAAGTCAACAGTAAGTACATCTATACATAAACTAGCTAAACATTGAGGCCCAAACATTTTTTTTTTTATTTTTTTTATTTTTTTTAATGTTTTTGTTTTTTATAAACACATTACTTACACATCAACCACACCCACTAAAAACTCATAATAAAACCAACCCCCTAAAAATGTACCCACCCCTTCTAAAACCTACAAACTACTGAAACTATCCTGCACTACAGTAACTCACCTAAACTAAGCTATCTAAAAACACCTACAATAAAACAACTATGTACAAGGGGAAGGGAAGAAGGGTCTGTTTGGCTCATCCTGCCCCTTAGCAATTCTGGACTGCCTGCTTTATCTCCTATAGCAGGATGAGCATATTGTCCATCCTCCATAGGGTGGAAACACAAAATGTAAGCTCTGAGATTTCCGGTTGCATGTCCTGCTCAAAATCTTGTGGGCCTTGAGTTGTAGATTGAGAGACAGGTAGCTGTGTGGGGCTTCTGGAGGAGGTGGACGGTCCCCCTTCAGCAGACCCCCCCTTGTCTGCTTCCCGAGCCGTGCTGGTGGTAGGCCTTTCCAGTGTTGCTACATCATGTGGGAATGGTCTCCAATGCCTTCTCCTTCTCAAAGGTTTTTGCAATTTTTAGGTTGAGCATAGCAACGGGCAAGCACAGCTTTTCTGACGTGCTATTATCTATTTGGGCTTTTAGCCATGCCCACCTCAGGCCCATCACTATCTCTTTTTCATGCGCTTGCCTTTCAAAAATCCTTTGTTATCATTGGTAAATGCTTTACGTTTGTCCCTCCTTTGGGCGGTTTGGTTACCGCCTTGGACATCCACCCTGTTAGATGGTGAATTGCATTTTTGCAGATATGTTTGACTGTGAGCCAACTTCTTTTTCCTTTTGTGTGTCTCCTTCACGCTCATAGTGTGGCACTTTGAATCGGCTCACTTATGTGAAACTGTACTACTTTTCATTTTCAATTTATGTGACAAGAAAAGTCCAGTTAGGAATTTACAGTGCTAATTGCTCTAACTCGAGCAAATGCAAGAACCATTGCATTGCAAATGCTTGTTTTATATGCCCTGTGGACCTTATGGATGTGCCAGTAACGAGCTTCCTGTATCTGGTGCTGCTGTTTTTGTTCCGGCGTCATGTTCCCTGTTTAATCGTAAGGAAAACATATAATTCAAAGGGTAACTTGGTAAACGATGGTCAGCCATGATACGTTAATCCTATATTCAAACATTACATATTGCAGTTTTCATATCCCAAATATATCTTGGAGGTCAGAGTGATCATACATCTGCATAATACCTATCATTTGCCATAATACTATGGCAAAGTACCAAGGCTAAGCAAAAGTTGCGTAATTGCAATGCACTATCTTGGAACATCTAGGCATGACCATGTCAGCAAAGAGTATGCTTAGGAACAATGCTGATTTTTGACCACGGTAAGGTACACAGTTCATGCTGTATTGATCAGCAGTATCCCTTCTGCATCCTGTTATACCCTTGATTCCATTGGCATTATCCAAAGTAAGATCAGCAAGAACTGCAAGTTATGTGTATAGTGTCACAACATTGGATGCCTGATATGGCTAGGACACATATCTGGGCACATTGCTTCATAGAATTTTAATGTGCCACGTATCATATGTAAGAATGGAGGGTAGATAGCTGACTCACATCGCACAGAGACGTATGAAAAAACTCCTGTGTGAAAGCCTGTTAGTGCATGGTGAACTGTGCCATGATTTTTTACATACTCTCAAAATAACTGCATGTGTCCCACTACGCAGCTTATTGCCTGTACATATGTGTCAGATATTCATGTCACCTTGCTGCACACCATCACCCAGTGCAACAATTTAATGGTTGTGTGAATGCTTCCTGCGTTTCATCTGCACAGGGATCTTGGAATGTCATGGGTTAATGCTATTCATGGTATGATCCTGCTTGCTGTACATTTTAGAGACTATCATGGCCAGCAGTATCTGAAGATGGATCGGCTTCTGGCATGTCATTGCTTTACAGACATTCCTGTGGTCACACATTACCATGTCTGTGAAGATGACAGGGTATAGCAATGCTGATCCATCCAACATAGAGTATGGGGCATCACACAACATGATTGGGAACTTCAAATGCATCCCAAGTGTGGAATGTTGACATCTGTCCTGCTACTCATAGGGCAGCCTTATTCACAGGGATGTCTCTTTCTCTTTTGTTCCAACACATATTTGGGTTTGTGTTTTCAGGTCGACATGTGTTCAACAGGCAGTGCAGACACTGTACACCAAGGGCCATATTTATACTTTTCTACGCACAACTGCGCCAACGCAGTTGTGCGTCAAAAAATGTAACGCCATTCTGAAGCGCCATGCGGGTGCCGTATTTATTCAATGACGTTAGCCGGCGTTAGCCGGCGGAGCTGCCTGGTGTGCGTAAAAAAAAATGACTTACACCAGGCAGCGCCGGCGTAGGGGAATATGGAGCTTGGGCGTCAAAAAATGGGGCAACTCAGGCTGAGGCAAAATTTTCGCCTCAACCCGAATTGCGCCGTTTTTTTTTACTCCCAACCCCCATTGAAATGACTCCTGTGTTAGCAAAGGCAGGAGTCATGCCCCCTTGCCCAATGGCCATGCCCAGGGGACTTATGTCCCCTGGGCATGGTCATTGGGCATAGTGGCATGTAGGGGGGCACAAATCAGGCCCCCCTATGCCACAAAAAAATAATAAAAAAAATACTTACCTGAACATACCTGAAGTTCCCTGGGATGGGTCCCTCCATCCTTGGGCGTCCTCCTGGGGTGCGCAAGGGTGGCAGGGGGTGTCCCTGGGGGCATGGGAGGGCACCTCTGGGCTCCTTCCGAGCCCACAGGTCCCTTAACGCCTGCCCTGAGCAGGCATTAAAAAATGATGCTAACGAGGGTAGACGTCATTTTTTTTGACCCGCCCACTCCCGGGCGTCATTTTTGCCCGGGAGTATAAATACGACGCACATGCCTCGGAGTCATTTTTTAGTAGGGAACGCCTACCTTGCATATCATTAACGCAAGGAAGATGTCCACGCTAAAAAATGACGCAAACTAAAAGATCTTTGGCGCTCGACGCGTCTATCGCCAAAGTATAAATATGGAGTTAGTTTTGCGTCGGATTTGCGTTAAAAAAAACAACGCAAATCCGGCTCAAACAGAGTATAAATATGCCCCCAAATGTTTCAAAGATCATTGCATTGTATCTAGCACTTTGAGGATGAGGAGTGTTCACACTTGATTGACAACTGTTGTGGCCTACTTCTAGTTTCCTGGATGTGGGTGAGGTGTTTTTCACGGGAACTGTGACATAAATACCAACATATATGTTATATTTTATCATTTATTGTCAGGTGGAAGCACTATCATACATTCACAGGTATGTCATCATGTGGATAATTCTGTCCAACATGTGTGCATCTGCAAGCACCTGCAGTTGAGTTCTGTCTTAATCATGAGCTGGCTCCTCCTCCTCTCTTGGGTCTTCTGGTTGTTCATTTCCATCCCAGGGGATATTTGTGTGCATGCATAAGTTGTGCAGTTTGTCACAGACCACAACAATTTTGCAAACCAGGGGAAGGAAAATAGATATCTACCCCCAGATACATTCAAGGAGCAGAACCGGGCCTTGAGCAGGCCAAAGGTCCACTCCACAACATTACGGCCCTCATTACAACCCTGGCGGTCGGTGTTAAAGCAGTGGTAATACCGCCAACAGGCCAGCGGAAAAGAAATGGAATCACGACCATGGTGGAAACCGCCAACATAGACAGCCACTTTAACACTCCGACCGCCACAGCGGTAGCAACAAACACCGCGGTTGTCACCGCCAACAGACAGGCCGAGGACAAAGTACCGCCCACTGTATTACAACCCACCTATCCGCCACCATTTCCGGGGCGGAACCAACGCTATCAAAAGTACGGCGGAAACAGTACACAGAAGGGAAACCACTCACCTCTCGACACCCAACGAGGAACCAGGACGCCATGGAGCCTGAGTTACAGGTCCTGCCCATGCTGGTCTTCCTCCTTCTGTATCAGGAGCAGGACAGACGCCGTTGATGACCACGGTGAGTAAAGCACCTACAACACAGGGGAGGGAGCAGGGAAAAGAGAGTGAAACACACACGCAACACGCAACACGCAATATCCCCACCCTCACCCACAACACCATACACACAAATACATGCAGCAACATTACATATACACCCCCTCACACCCTGGAAGAACACAAGGACAAAAGGAAATTATTGTCACAAGTGTTATCAAGAAAAATCAGATAGTGTAACTTCTAAAATCAGTATATACAAATATGTACACAACTACACAAGTCGGGATAGTGTTCCAATCATTGTCCGTGGACCAGTGGTCCCAAAATGCATGGGCGAAGCCCACACAAGATACCTGACTCGAAACGGATAGAATACTGCAGGGGCATCAGATCGAAATTAAACAGGCACCTCAGGAGGAGGGCGAGGGGGGGCACCTCAGCCAGATGAACGCACAACGCCACTGCTGCACGAGGGGGCTCCATGCCTATTGCTGTATCCTGGCGAGTGCAAAGCCACAGTCTCTCAAGTCTTTCCAGTGGGTGGTTTGCCCACTGCTTTATCCTGGGGAGTGCAAAGCCACAGTCTCTCAAGTCTTTCCAGTGGGTGGTTCACCCACTGCTTTATCCTGGGGAGTGCAAAGCCACAGTCTCTCCTGTCTTTTCAGTGGGTGGTTTGCCCACTGCTTTATCCTGGGGAGTGCAAAGCCACACTCTCTCAGGTGGATAACAGTCTCCACTGGTTCTGGAGGGGGCTTTGTGCCCAGAGTGCTTTATCCTGCCAAGGACTGAGGAAGTGGATGTATCTCTCCACTGGTTCTGGAGGGGGCTTGGTGCCCAGAGTGGTTAACATGCAGTGTGGCTGGTCCCATTACCTCACATGGGTGTGTGTGCCTCGAGATTGCCTAGGAACAGGTAGCATGATACTCCATTGAGGCAGAGACAGACCCCACCCTGCTGCGGCTTCAACTGCCACCTGCAGGTGCAAACAGTGATGAGAGTCATGCCTCATGGAAGCTGGGCAGGGTCCAGGAAGTCTCCTCCAGCCTCGGATGGGAGCCCACTGGGGGTGGTTGCCATGTCAGATGTGTTGGCATTGTCTGAGAACGTCGAGGGGCTGGTGGCGGTGCTTGCGGCGGTGTCTGTGGCGGAGGTGCTGACGGTGGTGCATGTGTTAGCACCTGTTGAGGGACACAGCAGGATGTCTCCTGCAGCCTCGGATGGCTGCCCACAGGGAAGATGCTGGGGTCTGTTGCTGAGGCTGCAGACATGCAGGCGGCGGTGCAGGTGGCAGTGCAGGTGGCAGTGCAGGTGGCAGTGCTGGTGGCGGTGCAGGTGGCGGTGCAGGTGGCGGTGTCCGCCGCTGTACAGGTTGGTGTAGTGGTTGACAGAAGGGGTGACTCCAGTCCCTCAGTCAGAGCCACCGTGCCCTGTCCTGCTCTTCGGCTTGTGTCCCTTCCCCACCTTTGAAGTTGCCACAGGTGTCTTGCCACTGTCCCCTTTTGGTTTGGAGGAGCCCTTGGTGGCTGGTAGGTGCGGCTTTTCCCTCCGGGATGTTGGCACCTTCTTCACCTTGGCAGGTGGCGGAATGACCTTGGCCTCGCCCTGATGGGTGGCGCACTCGATGACATCACAGTTGCTGGCACCACTGTGACTTGGGATTTGGTGGCTGAGGTGCTGGGCTGGGACCTCGAAAGCCTGGCCCTAGGGAAAGGACGGGGGGAGGTGTAGGGAAGAGGTCAATGTTAGCAAGGAAAAGTTTTTTAGACACACTGGGACAGGAAGATGGAGGGGGTTTGGGAGTGGAGGAAGAGGTAGTGGTTGTAGGTGTTTGCTGAATTTGGGTGAAGGTGCATAGGCCGGAGGCTGTTGTGAGGTGGATTGCTGTTGGGTGGGTGTGTGCCTGCGTTTGTGTACTTTGGTAGGAGGGCTCACAGACACACTGGGAGAGGACACTGGGGATGTCTGAATGGCAGTGGGGGTGGTGATTGCACGTGAGGCTGAGGTACAGGGGATTGGGTCTGGGTGGAGGAAGTTGGAGGGGGAGGCTGGACACCATCAGTGCTGAGGCCAGAGCCTGAAATGCTCTCTGTTGGGCCACCTGCCCAGAATGAATGCCCTCCAGGTATGCATTTGTTTGTTGCAAATGCCTCTCAACACCCTGGATGGCATTCAAAATGGTAGATTGCCTAACAGTGAGGGATCTCAGGAGGTCAATAGCCTCCTCACTGAGGGCAGCAGGGCTGACTGGGGCAGGGCCTGAGGTGCCTGGGGCGAAGGAGACGCCCACCCTCTACCCGGATGATTTCCTCCACCATGACCCTGAGCTCCTCCTCTGAAAATCTGGGATGTCTTTGAGGTGCCATGATGTGGTGTGGGTGTTGTGCGAGGTGCTGTCTGTTTTGATGTGTGAGGGGATGGGTTGGTGTGTGTTGTTTGAGGTGCGTGGATGTCATATAAGTGATGGTATTGTGTGTCCGTGGATGCTGGTGTTGTGTTAGCTAATCTCTCTCTCTGGCCTTCTTTCAAAATTTTGGTTGTAAGGGTTTGTGGGTGATGTGGGTGTGTGCTTTATATTGGATTGTGTGTGTGTGTGTGTGTGTGTGGTATGTGTATGTGTATCAGGTGTGTATTTCAAATTATCCAATGTGGTTGTGTTTTGTAAATGTGTGTGTATTTTGAGGGCGACGGTGTGTACCGCCAATGGATTACCACGTTGAATGACCGCTGCGTTGATTTGTGGGTCGTGATAGTGTGGGCGTATTCTTGTTGGTGTGACGGTGTAGGATTTGGTATCGCCAGTTTATCACTGACCTTTGGTGTGGTGGACTTGTGTGGGTGTCTGTATTGTGGCAGATTCCGAGCTGTGAGTTGTAATACCTGTAGCTGGATTCCACTGCCGCAACGGTATGTTGGCGGTCTTCAGCACGGCGGAAAGCGGGATTTACTGCCAGGGTTGTAATGAGGGCCTACGTGCCCTGTCGTAGGCCTGGTTGTATGCCTTTCCAGGATCTGTCTGGAGGTTTGAATTGGGGTCATTACCCACTGCTGTATCCCATATCCTTGGGAGACAGTGTTGATGTTTAGGATAACTGTATTTAATAAAGTCCTGGCCATGTGTGTTATGTGTGGTGCTATTGGCATGGCCAACTATGAACACATGGGCCCATATTTATACTTTTTGACGCACAACTGCGCCAACGCAGTTGTGCGTCAAAAATTGTAACGCCGGCTAACGCCATTCCAAAGCGCCATGCGGGCGCCTTATTTATTGGATGACGTTAGCCAGCGCTGCGGACTGGTGTGCGTAAAAAAAAATGACTCACACCAGGCAGCGCCGGCGTAGGGGAAAATGGAGCTTGGGCGTCAAAAAATGGGGCAAGTCAGGTCGGAGGCAAAATTTTGGCCTCAACCCAATTTGCGCCATTTTTTTAGACGCCCAACCCGCATTGAAATGACTTAGCAAAGACAGGAGTCATGCCCCCTTGCCCAATGGCCATGCCCAGGGGACATATGTCATTGGACATAGTGGCATGTAGGGGGGCACTAATCAGGCCCCCCTATGCCACAAAAAAAAATCGAAAAAATATACTTACCTGAACTTACCTTAGCTTCCCTGGGATGGGTCCCTCCATCCTTTGGTGTCCTCCTGGTGTGGGAAAGGGTGGCAGGGGGTGTTCCTGGGGGCATGGGAGGGCACCTCTGGGCTCCTTCTGAGCCCACAGGTCCGTTAACGCCTGCCCTGACTCAGGCGTTAAAAAACGCGCCCATCAGGCTGGGCGCCGTTTTTTAAGGCCTGCCCCCTCCTGTGCGTCAAAATGACGTCACAGTATAAATATGGGGCACAGGCCTTAAAGTCATTTTTTAGAAGGGAACGCCTACTTTGCATATAATTAACGCAAGGTTGGTTCACCCTTCTAAAAAATGGCGCACATGGTGGAACTTTGACGCCCGCTGCGTCGGACGTCAACGTATAAATATGGGGCAGTGTTTGCGCCGAATGTGCGTCAAAAATTTTGACGCACATTCAGCGCAAACAGAGTATAAATATGCCCCATGATGTGTCAATCATGCCAGTGCACAGGCATTTATAGGGGCCAGTAAATCAATCTATGTGATGTTAAATGCACTGTATGAGCCAACACATCATACAGTTCTACATCCTGACTGCCATATTTATTTTTATGTCATATTTATGCAGCTGATTTTCGTGGTGGCCATTTCCCATTGCTCTAGTCCACTTGATGGTATGTTTTCACACTACATGTGTGGAGAGACAAAATGTGTTTGGTATTATTTTTTGCAGGCCCTCCGTTGTAACATACCAGACATGATTCCATGGTCATCCACTTATGTTGGTGGTGGCCTACATTACATTGGCACAGGCCTTTAAGTGCACAGTATTGTCCAGGGCAGTTGACATAATGCCATCCACACAGTATGCACTCACACATACCAACTGAGTGACATGGTGTCACAACTGCCTTTTCCCAGTCCATGACTGCATGTTACAATGGGACAGCCAAGGCTGCTGCCTCAGAGGCATGGTGAGTTATGGATGTGTGACGCATTACACAGCACACATAGGATATGGGTGTGATTGATGATAAATATTAAATTGGACAGTTACACATCAGCTGCCCGGGAGCCGTGGTTTGGCACCTAGTTCTTGGTGTGTGATCCATGACACGCCAGATGGACCGTTTGTGTCACATGGGGACACCCCCACATTGGACATGGAGCACCTTCCTTGCACACAGTGATGGCAGCCAAAATTCCTATCTGGCATGCATTGCTCTGTGCAATTCCACCATGCAACATCTACAAAACTGGCTTTAGATGTATTGACACATATGGCTGAGGGATTTGCATTGCACATGTAACATGATGCATGGTGCATGTATGTGGTACAGCCCTCGCACTGAAGTCTCTATCTGTGTTGGTAGACCCTAAGATGTGCATTCGTGCACCCATTTCAAATAGTTAGTGCGTCTTTGAGGTACTTGAGTTTTGCTTACCTTCAAGTAGGCAATTTCCATAGTGTCCATCCTGGAATCGCTGGTCCATGAATGAGTGGCAGAATATGTATACAACATGCACACTGCCGGGGTATTTATCCAGCACATTTGTAAATAACCCACAATGGTTGACACAGGCCTAGGCATTGATGGAGTATGTCTGTTTCCTGTTGCTGTAGATATGGGCAGTTGCAGCAGGAAGAACCAATTGACATGTGTGCAGTCCATGTCTCTGAGCACATGTGGGAACAGCAATGGTGTAAAATGCTTCTTTTATCTCCTGCTGCAGTTACTGGGGGAAAAATAAGGCCTCTAGTGTCACTTTGTAGATATGGAACAAATATTGCACTGCCGGTGCATCAAAACAAAAGATGCAGTGTTGGGGGAAGCTCCTTGTAAATGAGGCCCTAAGTAGCTTAATCTTTCAACTCACTTAAAATCTGGTTTGTAGTTTCAGGGTCTGGTGGTCAGGGTGGAGAAGAAAGAATGCGAATCATCAACTCAAACAAAGAATGAGCAAGATGGTTTCAGGGGGCACTGGATTTCTACAAGGTAAGGCAGGACTCGAGGCCGTAACCTCTTCTCATAGAGGTTCTTGAGGCAAAGCACATGGGAATGCTTGGGCACTGTTTAAATACTGTCCACATCCAAGATGGCCTCTGAAGTTTCCTGAGATCTTGTGTGGTTTCAGCAAATCCAGGTTACAAACAAGCATTACACAATTTGAACAATTCTCAAGTTAAAACAGTCCTGGACTTATATTATACAGTGTAACACAAATTGCTTGCGGACTGAGATAAGATACTGGGCATTAACCTCTCTGGGACATATATTACAGTGCATAACACAAGGTCCTCCGGGGATTGAGATGCAATATCAGGAACTACCACTTACTGAGTATGGTACATGAGGTTACTCTGAGGGGCTGAGATACAATATTAACACAAGACATACCAGGCAATGACATTTGAAATGCGTGGTGTATCTATGCTGGTTTGGAACTATGGCAGATCCTCTTTAAACAAAACAATTTCGAAATGTATTAATTGTCCACATACCTATCACTCATTGACTTTATGCTTGTCCTTCATTGTTTACAGTGCTCCCGTTTCTTTTGGTTAGGTTTTCACAACAGAAATACCATATACATATATTAACCCCAGTCAGTGGGTTTTCTACCAGCAAGCAATTCACATGAGTAGGTCTGGAGAAAAAACAGGCATAGCCTCAAAAGCAAAGCTTTTGATATATTTCTGATCATATTGCAGTGGATTTTTTTTTATAACAAAATGTGAATAACTGACCAAAAATAGCAGGAATAATTAAACAAGTCATGATTTGCTCTTTTGTTTTAGTTAATCAGAACATTGGAGGATGATGGAGAACTGAAACAAATACATTCCATAAGGCTGAGGCAGGCAAGCTCAATACATTCCATTTGTTTTCTCCAAGAAGCTTGCAGGCAATTAAAGCTACATTTGTGTACATATTTTAACTTTACATGTTGTCGAAATGTAAAGCAAATTTTTTGCACTGCTAAAAAACCACTGTGGGCTATTCTTTCTCTTCCGGCTCCCTCCAATACTCTATGGAGTGCAAGGAGAACTAAAACATCTCATTGTTTGCCTTGTCTTGTTTGAAGTGCCCAATGATTGCAGAAATCCAAATAGGAACAAACTTGGGATTGCCTGTCAAACAAATGTTTCAAATAAATCTTTGTGCCATCCTGATTATTGCAGACTTGGGGCCTCATTACAAGGCTGGTAGTCTTGAGACTGCCAAGCCCATGGTGACAGTCTGAGCGCCACACTCCAGGTGGTCCGACTGCCACATTATGACCTTGGTGGCTGGACCACCATCAAGACCTGGAACAAGGTTCCCGATGGACTGACAGCGGGAGGACTCGTGCTCAGCCATGGCAGCACAGAACTCAGCACCACTGTGCTGATCACGACACCTGATTCTGCCAGCCATTCCATGGCTGGGACCCCGCCACGGAAAAGGTAACAGAAACACAGTGCTAGGGGCCACAGAGGGACCCCTGCACTGCCTATGCATAGGGCATGGGCAGTGAAAGGGCCTCCTTCCCCAGAACCCTCAGAACACACACTGTCTGCTACAGCCAAGCTAAGGCCAATGTCGCTGCACAGTTTCCACTGGGCTGACCAGCAGTTTTCTGAGGTTTCTGACAGTCAGCCCAATGTGGGAACCTCATAAAGGGCCCAGGGGAGGGGAGACCGCCAGCCCACAGCAGTCTCCTCTCCACGGGGCTGGATGGCTGATGGTTGGCCTGCCACCCTCGTAATGAGGCCACGTTTCGATCCACTGAGGCAGATATGTTAAAATCCATGTTGCAACTGAAGAAAGAGGAGGAATGCCATGTCAAGGCAATCGGAACAATTTTTGATAGTGAAAACATTTTCTTCACAAGGTGGAAATGACCACGTGTAAGGATGTCTATTAGGGTAGCCAATGATAGCAGCTGTTAGCCCTCACTTGTTCTTTGATAGCCCTGGTACTACCCTTGTTACGACTGCTCTCCAGGGTCATGAAAATAGCTGCAGAAAATACATGCAAGCACAGCTCTGCAAGCTCTGTGGTTGTCACTCTGACCAGTGGCATAGCCCCTCAGCAGCAGCAAATAAAAGTAAATTAATGTAGGAGGCTGGCTCTCTACATGGTGTACAAAAATTATGTGCACTGAGCAAAGAGTCTGAGCAAACCCATGTTCATTCACAGAGTAAAAACTAGACCACCTATTGCTCTAATTTTTGTGGGAGCTTCGTCGAGCAGTTAGGCCAATCTTGGAGAAGTGTTAAGCATCTTGTTGTACTCAAGGTATCAATAAATGTGGACACACACTCAAAAGAATAACTTGAGACCAATTTACAAAAACACTTTAGATTTTTATCACATTTTTAAGGCTAAGATCATCAAAATCTGGTACTTTTTTGAGTTATGATTTTTCAAAGTTTAGCAAAAATAGTATTTTTGTGCGTAATTACACACCACAGGAATCAATGAGAGAAATTTTTTACAAATGCATAAAAATAATTCTTTTACAAATGTCAACTTCTGGTTTTAGGTCGAGGTCATCGAGATGTCCTATGGCCCAGCCAGAGAAGTTTGGGCATTCCCAGTTTAAGTGGAAGCAGTGGCTGAAAGTCTTGGAGCTGGTGCAGGGCAGGCAAGGGGGACCACTTGGAAATGCACTGCACAGGCAGAAATAAAGGTGAGTCCGATGGGTCCCCTTGGAGTGTAAAGGTTACAAGGGGTTGGGGACCCCTAGAGCACAGCTTGTTCTCTAATGCGAGGACCAGGGCGCAGAGTAGATAGGTCAGCCAAGAGCTGCGCACAGAGTAGCCTTTGATACCAGGGGGCAGGTCTCTTGGAGGGTGGATTGCAGGTCAGCAAGGCCACTCTGGGGAGTGGTTCTTGGGTGTCCTAAAGTCCCTTGATAGGTGGTTGCTTCTGGTCCTTGGAGAGTCTGGAGTGGGCTTTTCTTCTAGGTTTCTGATGTTGTAGGACCAGTATCTTGGCTATTGCACCGTTCAGCCACTGGAGGTCACAGTGCCACCTTACGTGACACACTTGCAGAATTTGTCCTCCGGGCTTGTCAGGTGTAATTTGGTCCAGCTGCTCCGTCTGGTTCCTTGGTCAGCGGACAGTTAGTGAACTGAATTTCACTGGATCTTGCTTGCTGGTTGTAGGGAGTGATGCCTTCACTCTGGAGGTAGGTTCTTGGCAATTGGCAGAAGGTTGGAGGTTCTCTAGCGTTTCTTAGAGTTTGTTTGATGTCTAGTCAACCCCTCAGGGGTAATTGCTGAGTCCTGGGTGCAGCAGGCAGGGTTTGGTGCATTTTTCTTCTTGCAGCAGGACTTCTGGTCTCGACCCTTGGGTCTTCTTTCTCACTGGCCTTCTTGTATCCATCAAATCTGACCTGCAAGTCTAGGGATGCCCACTAAATACTGCATTTAGGGGGCATTTAAGGGAGTACATTGTAGTGGTCAATGGGCTATTTACCTTAGGGTGGCTACACCCTCTATGTGACTACTTCCTAACCCTGATTAGCTATTTTCCTATCACGCAAGATGGAGGAAAATGAAATGGAGATGTTACCTTGCTTGCTGCACCTGATGGGTAGTGCAGGCAGAGGGTGGCTACTTCTCCTAGTCTTTGTTCATTTTCCTGCCATTTCTCCCATCAAAAGTGGGGGTTTGCAATAGAGGCAGATATCTGCTGCTAGCAGCAGAGCTGCAGGTCAGGTTTTAAGGGCAGCAAGCCCTTCGAAGTTCACAGGCAGGGCAGTGCACATTCCTGGGGAGGAGGTGTAACACCTCTTCCAAGAATGGGCTTTGTTTTCTGGTCCTATAGATCAAAGGATCTACAATAAGAAATAAATATAGGCGGAAATGCTGTGCACACACACACCACCATCTTTTATGGCACTGAAACAATCATTCAATATTGACAATTTGCTACTTCTATGTGTGCTGCATCCTGCAGCACACATAGAAGTGCCAAATCGTCATTGTTGATTGTTAATGTGCATGAAGGGACACCTTAAACATAAACATTAATTCCCTTCAATGCAGACACCCTTGCACTATGGTGCAAAGGTGCTTCCTTTGGCGCTGGCAGCTAAATTTAGTGCAAGCGCTAGGGGAAACAAAGAGGTGTGCTGTTTTTTTGTAAATACAGAGCATCCCTGCGTTTCAGAACTGATGCAGCATGGTACTGCTGATTTTAGTGCAGCCCCGCTATACCAGTTCCATGTAAATATGCCCCTAAAAATTTAGATTTGTAATGGTGCTCTTCATTTCCCTCGCCACGAATTCCACGTTTCTCAGTACAGAATGTCCTTTAGGTAACACAAAGAGACTCCTAGTGATAGTACAGCAAGCTTTAAAAATGATAAGTATAATAATATTAAAAGTAATACTAAAAACCAGCAATATTTATATTAGTAACAACAATAATAATAATTATCATCATAATAATATTACTCACTATTATTATTATTATTGTTGTTGTTGTTGCTATTATTATTATATTATTATTATTATATTATTAATAGAAACCATAACATTTACATGGTTGCCATTTTTGACATACACTCAGTAGGAGACCTTTAGGTTATTGAAAGGACAATCTCTATTATTATTATTTTCACTATAATAACAATAATATTAATAATAATAATATCAATAATATTAATAATAATAATAATAATCGTCAACAACATAATATTGTACACTGAAAGTAGTCATACTAAAACAATGTCCCTGTAACACAGCTACACTGTCAGAATGTACTTGCACCAAATTGTACTTACGAAATATTAAAACTCTTCTAAGACCTGATATCTTGCAAATATGTAGCTATTGTTGTTGGCATGCCTTGCTGCTCTCATCCTTTACCCACAAACTAATGAAAGAGGTCAATCTTATCTTCAAGGTTGAAAAGAGGTATAAATGCAGATTTCACATCTCCATTGCACAATTTCACACTTGGCAATGGTAGATGAGTCCGGCACCAGCAAGGTCGCCCAGATTGCTTATAATTTCTCAAGTGTGCTAGCATGAATATTTGTATTGCACCTTCTGGGTGTTATACGTTGTTGGAGTAATTGTGTCATGAAATTGTGTTAGGTCATATGATCCACTGGGTGTCTTGAGAGTTGCTTTTCTTTGAGTGCATTTCAGTCCACTCTGTATACGTGTGGCAATAGCAAGGGATTCCCAAAATTTCAAAATTCTGATGTTTCAATATTCCTTCAAGCTGGTCTCTTTCTAATCTTGACCATCTGTAAAATCATCACTTCATCGGTCAAATGTTAGTATACAGATTTACTTGAAGCCTGACAGTACTCATATTGGGACCTTAAATGGGTAAGGAGTGTATCGGCTATAAGTGAAGGTGAGCAACATGTCATATATGAGGTCGACGATTGGACCAATAGGATTAGTGAACATTTCAGAAGAGGAGGTGCAGCAACTGATCTGTGGGAACAGCCCGAGATCCACTTGGTTCCGGTGTATGTTTGCTGCATACAACTTTTAATTGGCCTTGATTGTGTAGGTGTATGGGTGGGTGTATGAGACATTATACAGAGGGCCTCTATAAGGGCTTTTACCTATATGCAAAAACCTTTTGCTTATACCTATGGCACACATTGTCGACTCGAGATATGCTCAGGAAACCTTGTCAAAAGCTTTTTTTAGCATCTGGTAAAATCAGTCCAGCCATGATCGTCATTACTTTGGCCACATCAAAACTGCAATAGTGGCATTGATGTGACTGTATCTCCACCTAGGTTAAATCTGTGTTGTCGTGAATCTAGATGCTGAATTTCTGGGGTAAGTTGAGTGATTTATACCTTAGCAAAGATTTTGGTGTCAGATGGAAGAGATCTAATTACTACCTCAACGTCTAGCACAATAATATCGACTTCCAGAGCTTGTACCTGAAGTGGTTTCAAGCAAGATATGTGTCTGTTTTGCACTGCCTTGATGGCAATGTATGGCCGTACAGCTCTTTATAAAAGTCGCAAAACAGATTTAGCATATCCTGTATACCGTAATGGTATTTACCCACGTCGCAAATGCATTTTATCATATTTCTATGTCTCATTTCTGCAATCTGATGTGTTATTAATCTCCCAATACTCCCCCCATATTCGTATTGTAGTTCCCTATTAGTCTTGTATTCATCTGCAATCTTTTC
Source organism: Pleurodeles waltl (assembly GCF_031143425.1). NCBI lineage: Eukaryota > Metazoa > Chordata > Amphibia > Caudata > Salamandridae > Pleurodeles > Pleurodeles waltl. Next base: position 398,454,979 of record NC_090437.1, read on the forward strand.
CCTAAAAGTGCAATCTGCTATAGAGCGATGTTTCAGGAGTTTCATGTGAGTTAAAGCAGCACTAACAGGCCTGCTGAAGGAAGGCTAACACTTATTGCAGCAGGGGTGTGGCAGGCACACTTCCAGTCTCTCTACAGTTCCGAGCAGGGAGAAACTAAGATTGATTTCGGTACTGGACTGGTAGAGTATGGCGAGGACTTGATAACAGTGGGGGAGGTGAAGGTAGCACTAATGGGACTTAAAGCTGGAAAGGCGCCAGGATTGGACGGCCTGCCCGGGGACCTGTTCAAGCAGGAGCCCGGTGTTTGGGCCCCCTATCTGGCTGCAGTGTTTAATGGAGTTTTGTGTGGCATGGAAATTCCGAGTACTTGGCTGGGGGCAGAGGTGGTTCCTATATTTAAAAAGGGCTCGCCCCTGCTCCCTGCCAACTACAGACCAATCAGTCTAATTGACGTGTCACAGAAGCTGTTTGGCAGGATACTGCTGAATCAGCTTCAGGACTGGGTGGAAGAAACGGGTGCCCTCAGTCCGTATCAGGCGGGATTTAGAAAGGGAGTTTCTACAGTGGATCAGGTTTTTCGTCTGAACGTTATCTATTGGAGGGCAGCAATATTGGAAGGGGGTAGTTTATACACTATATTTGTGGACCTGAGGGCTGCGTTTGACCTCGTGCCCAGAGGGAAACTCTGGAGTGTTCTGGCTGAGATGGGGGTCCCCCCAGACATCCTGATAACTTTAAAGAGATTGCACCATAATAACTACGCCCGGGTCAGGTGCGGGAAACACGGGGAATTAACGGACAGATTCCCCGTTGACAGGGGGGTTAGACAGGGCTGTGTATTGGCACCGACCCTGTTCTGCCTCTTCGTCAACGGGGTAATCGCCCACCTCAATGGAACTGAATACACTGATGCCCCAAAATTGAATGGCAGCAGGGTGCCTGCAATCATGTTTGCAGATGACACCCTGCTGCTGTCCAAAACCCCCATGGGGATACAGAGGATCCTTGATTCTCTTGTGGCTTTTTGCACAGATAGGGGTTTGGAAATCAATGCTAATAAAACCAAGTTTATGGTTATGAACCCAACCCCAAGATCACGCCCGAACCCCTTACTGGGAGCTTCACGTTTAGAGAGAGTCTCCACCTTTGAATATCTAGGTGTAACGTTGAATGAAAGCATGTCCTGGGGAACTCACCAGACTAGGGTTAATCTTAAATTAGTGCAGACCACTGGCGGCATTGCTCGGTTGATGAGAAGCTCCACATATCGACCGCTGGGGCCGCTTATCCAGATATACAAGGCACAGGCTAGAGGAGCTCTGATGTACGGGGCGGAACTGTGGGGTCACACAGTTTCCTGCAGTTTGTCTATAACTGAGAACAACTTCATTAGACAGATAGTAGCACTCCCGTCCAGTACTCCGCTCCTCCCCCTGAGGATGGATCTGGGTCTGAGACCAATAGCAGATGAATTAGGTCTCAGACCCATAGTCTTCTGGCGAAGGCTATGGAGCACCGAAGAACTCTCTTCTTATAGGGCGGAACTGAGGGAGTTTTTAACCCACCCTAAAGCTTTACAGATCCCGTGGATAAAATATATAAAAAAGTCCTGTATGGGATTGGGCCTCCCTAACCTGTGGTCGGATCCAGCTAACGCCTCACTAAGGATCCCACGAAGAGCTTTGGTCAGTGCTTACCACGAGCAGAAATTAGCTATGGCCCTAGACTGCAAGAATGAGGGGTCATTAACATCTGTATTCGCGCAAAGCAAGGACTCATACCGCCTGGAGAGGGTTCTGGATGCTATGTCTCCTGTGCTGGCCAGGAAGCTATTTCTCCAATGGAGATATGGCACATTGCCTCTGCGATCTTACACCTGCTCCTGGTCAACACTGCCATCTACCAAGCTATGTCCGACATGTGTGGGAGCAGAGGAAAGCGATCTGCATGTGGTCTTGTTTTGTCCAACTTACAAGGCCGCCAGGAAATATTGGCTCCTACCACTTATTAGAAACCTTGGTTTTAGGGAGTACCTCCCGGTGTACAGAATTTTAAAAACTGATGTTTCAGGTCCAATTGTGTTTGCACTAGCCAAATTCCTTACCAATGTCTGGCATATTCGTACCCGTATTTTAAAGTTGCAGGCTCCTATCTAACTTTAAGTTTTTATTTTAATTGTATGGTCTTTTATCTGATGTGTTTTCTGTTTACTTTTCCTTGATGGTTTTATATGTTCATACGTGTGTTTTTTGTGTACATCTTTTATGGCCAAATTGGCCGAAATAAAGATCAATTGATTGAATTAGCCTGCAGATGATTCAGACAGGGAAAGTATAACTTTTTATTAAAATACAGCTTCTCTATTTGTAAGGAAATGCATCCTTGGCATGGTTATCCCCTGACTTTTTGCCTTTGCTGATGCTAAGTTATGACTGAAAGTGTGCTGGGACCCTGCTAACCAGGCCCCAGCACCAGGGTTCTTTCCCTAAACTATATCTTTTGCTTCCACAACTGGCACAGCCCTGGCACTCAGATAAGTCCCTTGTAACTGGTACCACTGGTACCCAGGGCCCTGATGCTAGGGAAGGTCTCTAAGGGCTGCAGCATGACTTATACCACCCTGGAGACCCCTCACCCAGCACATGCACACTGCCTCACAGCTTGTGTGTGCTGGTGGGGAGAAAATGACTAAGTCGACATGGCACTCCCCTCAGAGTGCCATGCCAACCTCACACGGCCTGTGGCATAGGTAAGTCACCCCTCTAGCAGGCCTTACTGCCCTAAGGCAGGGTGCACTATACCACAGGTGAGGGCATATGTGCATGAGCAAAACCTTAGACATTGTAAGTGCAGGGTAGCCATAAGAGTATATAGTCTGGTTTCATAATGGCTACACTGAAATCTGGAAAGTTTGGTATCAAACTTCTCATCACAATAAATGCACACTGATGCCAGTGTGGAATTTATTGTAAAAATGCACCCAGAGGGCATCCAGTTTCTGCCAGTCTGCCACAACCAGACGAGTTGCTGGCCACATGGGGAGAGTGCCTTTGTCACTCTGTGGTCAGGAACAAAGCCTGTAATGGGTGGAGGTTCAGGAACTGCAACACTTCAAAGGCTCACCCACTTTGTTACAGTGCCACAGGGCATCCCAGCTAGTGGAGATGCCTGCCCCTCCGGCCACTGCCCCCACTTTTGGCGGCAAGGCTGGAGGAGATAATTAGGAAAACAAGGAGGAGTCACCCACCAGTTAGGACAGCCTCTAAGGTGCCCTGAGCTGAGGTGACCCCTGCCTTTAGAAATCCTCCATCTTAGTTTTGGAGGATTCCCCAAATAGGATTAGGGATGTGCCCCCCTCCCCTCAGGGAGAAGGCACAAAGAGGGTGTAGCCACCCTCCAAGACAGTAACCATTGGCTACTGCCCTCCCAGACCTAAACACACACCTACATTTAGTATTTAGGGGCACCCCAGACCCCAGGAAATCAGATTCCTGCAACCTGAAACAAGAAGAAGGATTGCTGACCTAAAAGCCTGCAGAGACGACAGATGGCAACAACTGCTTTGGCCCCAGCCCTACCTGCCTCTCTCCTGACTTGAAAACCTGCAACCAGTGATGCATCCAACAGGGACCAGTGACTTCCGAAGCCTCAGAGGACTGCCCTGAATCCCAGGACCAGGAAACTCCCATGAGCAGCGGCTCTGCTCAACAACCTGCAACAAACTTGCAACTTGCCTACAACTTTAAAGACCTCACTCTTCCCACCGGAAGTGTGAGACTTCACACTCTGCTTGCACACTGCACACGGCCGCCCTTATGCCGCTGAGGGTGTGTTTTGTGTGCCTACTTGTGTCCCCGCTAGTGCTCTACAAAACCCCCCTGGTCTGCCCCCCCGAGAATACGGATACTTACCTGCTGGCAGACTAGAACCGGAGCACCCCTGTTCTCCATAGGCGCCCATGTGCTTTGGGCACCTCTTTGACCTCTGCACCTGACCGGCCCTGAGCTGCTGGAGTGGTAACTTTGGGGTTGCCTTGAACCCTCAATGGTGGGCTGCCTATGCCCAGGAACTGAGACTTGTAAGTGTCCTACTTACCTCACAATCTAACCATTACTTACCTCCCACAGGAACTGTTGGTTTTTACACTGTGTCCGACACCCCCGGCTCGAGATCCAGAGAACCAACACCACTGGGAGGACTCCCCAGTGACTGCGACCCCGTGAGTAGCCCGAGATGACCCCCTGGGACCCCTACAGTGATGCCTGCAGAGAGAATCCAGAGGCTCCCGCTGACCGCGACTGCCTGTAACATGGGACCCGACACCTGGACCAAGCACTGCACCCGCAGCCCCAAGGACCAGAAGGATCCGAATCTCAGTGCAGGAGCGACCCCCAGGTGATCCTCTGCCTAGTCCAGGTGGTGGCTGCCCCCGTGCCCTGCCTGTGTCTTATTTACCTCACAATCTAACCATTACTTGCCTCCCCCAGGAACTGTTGATTTTTGCACTGTGTCCACTTTTTAAAATAGCTTATTGCCATTTTAACAAAAACTGTATATGGTATTGCTCTAATTCAAGTTCCTAACTTATCTATGTGGAGTACCTTGCATTTTATGTATTTACTTCAAATCTTGAACTTGTGGTTCTAAAAACAAATTAAGAAAATATATTTGTCTATATAAAAACTATTGGCCTGGATTTAAGTCTTTGAGAGTGTGTTCCTCATTTATTGCCTATGTGTGTACAACAAATGCTTAACACTACCCTCTGATAAGCCTACTGCTTGACCACACTACCACAAAAATAGAGCATTAGAATTATCTAATTTTGCCACTATCTTACCTCTAAGGGGAACCCTTGGACTCTGTGCACACTATCTCTTACTTTGAGATAGTATATACAGAGCCAACTTCCTACAATATTGAGTTGGATTTTTCATAAAAACAGTGGTTGAACTGTCTCTGTAGGTTATTTTCAATCAAATATACTGATCTAACTTAATAACTGTAATTTAGCTCTTTCTTATTAGAACCAGCAACAGCCTTAACAGTGAAAACAGATTTTGGAGGATGGTCAGTGTAGTAACGTAAACATTAACTTCTTTCATGTTCCACTTTTAAATACAAGATACTCAACATCATGGGCTACAAGGCCTAGCAAGCAACAACTTACTTAGGGCCTGATTACGACCTGGGCAGGGGAGATTGCTCCATCACAAGCGTGAAGGGTATCCTGTTTGCATATTACAAGTTCCTTTATATCCTATGGAACTTTTAATACGGCGGACAGGATATCCGGTACATTTGTGACTGAGTAATCCCCTCTGCCAAGTTCGCAATCAGGCCCTTAATGTTTAAAAGTATGGTGTGTCTCCTGTCAAAATGTAGATTTTGACAGGTCTGTCTGCAGGTTAAAAAAACACAGGAATTAGGCTACACAAGTAGGCCTGAAGCCTTGTTTTCCTTGCCCACCTAGTGAATAGTAGAATAGTTGCTGCAGTTCACAGGTGACATTTAACTTTCCGTGTCATTGGTATATTTTCTTGCACCATATACTGTGGTCTTACTGGAATTCTAAATATTGCAACCAGACATTAGCCACATTCACCGTGTTTTAGAGATCAGAGCACCTGCACATGGGAATGTGTATTTGTATTTGTATTTGTAGAGCGTATTCCATCCGTAGCATCGAAGCACTAAGCAGCAACAAGTACGAAAGAGTGACGAAAACACCAAGAGAGGGAAAGGAAAGCTACTAAACAAAATAGCAAGAAATTATGTGGAAAGAGCCAATGGAATGGACATTAGTGTCCCAGTGCACAAAGTTAAAAACCATCAGTATCTGTCCACATAAACTGAGGGTGACCGTGCAAAAAGAGGCACTTTCTCTTAAGGTGGAACTCCCACAACTGTAATCAGAGCAGCTCCCACTATATGGTTCAGGCATCTCCTGTACCAGTCACAACTCCAATGTTATTGCTTGGCCCCTGAAATCCTAGCTGGTGAATCCAAACCTGTTAATTTCTCCTCCAAGGTCTGGACCTGTTTCCCCTTGAGTATAGCCATCTGCTTTAACTATTCAAATGAGCCCTCTGTTATTCTGACCTTCTGGTTGATGACTGTTACTGTAGACCTCCTGTCCTGCAACAGATGGTACAGCAAGGTTTCACCGTAAGTGGCCAGTCATGTATCGTCCATAAAATCTGCATCCTCAGGACAAAACACCTAACAGGTAGAGAGAAAAAAAATCCTTTTATCTTTGCTCCCCTTTTATTATCCTCAGGGAACATGACAGGACTGTCAAGGAAGACAGAGTTCTAGGAATTCATAAAAGACAAAAAGACTCTGGAAGACACTTTCATGGTAAAACAACTTCATCCTGGGCATTCAGATAAACTGTGTTCAAAATGCAGGGGATCAGAACCTAGTCCAAAGGACCCAAAGATACCCTTGTGATCCTGAGAGACCATAGTTTAAATATTACATATGCTAAAAGTAAAATGCTTATATCAATGCTTAATGATGCTGCATAGAAAATGACAATAATTAATGTTTGCTTAAACGTGCATCTAAATTACGACTATAATGTGTGTGGTCACAGATATATACGTGAACTAATAATAATAAGTAAAACTGTTCATGCTATGATTTGTATTAACAATTGCGATATTGCATTTATATGAAAACCTTATAGGCCTTAAGTTGGCGTGAGCTGCAGTTTAGCTGCCTGGCTCTCATATTAAAGGCATTTTATTTCTGTTTTTCAGTGTGCTGACTCGCAAAGGGCCATGACCCTGCAAATGTTCTTTTCTTCCAACTTGGTAGATTCATGTATCTTTTGTGATTCCATTCCCATCTGCATGCTTGCTGCTTTGGTATAAGTTTTATATAAGAAATTGAAACAAATGTAGATTAATGTAATGTACAAGGACGTTTAAACCATGGACAAAGGAACTCATCATCCGAGAAGACGTGACAAACCATGAAGCAACTGCCGGATGTGCCCCCACCGAAGACGTCAATTATGAAGACCCATCAAAGTGTTATGAATTATCGTGGGTGACAATTAGGATTACCTAATGTATGATTTGATAGGTTAAAGATAGTGGGGTATAGTAAATGTCCAATAGAATTTTGGGGGAAGGTATTACGAAAAAGGGATAAAAACCCATGTCATAGAAAGGTCGTTAGAACTAGGTAGGGAATGCTATTGATTTTATCCAGAAACTCTGTCACTCTGTTTGGTGACTTTGAGCCTTAATAAACCATCCTTACACATAGACTGCCCCTTCACGCTTCTCCTCCTTATGAGGGAAGTGTCCCCTGTTCTTTAGACGAGGTTAGACTGATGGCGATTCAACTGATGTCCTGAAGACGAAGACTGATCCTGTATGCTGACCTAATTCTTGGAGGGTAACTATGACAATGCAATTTGTAATTTGTCTGTTTGCTTTTCCTTTCTAGGTATCAACTGCTCATTTTTTTTTAGGGACCATAACTAGATGTTTTCCAAATTGGTGTTCTAAATTATTTTTCATGAAGCCCAACATGCTGATGCTAATTAGTGGTTAGGACAGGTGATCACTCTGACTGACGCAAATAGACAAAGACTGAAGTTGCGCTATGCTGAACTAAGACTTATGCGATATTCCTTGTATTCTGATCTATGTTTACGCCGTGCTATGTTCTTATGTTTGTGATTCTTGCATTAATGAAGTCTTATCACAGTTGTCATATTGTGACTATGTTCTTATGCTTCTTGGTTTTGAGATTGACACTTCTGCTAGTAGATTGTAATCAATAGGGAATAAAATTCATAAAATTCTATCAAAAGGTGTGGTTATTCATGGCTGAAAGGTCATGGTTGCGTCGACAATTTGATTAATGTCTCTAACCAAAGTAAAGTGCATTGTGGTGGTGAATATTGATGATATTATTGATATATTGCTTGACATATTGATTAGTTATCTCGTCCTACGGAGTCTCACCACCCGGTCACAAGATTCATTGGCCTAAAACGAGTCCTAATGTGTATAAATTAACATAAAAGGACGCGTTATCAGTTCTGGTAGCAGAGGACGGTTTTGGCCCTTGAGGGCCCTAGGACGGAGAATCATTGTTTTTATTTGTTCTTTCTGTGATAATGCAAGTTGGAAGTATGATGGGTTTCTAAGTTCACCATGACTTTCCCGGGATCTCGGAGCCTGCCTATGTGAGTTGGGGATGTTCTCGGCGCCATAGAGTGTGGTTTAGGGTTTCTTGCACTTGCTTAGCTTATAACTTTTTTTGCAGGTGATTGTGAAATTTGTGTGTATCTAGGCCAAATAAATGTTGTTTTAGTAGGAGTGGGCGTACTCCGCAGTATGAGAGTATGGAAGTCGGCGTACTTCATATGAGTGTGGCGCTTGGTGCTCAAAATTATCCACATGGTTGGTTGTATTGTACGGACCCGTTGTGGTCTAAGACTCCGGAGTATGTTGACAAGTGTAGGAAGCACTTGGGTTTATATTGTAATCTGTGCAGTTTAATAGGTCAATCGAGCGTGATTGACAAGTCAAGTTTGAGTCGAAACGAATGTGTGAAACCTTCGCTGGAGATTTGGCAAGTTCTAAAGTGCACTAGGATGAGCCATTGACAAGTCGAGAGTAGAATTTGCGGGTCAAATTCTGCTTGCGTATGCTGGAACTGACAAGGAGAAAGTAGCGGCTGAGGCTTTAAGTGAAATCTCTGTAAAGTTCTGAAGTGAATGTGTTACCCTTCCTGTAGTAAACCAACAGATTTGTGTTGTCATTTAAGGTGCTCGCAATAATTTGCATTAGTTTGTGTGGGTGCAGTGAGGAGCGGACGAGCCGCAAGACTTTGTCAGCTACAGTGTGTGTGAGTGTGACGTCAGTGGTGCTGTGCTGAGATAGGTCAAGTTGTCGAGAGGGGTTGCGCACGGATTGGCTGCTGTCCGTGAGAGGCAATGGGTTGAGAAAGTTGGGTGAAGAGTGTCCTGGGAACTAAATCATTTCTGATTAAAATACAAACAAGAGAAAATCGCAAAATGAACTTTGTTAAAGCATTTAAGAGTGCTCTGAAGGGAGACGCATATATTATAGCGCCTGAGGGGGAGCCTACACCGCCTGAAGGTACTATGGCCTATATAGTCATGGAAGAAAAAGGTGTCGCGACATGTTTATGGATGAAACAGTGCCACAAATTGACAGAGAAAGAGGGATGTTTAGCGTTCCCAGAATATGGAACATTCAATACGAGGGTGCTAGAAAATTTAAGGTGGATGTTAAGTACCCAGAAACCACCTCCAAGGCCAGCACAGTACGAGGCTTTACCGGGTTGGGAGCTAATGGCCCTTAAACAGAGGCAAGAAAAGTTTCAGAGAAAAGTCATATGCAGAGGCTAGATGGGATGACGAGAGGAAAATGTGGAGAAGGGGAATAATCGATGGAATAAAACTGTTCCCAGCAATAACACAGGGAGAAGAAGCAAAGGGAAAGAAAGCCTCCTGTAAAACAGATAAAGCCTCAGGCAAATCTAAAGAGAATAAAAGACCTTGGGAAGATGAAGATGATTCAGACGATGAGGAATTTATGGGCAGATTACTACATGATCGCCTGCCACCTTATGCGGTGAGCGATAGTGCTCCAAGCACTAGCATGGATCCTGGGAACCAGACGCAGGAAAAGGGAGTTGCTGATACGGTACAGGCTAGTGATACGGCTCCGATACAGAATGGTGTCAGTGTACCCACTGCACCAGATATACTGATACAGTTGCAACCTCCACCGCAGATACAGAGAATCTACCCAGACGTTCCAGTACTTGAGACTACTACAAATCTGATAGTGCCGCCAGACCCGATATATACAAAATCAAAATTAGTGCAGATTGAGTCAACTCCCAAATTATTATCCCAACCGCAACCACAGCTGATATCAGGGTATAACCCAGTAGCGGGTCCGCCATTAGTACCTGTCCCGGGTACTTTAAAACAAACCTATGGAGTTGCTGCTCCACGAAGTTTGGGACCAGGTCAGACACCTGCCGCCATATCATTGCCGATTACTGTGGGTCCACCAGTGTCATTGTATGCGCAGGGTAAAACTGGCGTATGTGACCAGGGAGTAATGACTCAAGATGTGATAAGAGGAGGGTCTATGGGGACTCCCCAGATAATGGCCCGAGGTGAGCAAACAGTCGAACAGCCGAGGTCTTTAATGGACCTTAGCTCAGTGGGAGCACCCATAGAAGCAATGCGTCAAGCAGGGCTAGGGGTCTTAACCCCTCAGACAATGAGTACAAATACCTCACATTCAACGATGATACATGCAGGGAACATCTCATTGCAGGGTTTCACAGTTCAACAGCTAAATGAATGGCTAGAAAAGACTTATACTTCACAAAAGGCTGCAGTGGTCACAGTTGAACCAGAAAAAGAAAAACAAGACGAATACCTGAACTTTGTAAGATTAGGGGCAGAAGCTGCTGAACTAGTGGAAGGTACAATGGGAGTAAACAGATTGGAGTCATACACGGAAGCAGAATTAAGATTCCTATGCCCGAAGATTACCAAAGAGGTAGGCAAGGTGCATCAGAGTTTAGCGAACCTGGCAGATAAATCCAATATTGATATCGGAAATACAAAACACCTGAAAAGAAGTTACAGATTAGATTTTGATTCTAAAGACTTCGAGCACATGAGGTCTGCGGGAATGAAGGCACATTTGAAAGAATTGTTGCAAAGTGGACTGCAAAAAAAATGGAAAAATGGGAAGGCAGGTGGGCAAAGAAGAGAGACAAAGAAAAGGGTGACAGTCCGGGGTCTAACCAAGCTAAGGCATCCCCTGATGTGGATTCAGTAAAAATATTACCTGTGAGAGAGAGAAAGCTGGTGGTGTCTTGGTCCATGTACCGTGGTCCAGAGGAGACATCCTACCTTTCACTAACGATTATCCCAGATTGAGAGAGAAACCGATCGAGTGGTATCAGCAAACAGATAGGTTTGTGAAACTTGTGAAGTGTCTCTGGGAAGACTTGAATACATTGTTTGAGATCATTGTTCCACCTGATTTGTGGCTTGAGTGCAAGAGAGGGGTAGATTGGGCGACGAAGGAGCAGGCAAGAGATAAGGTGACCGGGGCACCCTCCGAAGAGGTGATGAAGTATTATCATAAGGTGATTGAGTTTTTGAAGCAAAAGGTGTCGCCGAAGGTGACTGATTGGCAGATAATAGACCGGACCTCTCAAGAAGTTAAGGAATCGATACATGCTTACTATGAGAGACTGCTAAAGGCATTCAAACACTACAGTGGTACTGAGACTATTGAACCAAAAGACATGAACCATCTTGTGTTCAGATTCGTCAAAGGACTGAGACCAGAGGTTAGCCAGATGATTAAGAATCATTTGATTTGTTGGCAAGCAAAGCCAATTGATGAGGTGTTGCAGTATGCGAAATACAGATTGAGTTGAAACAAAAGAAGTTGAAAGAAAAGGTGATGGTAATGCAGATAAGGGCTGCACAGGCAGGAATACAGGGAAACGGAGTTCAACAAATGATACAGCAACAACTGTAAATGAATGGTGTGTTTCAGACACAGCTGAGGGGTTGAGGTCGAGGGTTTGTGAATCGCGGTCCAGACTTAAATACTGTTGTGGTTCAAAATGACGTACAAGGAGTGAAAAAGATGTCACCATGTCACACGTGCGGGGGCGTGGGGCACTGGAAATGGGAGTGCCCGAATATGGTGCAGGATGGTGTTGTTCAGCAAAGTGCTAATGTCGGTACTTTACAAAATGTACGGGCCCGAAAATGAGACATCAAAACCCTAATTTTCAGAACAATCTAGTACAAATGCAAGGGGTACAGCCCATGCAACAGATACAAATGCCGCATTTTCAGTCAGTGCAAATGCAACCAGTACAACAGCAGATTCCTATGGTACCTAGACAGCAAATGCAATTACCAATGGCTCAGATGGGACAGCAACAGGTGATGGTTCCTTAGCAGGTCACACATCAGGTAATGAGTCAAAAAAATACAGTACAACAATTCCCATTACGAGGTGAAAATGGAATGAATGGAGAATGGTCAGATGATAGTTCGGACAGTGAAGAGTGTAGGCTTGCAGCATCCTTAGAGGTGGATCAGAGGGGTCCATATGTGGAAGGAAAGGTGATGGGCTACAAGGTCTCGTTCTTGGTTGACACAGGAGCCACACTCTCTACAGTCAGAAGTGCAGAGGTTCCAAAATTACCACTTTCAGGGCGTACCATAAGAGTGGTCTGAGTAGCAAACCAGTATCTGACGAACCTGATTACAGATCCAGTGCAAGTTGAGATCAGCAACTTTCAGGGGCTACATAGATTTGTAGTCTGTGATTTGAGTCCGGTATCCCTACTGGGAAGGGACTTACTGTGCAAGACAAAATGTTCAATTACCTGTTCCAATGACGGAATCGAAGTGCAGACAAATAGTGATGATGAGGGAGATGAAGGACAGTTCTCAGAAGAAGGCCCAGGAACAGCTAAGGAAGATTACCCTTTGATTACTCTGTTCCCAATGCTTACCTTGAATGATTTGCCTGTCAAGTTACAGGGGACAGTAACAGAGAAGGTATGGGACCTGACCGGAAAGGAGGTAGGACTAATAAAAGTGGTAGAGCCAGTTAAAGTCCAGATAAAACCAAATGCGGTATTCCCTCAGGTGCCACAATATCATATGACTCAAGATGTTCTCATTGAAGTGTCACAGATAATTGCAGATTTTCTCAGACAAGGAGTTCTGAAAGAAGTTTTGAGCAGTCCATGTAACTCTCCCATAATGGGTTTAAAGAAGCCCTGTGGGAAAGTTCGAATTGTACAAGATTTGAGAAAAATCAATGAAATTGTGGTAAAGTGTTGCCCTGTGGTACCCAATCCAGCAGTAATAATGTTCCAGGTTCCCTGTGATGCTGAATGGTTTACTGTCATAGATTTGTCACAAGCCTTCTTTTCGATACCTCTTCATGAGGAAAGCCAATTTTTATTCAGTTTCAAATTCCTGGATAAGGTGTACAGTTGGTGCAGAATTCCTCAAGGGTTTTCTTAGTCACCGTCCATCTTCAATCAGATATTGAAAAAGGATTTAGAGTCCCTGGTACTGCCTTTTAATTCGACTCTTGTGCAGTATATTGACGATTTGCTGATTGCATCCAAAACTAGAGACAGTTGTAAATACGATACCATTGCATTACTGAACCATTTGGGGAAGAATGGACATAAGGTGTCACCCAGGAAGCTGCAATACTGTCAGAAGGAGGTGAAAAACCTAGGGCATTTGATCTAAAGAGGGTCCAGGAGAATGCCAAAGGAAAGAATAACAGGTATTTTGCAAATGAACCCTCCAACGACAAAAAGGGATGTCAGGATGTTTTTGGGAACAGTGGGCTACTGTCGCCAGTGGATACCCAACTTCTCAATCATTTCGAAACCTTTGATAAAACTGACAGGCAAAGAGATCAAAGATGAGCCATATACCATTGCCTTATCTAAGGAAGAACTTGAGTAATTTATGGAGTTAAGAGAATGCATGTGCAGGGCACCAGCGTTAGGAATGCCTGATTACACAAAACCTTTTTTGTTGTTTTGTCATGAACGTGATGCTTGTTCTTTGTCTGTCTTAACACAGGTCCATGGAGATGCAAATCGCCCTGTAGCATATTTTTCAGCTACCTTGGACCCTGTCGCAGCAGCCTTACTGGGTTGTTTGCGCGCAGTTGCAGCAGTTGGTCAGAGCCTTACACAATGTGAAGGCATAGTCATGGGATACCCCCTAACAGTAATGGTTCCGCATTCAGTTGAATAATCTGTTGACTCGAACTAAAACTCAGCACATGACAAAAGCTCGTCTCACTAGAAATGGGACAATCATATTGGGGTCACCAAATGTTTCTCTCAAACGATGCACTGTATTGAACCCGGCAACTTTGCTTCCTGTTGAAAACTCTGAAATCAAAAATGAGGAAGAATTTGAACATGACTGTCTTGAGGTAACTAAGCTATGTACCAAACCTCGTCCAGATATTCAGGACACACAGTTGAAAGAAAATGACTGTATTATGTTTGTCGATGGGTCCTGCCTAAGAGATTCTGCTGGAACACTGAGAGCTGGCTATGCGGTATGCACCATAGCTGGTATCATTGAAGCCTCCTGGCTCGAGAAAGTGTTTTCCGCTCAAGTGGCAGAATTAATTGCCCTTACCAAGGCATGCCACGCAGCTGTGAATCTAAGAGTCACTATCTATACCGATAGCAGATACGGATTTGGAATCGTACATGATTTTGGTCATCTCTGGTCACAAAGAGGTTTTATGACCTCTTCTGGTTCTCCTGTGAAAAATGGCGAACAAACAAAGGATTTGTTACATGCAATTCAGTTACCTCTTGAAATTGCCGTGGTGAAATGCAGTGCTCATATTAGATCACAAGACTTTGTGTCTATGGGAAACGGTTATGCAGATCAAGTCGCAAGGTTTTGCACATTGAACTGTATATCGTTCAAAGAGCAATGGGAATTGTTACCGCAAACTGAAAATGACACATGTCTGAACTTTGCATTACGGGTAGTTGACACGTTGGATGAGTTAAAAACATTACAGAGTCGTGCAAGCAAAGAGGAAAAACGTTCCTGGCAAAGAATGCAATGTGTACAAAGGGCTGACGACTTGTGGGTCTCAGAGGAAGGAAAACTAGTATTGCCAAACAGTCTTCTATCTCAGTTCGCCAGGCTATACCATGGACAGGCTCACCTTGGGACAGATGCAATGATCAGGTCATTTAAAATAGACTGGTTTAATCCAAAATTCAGACATGCTGCCGAGGTCATTTGTCACAGGTGCATCATCTGTCAACAGATGAATGCCGGAAAAGGAACAGTGGTAACTTTGAGCCACATCGGGAGAGCTGGTGGTCCATTTAGAAAAATGCAAATGGACTTCCTTGAAATGCCTGTCTGTGGAGGGTTGTAGTACGTGCTGGTGATTGTGTGTGTTTTCAGTCACTGGATTGAGGCATACCCACACGTAGGAATGACAGTCTTACTGTGGCAAAATTACTACTTAGAGAACTGATACCAAGGTTCGGGTTTCCGGTCTCTATAGAGTCAGATAGGGGCAGACACTTCGACAATGAGGTGATTAAACTCCTGTGTGCCGCCCTTGACATTGAACAAAAGCTGCATTGTAGCTATCGCCCCGAAGCATCAGGACTAGTAGAGCAAATGAATGGTACTCTGAAATCGAGAATGGCAAAAATGTGTGCAGCTACCAATATGAAATGGCCAGATGCATTACCCTTAGTGCTGATGTCAATGAGAAACACCCCAGACAAGAAAACGGGACTATCCACCCATGAAATCCTCATGGGTAGAGCTATGAGGCTGCCAGCAGTACCTGCAAATGCTCTAGTGAATATCACAGATGATATGGTGTTGGACTACTGCAAAGGTTTGGCTGATGTGATTCGCTCTTTCTCTCACCAGGTGGAAGCTAACACATTGCCACCGATTGGCGATCCAGGCCACACCCTACAAGCCGGTGACTGGGTGGTTGTCAAGAAACACGTGAGAAAGTCGTGTCTCGAGCCACGTTGGAAAGGTCCGTACCAAGTAATCTTGACTACTACTACTGCTGTAAAGTATGCCGGAGTTCCAAACTGGATACATGCCAGTCACACAAAAAAGGTGACGTGCCCTACTGAAGAGGAACTTGAAGTTTCCGGCACAACATCTTCAGGAAGAGAAGTCTCAGGGCCAGAAAACAGTCAAGAAGAAACTGAGACTGCCGGAGGGCCCACTGAGAACAGCCTCGTCCCTCAAACAGTGAATGAGTTTGAGAGAGGTGACAGAGCGCCTATCTCAGTGGAGGCAGCAGGAGAACTAAATCAAAGAGAGGTTCTCCCAGAAGTAGACAGATACAGGTTAGAACTCGAACCGGGCACAGACACAGACGAAGAAGGAGAAGAAGGAGAAGAAGAAGAAGAAGGAGAAATTGGAGACAGAAATCGGAGCGCACCAAAGTCTCCTGAGCCAGCTGCAGGTCCATCAAGTAAAAACGCCATATCACAAGAGGAGGGTGCTGTCCAATGTCCTGAAAAGACACATCAAAAGAAAACGCATATAGGAGATAATTGGCCAGAAAAAACACTCTTCAGAATAAGAGACACATCAAGTGAAACAATAATAGAGGAAAACGATACATCTCGAGTGGAATATCTAAGTGAAGGAGAACAACAAGGTGAACGAAGGCTGAAAAGAAAGAGAGTCGCAAACAGAAGATATACAGGTCTTGAATGGGCATATGCTACAACATCTGAATGGCAACAAGAATTCCTAGCATTCTGTTTTGATCGAGAAGTACCAGGCCAATACTACGGTACCTGAACTGATTTGAAGGAAAACCTGTTTAAAAATCGAAATCGAAAACTGAGAAAAAGAGACTTTATAAATTACCGAATATGACACTAAAACTGTAATTGACTTTGAGAAACCTAATTACAACAAGCTGCTAACCTGATTTGACAGAAGGGATCCTGGTGCGAGTGAAAACGCTGTAAATATACGCAAGAAAAAAAAAAAGGGGGTTTTAAACTATCCTCTAGTTGATTGTTATTCTGCTATCTGATTCTATACAGACATGGCTTATAATAGAGGTAGTAATAAGGGAAGTAAGGTATGTGGGTGGCTAGGTCTTATAATAGTGTCGTATGTGCAATAATAATTGTGGGAGTGATTGTGGGTATGCCATGGATAGAGAAAGAGACTATTAATGCTACTTGAAAACCTGAAACTACAACACTAACACCGTGGGAAAGATTTGAGCAGGATGGAAGGCACTTGCATGAGGGAACTAATTCAAAAGGGGAACTTTCTACTAATGTCTTCCATCGCTTGCTGAATGAGTATGTGGAGACCATGGATGTGAAAGACTGTTATGTGAGCACTAAAATTCCTTCATCTGTACAAGAAGGGGTAACTTACCATAGCCTTCCTTAAACCTACGGGATTAGTTGCAGCTTGCTATTAACAAGGTTCTATAATCAAGAGCATGTGCAATATTTTTATTCAAATCTGGATGTTTTATTTTCTTTTGTGCCTGTGATTGAATTCTTGAATAAATTAGCTAAAGAGCATGATATCAAAATTGTTAGAGGATTCTTCGAGCCAACCCTTACATTTGGAACTGCTTATGCACATCGCAATAATTTGACTTGCCTCTATCACCTGTAGAGAAAAGTTTTTTAGATCACACTGATGATAGACGCAAAGCATTGAAAGAAAGATTAGAAAAAGGATTAGGAAAACGCACAGATGCAAATGATTATGCTTACACTGCAATCAAAACACAAGGCAAACTAGCTATAGATGCATTACATGTAGGTAGGCTTTGTATATATAGGCCAAAATCCGAGCAAGACAATTTGTTTGTGGGAACGAGTGAATGTAGACATGTATTTTTGTTTCAGAGTAAATGGACATTTATGTTGAATGGACAGGATCCCGCGATCCCTGGGATCTATTACATCTGTGGGCTAAATGCTTATTACCGTCTCCCTAAGGGATGGTATGGGACATGTTATTTGGGAATAGTTTTCCCAAAGATTTACCAGATTGATGACTTAAAACAAATACCTAGAACGTCTGAATTACAACATCCTAGACAAAAACGAGAATCAGTGGCTGCTGTCATTGGTGACATATTTGGAGCTATAATCCCTTCAGTAGGGGTTATCTTGAATTCTGTGAAGATTCAAAAGTTGTCTACTATCGTGGATAACATGCTGACAAATTTTACAGGGGCTATACTCCTGATGGATACTGAACTTGCTGCAGAAAGAGCTATGACTCTTCAAAATCGGCTTGCTTTAGACATTCTTTTAGCAAAGAGTGGAGGGGTCTGCAAGATGCTTAACGAGCGCCATTGTTGCTCGTTCATTCCGGACAATAGTAAAAAGATCAGAGGTATGCTTACTAACCTTACTAGAGACAGTACAGATTTGAAGGATTTGAAAGAACCTGGAGTTTGGGAGAAATTTGGAAAGGGAATTGCCAGAGTAGGGAGCTGGTTTACTAATATTTGGAATGGGGTACTCGCAAAAATATTGATGGGTTTGTTAATTATTTTGGCCTGTCTATTAGGACTATGGGGAGTATGCAAAATTAATGGCAAAATCAAGAAAAATTGGACTAAAAGAACCAGAAGAAACAAAAAGAAAGTGAAAGAGAGAAAATGTTTAATAAAATTTGGGAGAGTTCACATAAAGGGCAAGAAGTTGAAATGCGCATTATGCGCAAGGTGAAAAATTAAAGGTGAAAGGTCAAAGGAAAAGGTTGGTGTGATGACGAGCGTCATCAGAGGAGGGACTGAGAGAGCGTAGTTTAAATATTACATATACTAAAAGTAAAATGCTTATATCAATGCTTAATGATGCTGCATAGAAAACAACAATAATTAGTGTTTGCTTAAACGTGCATCTAAATTACGACTATAATGTGTGTGGTCACAGATATATACGTGAACTAATAATAATAAGTAAAACTGTTCATGCTATGATTTGTATTAACAATTGCGATATTGCATTTATATTAAAACCTTATAGGCCTTAAGTTAGAGTGAGCTGTAGTTTAGCTGCCTGGCTCTCATATTAAAGGCATTTTCTTTCTGTTTTTCAGTGTGCTGACTCGCAAAGGGCCATGACCCTGCCAATGTTCTTTTCTTCCAACTTGGTAGATTCATGTATCTTTTGTGATTCCGTTCCCATCTGCATGCTTGCTGCTTTGGTATAAGTTTTATATAAGAAATTTAAACAAATGTAGATTAATGTAATGTACAAGGACGTTTAAACCATGGACAAAGGAACTCATGATCCGAGAAGACGTGACAAACCATGAAGCAACTGCCGGATGTGCCCCCACCGAAGACGTCAATTATGAAGACCAATCAAAGTGTTATGAATTATCGTGGGTGACAATTAGGATTACCTAATGTATGATTTGATAGGTTAAAGATAGTGGGGTATAGTAAATGTCCAATAGAATTTTGGGGAAGGTATTGCGAAAAAGGGATAAAAACCCATGTCACAGAAAGGTCGTTAGAACTAGGTAGGGAATGCTATTGATTTTATCCAGAAACTCTGTCACTCTGTTTGGTGACTTTGAGCCTTAATAAACCATCCTTACTCATAGACTGCCCCTTTACGCTTCTCCTCCTTATGAGGGAAGTGTCCCCTGTTCTTTAGACGAGGGTAGACTGATGGCGATTCAACTGATGTCCTGAAGACGAAGACTGATCCTGTATGCTGACCTAATTCTTGAAGGGTAATTATGACAATGCAATTTGTAATTTGTCTGTTTGCTTTTCCTTTCTAGGTACCAACTGCTCATGTTTTTTAGGGACCATAGCTAGATGTTTTCCAAATTGGTGCTCTAAATTATTTAGCATAAAGCCCAACATGCTGATGCTAATTAATGGTTAGGACAGGTGATCACTCTGACTGACGCAAATAGACAAAGACTGACGTTGCGCTATGCTGAACTAAGACTTATGCGATATTCCTTGGATTCTGATCTATGTTTACGCCCTGCTATGTTCTTATGTTTGTGATTCTTGCATTAATGAAGTCTTATCACAGTTGTCATATTGTGACTATGCTCTTATGCTTCTTGGTTTTAAGATTGACACTTCTGCTTCTGCTATTATTGTAATCAATAGGGAATAAAATTCATAAAATTCTATCAAAAGGTGTGGTTATTCATGGCTGAAAGGTCATAGTTGCGTCTACAATTTGATTAATGTCTCTAACCAAAGTAAAGTGCATTGTGGTGGTGAATATTGATGATATTATTGATATATTGCTTGACATATTGATTAGTTATCTCGTCCTACGGAGTCTTACCACTGGGTCACAAGATTCATTGTCCTAAAACGAGTCCTAATGTGTATAAATTAACATAAAAGGACGCGTTATCAGTTCCCACTCAGCTGGCCTCCCCTAGAGCTTCCCCTCAACAGCTTCTGGAGGTTACCGCTAGCTGGTAAATGAGTGTGGGGTCTCTATGTGAGTTTTAAGGCTGGTATCTAGAGTGGTGAGGAAGTTGGGGTAGGGTAGGCTGTATGTTGGTAATGGAGAGTGTTGTGTGCTCTACTGCCTCTAAGAAGGGTTCAGGTGGGGCTGTGCTGCACTTGTAGCTGCAGTCATAACAGACTACAACTCTGTTTTGCCAGATAGTGCTTTTGCCCAGTGAAATCAGATCGGGTGTTCTAGTTACAGGTAATCCCAGACACATCAATGGTGTAGTATTTATGATCGGGCAGAGTGGCATCACATGAAATAAACCACACTACCAAGCATGTAATCAGGCCACCTGGTGGTAAAATGACCTTGGAATTGAATCCCAAAAAGGCAACATCACATAAAGTTATCAAAAAAAGATCATCATGTTATTCCTTTAAAACATTGGCTAGTTTAAATCACCTTTAGAAGACTTATTGCTGGTGTAAACTATTTTCACTATAAAAGAAACATCAGAGTTTCCGATGATTAGGTAAAACAATGTGATCTGCAACTCAACAAATGAAGTTCTGTGATTGAAAAAATAGAGCATAGAGTTTGAGATTCTACACAACTAATTAAGCTCCAATTAGTTTGACTGCCATTCTATCCACAGTGTGTGAATATTATTAAGAAAGTGATTAAAATGATTTATCAACACTGAGGGTCAGGCTTACAAAGCATAAATTCTTCTCAAGCGTCTCTAAATTTGAAAAAGCCCTCATCTTACACTTAATCTCATTGTCATTTCAAAAACACAATTGTTTGAAATGTCTAAAACATATGAGGAAACTGTATGGCTTACACATGTTTATGTAAGTTACACTATCATAAACCCATGCAGCATAATTTAGATTATTATAAAATACACATGACAACATAATTTAAATACTGAGAACATATTTGTGTGATTGGCCAGTAGTTAGCACTTGTGGCATCCACTTTGAGTTCATTGTTCATCGGGAAGAGGAAATTAGGTACGTGTAAGTAGACAAGAATGACCCCCCCAAAAATATTGGGACTATTAATTAAACATTTCCTGCACTCTCTTTTAAATAAACCAAGTAAGGGGGTGTGGCAGAATGCTGCACATGTTGGCCACAGCTCCGTAGACTCCAAGCGGGATTCAACGTTGGAACATGGCAGCTTCAGAATAATGGCCGTTTGGCGTTGCTTGCTGCAGGAGTGAGCATTTTATAATGCGAGGAGCATTTTTCACAGTCCGGAGGCCGTCTATTAAACACCTCATACAAGCCTAAGGTAATTTTTTTCACCTGTGAGATGAACCCTTGCACGCCTCTACACCTCGAGCTTCCAGCTACATTCCTCAAGAGATTTTAATTCTGCATTTCTACTAAATATATCCAGTAGTATTCTGACTTGGGCTTCTTATTTTTGATTTTTATTATTAATTTCACTGAGGCAGTAACTGTGCTAAAACATTATAATTGCTAAATACTTTCCAGCCAGTGTTATTTTTGTCCAATAACTCTGGCTTCTTTGTTTTTCATGGGGAAAGCACATAAACTTAATGGCAGTCAATCACCTTCTTCCAAGAAGTATGACACCTCCCTGTGAGTTTTGCGCAACTGTCCAATAAAACCTTCTTTACCACAAACAGTTCAGAATTCCTAAACGAATGCTGTCCACCCTCTCATGTTACTGGCACCATTGTGAAAAAAATCACCTAATACAACTTCAGCCAAACTGCCATAAAAATACCTTCAATCTCTGTCAAAATCACCTACACATCTGACCTTGGTTGTTGTTGTGGAAGAATTAAGATCCTTAAAGACATCTATAAAGGACACAAATGCATCTTTACAACACATAGAGGCGAAATGGTCATTACATGAGCAGCATATTTTAAGTTTGGAACAAAGAGTTAACAACCTTGAAGATTCCAACCAGGATAACTCTCCAAATCACCCTGGACATGGCACAACTTAAATGACTCACTGAAGATTTGGAAAACAGACACAGGAGAAATAATCTCCATCTTTTTTGGATTCCAGAAGGTAAGGAAGGCTCCAACATGATTGCATACTTGCAAAAGACGATACCTTCAATTCTCCGTTTGTCCCCTTCTTCACCTTTTTCTATTCAGTGTGCACTTGGTTTGTCTCCACAGTCTTCGACTGCCTCTCAAGCTCGACCTATAGAAATTATCTTCCTGTTTCTACAATTCACTTATTTGAAGAACATTTTATCTGAGGATAAAGAGGAGAGCCCTCTATACTGGTCAAGTCACAAGGTGTTCTTCACACAACAATTTTCTCTTGCAGCCCAAAGGAAACAAATCATAGTGCTACAACCACAACTGAAGATCCCCAAATACTCGATATGGGCTACTCCATCCATGCCTTTTTAAAATAACGATCAAGGATAATACCTACTCCTTTAAGGAACCAGCTGACCTGAAATCTTTAATCAACTAACCTAAAAGGAAAGCTATGGTCCTAGGTTCCTCCTCCATCACTTGAACATTTAGCACATTTTAACACTAATGTTATCTTTTTTCTTCTTACATTCTAGCCTAATGTATATAGTTGGATAAGTATTATGTACTGACTCCTGCTTTCTTCCTTTTTCAGATGCAACACATGTTGTGGAATCCTCTTGTGCTTTCCATATTATGTTTCCTTCATTGCCCTCCCAAATGTCCCTTCTTTGTTTTCATTGGTAAGTTTGGTTTTCGTTGATTCGAACCCAAGTCCTTATGTTTTTATATGTTATATGTTACCCATATGTTACATGGTCTACCATAAAGGTTTACTATTATGCATATATTGTTGTTTTACATTAATGGTTCTTGTTTCTCTCAGTTTTCGAATACTCTTTTGTTTTATTATGGATGCTGAAGTTGCTTCTTCCTGTCTCTCTCAAGTGCTCCGCTTGTCCTGTGTCCTTTGGGATTTCTCCTTGTCTTGAACTTTTCTCTCAATATTCAAGGACTCTTGTCCATGGAGTGCATGTTTATTTGCAAACATTGTTGGGTGGTTATGCTCCTTTATTTCTCTTCTATCACTTTTTTCTATCCTCTCTTTTTCTTTGCTTCCATTACATTGGCATGCTCTTATATTTTTTCTCGTACAGGAACTAAGCACTACATTTTGTTGTTATGCAACTTACAAATAGTTACTTTGAATGTTAAGAGGCTCAAAAATCCCATTAAGCGTCAACATGTTCTATACCACATAGCTAGACTCAAATGAGACAGTCATACTTCAAGAAACTCATCTTACAGATATAGAAATTCTCAAGCTTAACAAGCTTCCACTACAAATAAAAATGGAGTTGCTATTTTATGCCACAAACACCTCAAAATCACTACACTTTCACAACACTAAGACAAGCAAAGATGCTGGCTTCAGAATATAATTAGTCGGCAATACTGCTTTCTCTGTCCTGAATATACATTGCCCAACACATCCAGACCCAAATTTCTGGAGGACTCTTTCATACACCATTTCTGAGCATGCTTCATAAGATATAATTCTGGGAGTTGATTGTAATAAAATACTGGATCCCTTTTTGGACTTCATGGGTTCACTCCACATGCTTCTCATAAAACATTGAAACATCTCATTTTCCATCACTCTCTATCAGATTCATGGATAATTTTCAATCCCGATCTATTGGAATACTCCTTTTACTCTCCCACTCACAATCTAAAATTGATGACTTCTTTCTCAGTAAAGGCATACTGCAAAACATGGGAAATTCTGAAATTGGCTCTATCCTCATATCAGATCTTGGACCTATTCATCCTCGTGGTTACACATAATTCCCCACCTTGGAGGTTTGATAATTCTTTACTCTATGATGCTCCTTTTATTGCCTTAATGGCACTAACCAACTACCATTTCATGCAGTGTGGGATGCCATTGAAGGCGGTTTCAAGAGAGCTTATTATAGGATATGTGCACTCTAAAAAGATGTCCTCGCAACATAAGTCTTCTCACTTTCTTGCACGCATAAAATCCCACGAGAATGATTATTTTACTCTGAACAATGATAAGAATCACTTTGAGGCCTTGGCTACAGATCAACTACAATTTAACAAATATACTACTGATCAAGCATGCAGTACCCTTCTTGCAACTTGTTTTGCTTCCTGTTATGAGGATTGATTTACTCCAGAACATATGCCCTTAGATAATGACCTTATTAATTATTTCTCTCTCCTCAAACCTAGAGAACTGCCAACAATTGATCTCTCATCATTAGAACAACCATTTCAACTTACAGAATTCTTTACAGCATTGCAATCGCTACTTAGGGGTAAGGCGCCAGGCCCAGATAGCTTTACCACAGAATTTTATGTCAAATTTGCTAAACTCCTTTCCCCAAATTGTACACATTACTGAAACACTTTATAACGTGAAGCTCTTCTTCTGGATCTTGTAAAGAGGCCATGATATGTTTAATCCCTAAGAAAGATCTGGATTTGATCTCAATTCAAAAACTACTGACCCATATCTTTAACCAACACAGGCTGTACAATTTATGCCAAAGTCTTAGCCCTTTGCTTGCTCCCCTTTATGGCTGATCTAGTAGACATACATCAGACTGGATTTATTACCAATAGGAATGTTGCAGATAATTCCTGTACATTCCTTAATCATTATTAAGGCCTCTAAGTTTGAGATTCCCTTGGCAGCACTATCATTAGATGCAGACAAGGCCTTTGATAGGGATAACTAGTGTTTCTTATCAAAATCTTTTTAATGGCACAGCCTTAACCCTAATTTCAATAACTTATATCATTATTATATTCCTCACCATGCTCTTCTGTTATAACAAATGCTATTTAATACCCTTTCTTTCCTCCTAATTGGGGTACCCGTCCAGGATTACTTTTCTTTTTGCTCTTAAACGTTTTCTTCATCAATTGAGGACTTCAGAAGGCTTTAATTACCACCAAATTATAACCATGGCGGTGAGAACTCCCATAGACTGCCAATGTACCACATCAACTGCCAGGGTGTTAACAACACTCACCACGGCGGTAGCCGTCAACAGCCAGGCCGCCCACCATATCATGACACAGGAAACCGCCACGATTTCCGGGGAAGTACCAATGCCATCAAACGCCTGGCGGAAACAGAACACAGAAGACCAAAGACACCATCGGAGACATAGAGAAGGACAAAGCTGCCATTGAACCGGAACTTCAAGTGTTCCCCATGCTCATCAACACCATGCTCCAACTGGAACACCAACGCCAATCAAGATAACAATGGTGAGTACAGCCACCTAGCACACAAGGGAGGGAGGGAGGAAAACGAGAGTGACACCCACACACGCACAACCTACACCCCACAAACACACACTATACACACAACCAGCTGCAGACGAAAAACTATGGCACACGACACACAGCAGAATAATGCAAGGACCACAAGAATCCAGCAATGAGAATGTATTGATTGCGAACAGCCACCAAATGAACCATTTGGACGAAAAACAGATATGTACAAATGTACACAAAGGGCCAATGCCCATTCCAAAGTACTAAGGGCCCACATGGCCACAGGGCACAGTCCAAGGCCCAACTTGACTCCTGACATCATCCAGATAGAACTCTGTAGGGGCATCTGTTTGCAAGTGGGCAGGCACCTCAGGGGGGATGGGGACGGGGGGCACCTCAGCCGAATACGGGAACATGCCCACTGCTTCTGGAAGGGGCTCCTTGCCCATTTCTCTCTGCTGGGGAGTGCAAGGTCACAGTCTTTCAGGTGGGGAACATGCCTACTGCTTCTGGAGGGGGCTCCATGCCCATTTCTCACTGCTGGGGAGTGCAAGGTCACAGTTTCTCATGTGGGGAACATGCTCACTGCTTCTGGATGTGGCTCCATGCCCATTTCTCTCTGCTGGGGAGTGCAAGGTCACAGTCTCTCAGGTGGGGAACATGCCCACTGCTTCTGGATGGGGCTCCATGCCCATTTCTCACTGCTGTGGAGTACAAGGACACAGTCTCTCAGTTGGGGAACTTTCCCACTGCTTCTGGAGGGGGCCCCTTGTACAGCAGTCCTTGAAGGGTGGCCTACATGTTCTCCGCTGGTGGTGCTGCACTGTCTCGTCTGGAGGTGAGGGCTGCACTGTCTCAGCAGGTGAAGGTGCCTTCTGGGCAGCCTCAGCTGGCGGTGAGGGCTCCGTGACCAGTGGTGGTGGTGGTGTCACCCTGACAGCCTCTGCTGGTAGTGAGGGCTGCAATGTGTCAGCAGGTGAAGGTGCCTCCTGGGCAGCCTCTGCTGGAGGTGAGGGCTGCACTGTCTCAGCAGGTGAAGGTACCTCCTGGGCAGCTTCTGCAGGAGGAGTGGGCTGCACTGCCTCAGCTGGCGGTGAAGGCTCCGTGACCACTGGTGGTGGGGGTGTCACCCTGACAGCCTCTGCTGCAGTCGAGGGCTTCTTCCCCTTCATGGCAGGAGGTGTTGGATCCTTTCCCTTCCTGGCAGGGGTTGAGGGCTTCTTCTCGTTCATGGCAGGAGTTGAGGGCTCCTTCCACTTCATGGCAGGAGTTGAGAGCTTCTTCCCTTAAATGGCAGGAGGTGTGGGATCTTTACCCTTCCAGACTGGTGGAGTGGGATCCTTCACTGTCTTGCCTCCACGACTAGAAGGTGCCTCCACTGTCGGCGTGGACTGTTTGGCTGAGGTTCTGGGCTGGGTTATTGGGCCCCTGCTCTTACAGACAGGACTGGGGGAGGGGGAGAGAAGAGGTCAGGTTGGGCAATGAATAGCTTCTTAGGGATGGTGGGGTGGGATGAGGGAGGAGGGATGGGAGTGAAGGTTGAGGGAGTGGTTGTTCGAGGTGTATGTCTGCTGATGTGGGTGCAGGTGCATGGGCAGTGTGCTGATGTGAGGTGGATGACTGTTGGATGTCTAAGTGCTTGTGTTTGTGTCCTTTAGGAGGGGGGATAGACAGGGTGGTAGAGGACACAGTGCACGCGTGGATGGATGTAGTGGAGGTGTCTGCTAGTGAGGTGTGTGTGCTGCTTGGTGTGGTGATGCTGGTGGTAGATGTTGATGCAGTGCATGCAGGTGTGTGTGTGCATGTGACTGTGAGGGAGGTGGAGGAGGAGGAGGAGGGGGAGACAGTGGAGGCAGTGGATGTGGTTGTGTCTGCAACTGTCTGGTGTTTGCGTGAGTGCTTGTGGAATGAAGTGTGAGGCCTGTGTTTGACTGTGCCACTCATGTGTGGTGTCTTGTGTGCATGCTCGTCTGTATGTGTACATAGGATGGGTTGGGGTTGAGGAGTCTGGGACTGGGAAGTGGTAGTTGGAGAGGGGACGGTAGGAACAGGGACAATGGCTGCCATTAGAGAGGAGGCCAGTGCCTGAATCGATCTGTGTTGGGCCGCCAATCCATCGTGGATGCCCTCCAGCAATGCATTACATTATTGCATCTGGGATGCCAGCCCCTGGATGGCATTCACAATGGGCCATGGTAGGTTCCAGAAACAGGTCACAGCAGCACACGCAGTGTAGGTGTTCTTCTGTTGAAGGTCAGGAAACAAGTGAGCAATCTGATGGAAAATGACAGTCATGCCCGCGGCAGTGTACACTGTCACCGCCGGCACTGATCCCCATTGGCCACTGTACTCCATAGAGCCCCATATTATCCAATGAGGAATTTCACAGAAGTGCAAGACCACCTTCCGCCACAATGCCCACCGTTGGGGGAGTTACCTCACTTCCACTTGTCCCTACATACAGGCCAGGCGGTCACCATTTCATGGTGGTGGACAGCAATCATATCAACCTTAACTGCGTCACTAGATTTGCAAATACCTCGCCATTCCCACTGTCCCATCACATAAGTGCACTATGTACACTGAGGTGGTGGTTCCATTCTTCAAATTGCGACAGCCTACTCACTCTTATGTCCCTTAGATACCTACATCTGTGAATGAATAGGAGGAGGAGACTAGCCCCCATGTACAGACCCCTTGTGGACTTGACTACACTGGAGGAGAGGCATATAATACTCACCTATAGACTGGACAGGGCCCCAATCACAGAGCTGTGTGCCCAATTGGATCCAGACCTGATCTCAGGCCATCCGTCATCCTATTGGAATCTCCCCTCTTGTGCAAGTGCTATCAGTGCTCCTTTTCCTGGCAACTGGTTCTTTCCAAGTGACAGTGAGCTTGGCAGAAGGAATGTCACAGCCAATGTTTTCAATTGTGCTGGCAAGAGTTTTGTCTGCCCTGGTGAAACACAAGTGCAGCTACATAGCTTTCCCCCAGGTGGAAGATTTGGCCACTGTGAAGGTCGGGTTCTATTCCATGGGACATAGACATATCCCCAATATTGTTGGAGCGATTGATGGGACACATATATCGTTTGTCCACCCCCGCCAGAATGAATAGGTGTTCAGGAATCGTAAGAGTTTCCACTCACTGAATGTGCATATGGTGTGCCTGGCGGACCAGTACATCTCCCACATCACTGCTAAGTATCATGGGTCGGTGCATGACGCCTTTGTCCTGAGGAATGGCAGCATCCCAAATGTGATGGCCCAACTACAGAGGCACAGGGTGTGGCTAATAGGTGAACCCGGGTCCCCACCCACTGTATGTTAGTGTATGCCTTCAGATGTCATCCCCATAGCATTGTGTTAGGCTAAATGTTGTCCCTGAATACTTGCAGGTGACTCTGGCTACCCAAACCTATTGTGGCTCCTGACCCCTGTGAGGAATGCCAGGACAGGGGCTGAGAATCGTTACAATGAGGCACATGGGTGAAGCAGAAGGATCATCGGGAGGACCTTTGGTCTCCTGAAGGCCAGGTTCAGGTGCCTCAATCTGACAGGTGGATCCCTGTGCTACTCACCCAGGAAGGTCTGCCAGATAGTAGTGGCATGCTCCATGTTGCACAACCTGGCCCTCAGACGACATGTACCTTTTCTGCAGGAGGAGGAGACTGGAGATGCCCCTGTAGCAGCAGTGGACCCTGAGGACAGTGAGGATGAGGAGGCAAAGGATGAGGATGAGGAAAACAGAACATCAGTTATACATCAATAATTACAATGACACACAGGTGGGACAGTGCAACTGACCATTCCTCTGACTATTTTCTGTGTGGCAGTAGCATGATGGCATTAACTTCCTTTGCATCTAAACTTACTGTCACCTATGACTTGTCATTTTACAGATGTTGGTGATATGACAACAGTGTCCTGTTGTGGTAACTACAGACAGCTACATGTCATTATTTCTATGCTCTCACGGTGTTCAGATCATTTGCACTAGATGTGACTGTTTCCATAAATGCACATTTTCAACACATAAAATACTAACAGTCAAGTTGTGTTGAAGGGTGTTTATTGTAGTGGTATGAAATTGAGGGAAAAGTGCAAGGAATGGGGTGATGGTAGAGGTAAGTCCAGGGTACTGTTCCAGTATGTTTGTAGCACAGGTCGAGTGTCCAAGGGGCCATAGGAAGGGGAGCAAAGGCAGTTCAAAATGGGCAAGGTGACTGGGTGGGACACAAGGGAACAATCAGGAGAGTCTCATTTTCTGGTGGTGGTCTTGGCAAGTGTCTCTGGCTTCTGTCTGGGTCACAGAGAACGTTTGCGGGGTGGTTCACCTTCTGCAGGGGAGGGGTGCTGGTGGCATGTGGGTCCTGTGGCGGGGCTACAGCGGAAGAGGAGGGCTGGCCAAGGGACTGGCCAGTGGTAGGGGCCCTCTGCTATGCTGTTGCTTCTCTCATGATGTTGGCCGTGTCTGCCAGCACCCCTGCTATGCAGATCAAGGTGGTGTTGATGGCCTGCAACTCCTCCCTGATCCCCTGTTACTGTTCCTCCTGCAGCCGCCTGTTCTCCTGCACATTGTCAAGGATCTGGCCCATCGTGTCCTGGGAATGTTGGTAGGCTCCCAGGATCTCGGTGAGTGCCTCCTGAAGAGTCGGTTTCCTGGTCCTATCCTCCTCCTGGCGCAAAGAGGTCCTCCCAGTGTCCCTGTTGCCCTGTGCCTGTGTCCCCTGAACGGTGTGCCCACTGACCTGAGGTCTCTGACTGTCTTGGGGGCGAGGTGTGGACTGGGGTCCCTGTCTAGGTGGGCACCCTCCTGATTGATGTGTCATGGGGACAGAGGTGTGGGGACGCTGGGTAGGTGCTGTGTGTTGGATACTGATGGGGGAGGCTCTGTGGTTGACTGTGAGTGGGCTTGGTTGACCGACTGTCCACTGGTCCCTGATAGGCCAGGTTGTTGATCCAGATCCTGAAGTCCAGAGCTACTGTCATCCCTGAGGGCATCTTCTGTTGGGGGACTGGATAGTCGTGGCACCTCCTCTCTGCTGAGATTGGCTGGGGCACCTGTGAGGATGTAAGTGATGTATTATGCTTCATGTCTGTGACATATTGTACATCCCTGTCTTCCCCTCTATTGTTACTGTTGTCATGACACCTTTGTTTGTGTATGGTGATGTATTGTGGGAGTGTTAGTTTCCCTATGCTGTGCATGCTTTAGTAATAGGTGTCCATGCAGGCCTGGGAGGGCTGTCCGTGCAATGGTATGGCATGCAGGGTTTTGAATTGGGAATAGTCAGATGTGTAGGTGCCGTGTGTGGGATGGAGTGTTGGGAGTGAGGGTGACAGGGTGTGATGGCATGCAGGTGTGGGGGGTGATAAGTGAGCTGTGGGGAAGAAGGTGGGAGTCCACCGCCAGTCCTCTGCATAGCGAGCTGGTGCCTTGTTGCCACGGAATGCACCTTTCCCTGTAGGTCGTTCCACCTCTTCCTGATGTCATCCCTTGTTCTTGGGTGCTGTCCCATGGCATTCACCCTGTCCACGATTCTCCGTCATAGCTCCATTTTCCTGGCAATGGATATCTGCCGTACCTTTGTTCCAAACAGCTGTGTCTCTACCCTGACTATTTCCTTTACCATTACCCTTAACTCCTCATCAGTGAAACGGGGGTGCCTTAGTGGGGACATGGGTGTTGTGTGGTGTGTGTTGGGGAGAGTGTGCTGAGTAATGTGGTGGTGTGTGTGTTGTGGGGTGCGTGAGGGATGTATGGGTGTATGTGGTATGTGTGTCTAGTTGTCTCTGCTCTTCGTGTCAATCTTCTGGCAGTACTTGTTGTTTGTAAAGGCTTGTGGGTATGTAGGTGTGTGCTTTATGGTGCTGTGGGTGGGTGTGGTGTGTGTATTGGCGTCAGGTGTGTGTTTTTGTTATTGGCCAATGTAGTGTTGTTTTGTATTTGGGTGTCCCTTCTGAGCGCGGCCGAATGTACCGCCAGTGGTCTATTGCCATTGAATTTCCGCCGTGGTGATGCGTGGGCCATGTTGGCGTTGTTTTGTTGGCGTAACAGTATGGGTGTTGGTACCGACAGTTTAACACTGTTCTTTGGGCTGGCGGATTTGTATGTGTGGCAGTATTCTGTCGGATTGGTGTGTGTGTCATATTATGAGGAACGGATATTTGTCACTGCGGCGGTATGTTGGCGTGCGTCACCGTGGTGGTAAGCGGGATTTACCGCCAATGTTAAAATGAGGGCCATCATTTTTATGTTCGAACCCCCACGATTTTGGCTACCTACCTATGTTTCCCATTCAGGTACAATATTGTGGCCATACTTTACCTTTTACCTAACTCCTATCAACAAATTCCTCAACAGTCCTATATGGAATAATGATTTAATAAAAAGCCAGAGAAGGATTATGTGCTGGAAGGCTTGAATGAGAAAAGGTATTTTACTTATTTCTCAATTATACCATTCAAACTACTTAATTCCTTTTTCTGATCTTTCCGCCAAATGCAATCTTCCATCTTGTATGCTACCCCAATATCAGGCTCTTTGTACTTTAATTCAAGATTCTCTTAAACAACATTTCTCTTCCTACACTTTACATCAAAACACTGTACCTCATTCAATTGTAACTTGCAGTCATCCCCAAGCTGCATCTATATATAAACTTATAAGAACATCTTGTCCAACTAGGGTGAAAACACATATAGAGACTTTGTGGGAATCAGATTTTTATATAGTTTGGCCAATCACTGTGTGGGATGAACTTTGGTGTAAAATTCATTCCACTGCTCGCACTGCCTGTCTCACTCAAACCATAGTTTCCTTTTATAACATACTTTTTTATAACCCTGCCCTTCTTTTTAAACTAAAACTTTTTCTACATGACACTTGCTGGTGATGCAATATACGACAGTTCAACTTTTTTCTTCATATGTCCTTTTCCTGCCTGGTAGTATCCTTTTATTGGGCCTTGAAATGGAAGAGTGTAGGAGATATTACCCGGAGATCTATCCCTCCCTCGTATGAGTTCATGTTTTTGGGTAGTATCCACTACATTTGAAGCTCACAAAAGTTGCTTGAGAAAATGGTAGACGTATTGCTCTCTATAGCAATTTCTGTTATTACTTCTAATTGGAAAACTCCAGATAAAGTCACCCTACTAAATTGGTGGAACTTAGTATGTTATCATGACAGACTGGACACTTATAAACTGGACACGTCTTCAACCGTGGATGCCATTCAGTAATTATATGTCACATATCGCAACAGAAATGAACTTCTACCCCCTCCAATTATACCCAATTATATACTTAACTCTGTTCTTGCAATGTATAATTTGTATACACATTCGCAAGGTATTTTGCTTATTATTCCTTATTTATATAAGGCTACCAGTTGTTTATACTCTCTGCTATTTTCTCTTCTAGTCTCCTCTGTTTCATTCGCTCTATTGTTTCCCTCTATAAAGAACTTATCAATTGACCTTACATTGCCAGATTTACCTGGCATACGCATTTTTTATTGTTGATGTGAAATGTTCACTATAGATTATTTAAGTATATATTAAATGTATCATTCCACTATATGCATTAGAACTGTAGTTCTATATTTATATTTATTTTCATTTTTCTTATGCTCAGAAAACGTTTTTTAAAATAATCAAGTAGTTTTTTAGAGCATTCTGTAAGGGCGCCTGCTCTTCCATTTCCTTTATAGTGTTCTATTTCGTCACTCCTTTTATTTTTATTTTGTTTTATTGACTCCTGCATGCTTCTAATCAGCCGCTGATGTGCATTATAAACGTATGGGAATTGTGATGCGTTCGTGCATTGGGTTTGGGGGGAGTGAGCATGGGGGAGCAGAGTCACAGGCATGGCTAAAAAAACGAAATATGTTGTAACTGTTTTCAGTCTTTCACCTTCAGGTAACTACATATAAAATCGCACTCAAATTAAATGAAAAATAAATGCAAGTTTCGTCAATCACTGTGAAATGCATTATTGTACATTATGAAATCTCCATTAGTTCATGCACTGCAGAGGTCTGTGTGTATAGTCGGAGGGCCACAGAACTGAATCCTGGTTTGTGCAGTGAAGAAAGGTGACTTGTGTATGTTTAGTGCTGCGAGGTCCCAGTCTGTGACAGAAAGCACTATGAATATATGTAAGTCACTAATTCAAACTTGCATTACACACAGTATACAACAGGCTGCTACAAAGTATGCAAAAAGGTTTAAGATAAAAAAGTGTTTCCATATTATAGATTTAAAAATATCTAGACTGTACATAGTACAATTCTTTTTATAACTGTCCTTTAAAAGCACACATTTCAGAGCTCAGTTGATAACTTCTTTGCAATGCCACTAGAAAAGAATGAATCTGTGTCATCATAAGTTTTCAAGTGATCCCATCAATTAAAGTCAATAATGGCTTCCAGGCACCCTTTTCATTTGCATATTTAACTGTTGTGCATATTTACATTTCTTTCAGGCAGACAGGCACCATGGCAAGATGGCGTGTTTAGCTGTCTACCCCTCCCTCAGTAGTGCATAAGAGTCTCTGCCTTACATTTCGTTTGAAGCATTTCAACTGTTGGAATTAACCGTCCCGGGACGGTTGTCTTTTCTCAAAAAGTAGGGGAACTGTTTTCCTTACTAAAAGTATGGGTACGTAGTGCCCGTCAGGTCTCACCTACTTTGACCCCCACTTTGACCACTGCCTCTAATAATCATTTCCTTTTTGTAGGATCCCCTCCGTCCCCTCCTGAACCCCGTCGTGACACCGTTACTCAGTCTACTACCACCTCCTTCTTTAGTTTTCCTCCCCAGGGCCACCCCCTAAACACTTGCATTGCCATGACGCCCCCCTGTGGTATGGCGGGATCAGCACAGTGTGTGATGAGGCTGCATTTCTGCACTACTCCACCAGATCTCATCATGTGTCTTCATGCATTTAGATTCTGTTGTCTGGTCCACGTCTGCTTTGGATGTTTGTTGTTGTTCCTGGCTCGAGTGTCACAGAGTGTGGGGAAAAGGAATTGCTTCACAATATTAGTGGGAGAAGAGAAGATTCACTGTGAGAAAATATTTTGGGTGAGAGAAATGCTTACCCATTTATATATTTTTCACTTTCATAATTGTCATTGGCAGAAATGCAATATATTACAATGGCATAAATTAAGACACTTTTCATCCACTGTCATTGACTTATATGCATGTTTTTGTGAATACCTGTCAGTGGCAGAGGGATTAGTATAATATAATCTGGGCTACTGTAACTATGTGGCAGAGGAAGACCAAGATTATGGGGCAGGGTTAACTAAGTTATGTGACAAGAAAAGTCAATTTATGCAGTGTAATGCAGCACATTTTGTGAATGTATTACTTTATAATTTTGTCATTTTTACACAAGGTGGCACTTTTTGGGAAAAGAGTTCACCTTATTAGTACCAATTTAACACCCAAATACAGCAATTAGCATATAAAAGGTAATCAGTCACCTGCTCCGAAAGGCCTTCCAGTATGTAGGAACTCGTGTTGTCATGGCTTTTCATAACTTTTGAGTTAGAAACATTTTGTTTTGTTAAAATCTGCAGATTATGCAGCCGATGACCATTTATGTGGCAAATATAGCGAATCAACTATTATGTGAAAAGAAACAGTGGCAGCAGAATAACATATTTCCAGTGGCCCTAAATATTAATGAAGAAATGTCATTTGTCAAATTCTAAAATCAATAAAACAAATATACAGTAAGGTTCTAAGGGAAATGTTATCACACAACTGTGTGGCATCAGGTGCAAATTTTCTCTGGACTCCCCAGACAAGTGATTATCAAGGGCTTTTATACAGTTTAATATATATTTCTTAACCAGGGCATATACCTGGTGTAACATATTTCTCAACAATAATCCAAATGTTAATTAGAATTAACATTTGCATATAGATGTATAATTGGTTAGGAAATCAAAAATGGAAGCAGAATTCTGTTCTGAACACTTGTTACATCTTATATTGTGAATTGCAGTCATTTCAAGTTCAGCTCAGGTCAGCAGGCTCACAGACATTCTGCAAGCTCATGCTAAGTGGCACAAGATGGAACCTGAAAAAAATTATTTCTACACCCTGATCTTTCAAACACTGTAGAAATGATATGGAATCCACTACACATGCCACTGTTCTCACATACTGATTAATATTTTCCTCTGTTGAGAGTTTTACTTTGAATCCTACTTGTACCGTGCCTGAATTAAAATATAATGCACAGTTAAATGTGTATTTAAGTAACCAAATATTACAATAATTTGTATTACAGACAGTGCCAAATGGTTTTGCCGCATTTGCCACATAATCCATCATCTTGTGCATAATCTGTAGATTTTAACCACAAAAATTGTGTTTCTAGCTCAAACAGATCAAAACGTGATATCTGTTCATACGCAGTGGGAGACTCTTTGCAAAGGTTAACAGGCCATCTTTTATCTGCTTATTTCTGTATTTAGTTGTTAAACTGGCACTAATGAGGTGAAATCTTTACCCAGACAGAATTACCATGTGAAATAAGTATAAAATGATGAAGTAATACTAAAACAACATGTAGCCTTATGCTGGATAACTAGCCTTTTCTTGCTGCACAATTTAGTCAACCCTGTCTCATAATTTGGTGCTCGCCTACTGCATAATTCCAGTGACCCTGATTACAGATTACCAAATAAAATTACATTTTATTTAGAAGAATTATTTTTTTTTCATATGTTGTTACACTTTTTCAAACAAATTAACTTGCTCTAGTTTTAAGTCTTGTAGACAAGTATTTCCTGAACCAAAAAACAACTTACCTTGAAGGAACTGCAGGACTTATTGTTTGTCTTGGTTTTCATATTGAAAACATCTGTATTGTAACAGTGGAGAATGCATTTTTTTACTAGAGAATACACTTTAAATACAGTCAGGTCCAGATGTATAGCTGTCCTCCCGCTGGGCTTATGTGGCAACATAATAAACATTTAAAAGAATACAGACTGAGGTTCAGCAAACAAAAAAGATACCTTTTAGCTTTAACAAAATTACAAACTGAAATTTTTTTGACTACAGCATTTACAGACCTTTCTAAATTAAGACTTCTTAAATTATATACTTTACCTGCCTTTGTGAATTGCAGAATGAGGTGTAACTGAAACATGCATGTAAAGGTAACTTACAATTATAATAAGTCTTGCACTTTGTAATTAGGACAGTGAGTTTCGAAATTGCAAGTGTTGTAATGTAGCTTTTTTTGATCATTTGAAACATAAAGCTACATCAGCAATATACTATGATTTTGATGAACCTAAACAAATTCTAAATTATGTTTTTTGGCATCAATTAAGACTTTCTAATGATGAAATGTTTTGTCAGGGTATATGTCTGCATTAAAATTCAAAAGTAGCCCACTGTGGTTATATTGATTTAAGAATATCATAGATGTTGCTAAGTCAGGGCCCGGTTCACAAAGGTAAGTTTGCATGTGTAGATCTACTTGTTGTACATTCAGGTGTAAATATGCACTTATTTTGATATTCACCATTTCTGAGAGGGTTCTTTCCACCTAGATGTAGACTTAAGAGTCCCCCACCTCAAGTGAGTGGGTGGAGACTGTTATGACTGCATTTATGAGTGTACAGTTACCATTAGTAACCTTCTACCTGTTTGCTGGTAGGATCTCCCTTTTGAAAAATATAGGGAAATGTAATGAAATGCATTATTATATTAAAAGAATAAAAGGAATGTATTGTAAAATACAATGCAAATCATTTTAAACAAAAATATTCCTCCACCACTATTTGACGAAAACAATATAACACATTACCTCCTAAATTCAATGTAAATTAAATACAATATATTATTTTTAATCATTATTTATACAGTTAAAATAACCCACCCTTAATTACATTTTTATTTTCATTTAATTTGTAACAAATGTGGTTATATGTTATATTTGTATTTATTTTGTATGTTTTTAGACTTTTTAAAGTAAGAGCATGATTTAAGTTTGGTGGACAGGGTACCCCACTACCAGTGTGGCGGAATACTCTGTCTATCAAACTGACATTCTGCAGACTTCGCTTAGGGTCAGAAAGACCATTGTGTAGCTGAAGGTGGTGCCACCACTTGCACCACTGGCTCTGCTAGTGGAAACCCTACATGGGAAGCCTTCTGGAGTTGGACCACAGATGTAACAACATCAGATCATTCACCCTAATTAGAATGGATGGTATGAGTATGTCTTTTCAGTTTTGAGCCATGAGGGAAAGCATGGCAGTCATGCAGTAGGAACAAAGAAAAATGAGCCCTATACCCTGGGAGAAAACTCCAAGGATGTCAGGATCATTGTTTTTTTGTTTTGTCAAAAGCAAAGTCCCACTTTGTGAGTTTGTTTTTGAAAAACATAAAAGCTTGGCAAGTGGCCTGATGAAACATTTTGGTGCTCAGTAAACATTCATTGCCTTCAGATGAACCATAAACTCACAGAACTGCCTAGAGGGTCATAAGAGATCTCTAAATATTGTAGATGGTAGTCTGGCTAGAGTGGTAGATGTAATGACCACCACCCTTTTGAAAAGTGGGCTGTACACCAAACTCTAAATCAGCCTTGAAGTTAAATATGAAATGTTTTAAAAATGTAGGGATATTACATTAAAAATGATAATATTTAGCATTAATTATAATTTCCTTTTAATTAAAAAATGCATACATATCTTTAATTTATAAATAATTTAAATCATATTATTCCATATGGCATGTTAGTGTTATAGTCTGTATCCTCTTGGCCATGCGTGGTACTTGAATTGCTCCAAAGCTGGGCTGGAATACATTTAA
Source organism: Pleurodeles waltl (assembly GCF_031143425.1). Taxonomy (NCBI): domain Eukaryota; kingdom Metazoa; phylum Chordata; class Amphibia; order Caudata; family Salamandridae; genus Pleurodeles; species Pleurodeles waltl. Next base: position 398,493,178 of record NC_090437.1, read on the forward strand.
TCCAGCCTTCTTATTATCAGGGCTGTAGTAGAACTAGAAATGTAACTTGTGAACAGCAATTGTCTTACACAGAAGTGTATGTATTGTGTTAGCCTTTCTGTTAGAAATGGGGGCCTTTGGTTGGCAGTCAGGTTACCCCCGTCCAAGCAAGGACCCTCACTTTAGTCAGGGTAAGTCACACACAATCCAAATTATTCTGTGCCCACCCTCTGGTAGCTTGGCACTGAGCAGTCAGGCTTAACTTAGAAGGCAATGTATAAAGTATTTGTGCAATAAATCATACAATAACACCACATAGCACAACAAAAATACACCACACAGTGTTTAGAAAAATATATAATATTTATCTGGATATTTGCAGGTCAAAAAGGATCAAAGATGGAATAAGAGAATGTAAAGATATCACTGAAAAATGATATAGAGTGAAACAAAGTCTCTTTCAAGCACAAAGTACCTGGTTTGAGTCAAAAATCTCTGCAAAGGGCCGCAGAGGAGGAGACGTGTGGAAGCAAAGGGGCGTGCGCCGTTTAGTTTCCACGCAGGGACGGCTGGGCGTCTATTTCCAGTGCTCGGTTGTGGATCCTCTTCGGGTTGCGGGGTTTTCAGACGCCCTGGGGTCTGTGCGTGGAATCCTGGGCTTGTTGACCAGCTCTGCGTTGTTCCGGTGGGCGATGCGGGGAAATTTCTCGCTCACGGCAGACGCTGCGTCGATTTCCCCTCTGGAAGTCGGGCGGCGTCATCCTAGGTCGGCTGTGCGTCGATCTGGTGGGCCATGCGTCGAAGTTCCGGTTGCACCGCAGGCGCCGCGTCGATCTTTTCCTTGCAAAGTCGAGCTGCATCGTCCTGGTTTGGCGTGCGGTGAATTTTTCACCGCGCAACAGGCTGTGCGTCGTTTTTAGCAAGCTGTGCGTCTACTTTTTACCGCACAAGGAGTCCAGTTGCAAGAAAGAAGTCTTTTTGGTCCTGAGATTTCAGGGAACAGGAGGAAAGCTCTATCCAAGCCCTTGGAGAGCACTTCTTCACCTCAGCCAGGGAACAGCAAGGCAGCAGGGCAACAGCAAGGCAACAGTCCTTCACAGAAAGCAGTCAGGTGAGTCCTTTGGGCAGCCAGGCAGTTCTTCTTGGCAGGATGCAGGTTCTGGTTACAAGTTTCTTCTCCAGGAAGTGTCAGAGGTGGTAGGGCATTGGCCCTATTTTTATACCCAAATGTGCCTTTGAAGTGGGGGAGACTTCAAAGAGTGGCATAGAAGTGCACCAGGTCCCCTTTCAGTTCAATCCTGTCTGCCAGGGTCCCAGTAGGGGGTGTGGCAGTCCTTTGTGTGAGAATAGGCCCTCCACCCTCCCAGCCCAGGAAGACCCATTCAAAAATGCAGATGTATGCAAGTGTGGCTGAGTACCCTGTGTTTGGGGTGTGTCTGAGTGAATGCACAAGGAGCTGTCAACTAAACCCAGCCAGAAGTGGATTGTAAGGCACAGAAAGATTTAAGTGCAGAGAAATGCTCACTTTCTAAAAGTGGCATTTCTAAAATAGTAATATTAAATCCAACTTCACCAGTCAGCAGGATTCTGTATTACCATTCTGGCCATACTAAATATGACCTTCCTACTCCTTTCAGATCAGCAGCTACCATGCAAACAATGTATGAGGGCAGCCCTAATGTTAGCCTATGAAGGGAGCAGGCCTCACAGTAGTGTAAAAACAAAGTTAGAGTTTTACCCTACCAGGACATGTAAACTACACAGGTACATGTCCTGCCTTTTACCCACACAGAACACTGCTCTAGGGGTTACCTAGGGCACACCTTAGGGGTGACTTATATGTAGAAAAATGGGAGTTTTAGGCTTGGCAAGTACTTTTAAATGCCAAGTCGAAGTGACAGTAAAACTGCACACGCAGGCCGTGCAATAGCAGGCCTGAGACAAGGTTGAGGGGCTACTTAAGTGGGTGGCACAACCATTGCTGCAGGCCCACTAATAGCATCTAATCTACAGGCCCTGGGCACATATAGTGCACTCTACTAGGGACTTATAAGTAAATCAAATAGTCCAATTTGGTGTGATCCAAGGTTACCAGGTTTAAAGGGAGAGAACATATGCACTTTATCACTGGTTAGCACTGGCGCAGAGTCTAAAAACCAGCAAAAACAGTGTCCAAAAAGTGGAGGGAGGCAGGCAAAAAGTTAGGGGTGACCACCTTAAGCCTGTCAGGTCTAACACTTTCCCTTCGTAAACTGTCCCTTAAATTTCCCTTAACCTCCCCCATTTTGTTTTAATTATTCCCCATTTCCCAGTTTCGAAATTCTAAGTGTTTGTAATGCAGCGATGTACTAAGAATTTCCTCACAATTTACGCAAATTGTGAATTAGGTATTTTGCTTGATATTTAGACTTTCTAATTTTTAAAAGTTATGCAAGGATTTATTTTGTTTCCTGAAATTCAAAGATAACCAACTGTGAGTGGATATATTAATCTAAGAATATTCCTTTTTTGTCCTTACGTTTACTATTAAATCCAAAACATATGTGCATGGAGCACTCCACCCTTATAAGTACCAATTTAACATCCCATTACAGCGATATTCCATACTAAAAATTCAGAGGTGAAGGTGGATCTCTCTTGCTGTAGGTTTGTGAATTGCACTTTGCTATATGTGAAGTAGTACTAGTGGAGTACTACTTTCCTTAATGCCTTATGTGAAATGGGCCCAATATGTTTATATAGATATTGCACACTCAAAAAAGGATTATTCTATTATGATGAATTGAAAAAGTGTCAAACCTATTTCCACTACTTTAAGAAAAGGTACATTGTTACACTATCCTCTAATGATCTGTGAAAATAAGGAACACTAATGCAAGTTTTGTTTTTAACTGTGAGCAAAATACTTTTATTGAAGGTACTCTTACAAAAGATACTTTTCAGCCTATCACTCCTTAGTAGTATTTAGTTATTGATTGATTGCTTGATTGATTAATTGATTGATTGATTTATTTATCATAGAAATTTATAGAGGTTTCACTGGCTCCTTCAGAGTGCTATGTTGAGTTACATAAAGTACCCGTAAGATTTTTGGGGTTAGAAAGTTATGCCCCAAATGAGAAAGTCATTTTCTATGAAAGGATGTGGATTACTCCTGGAAAATTAAGGATTAGGTCACATCCACACACAGAAATGTCCTCGTCAATCATGGCTTTAGTATTCAACCAGGCATTAGGGCTTGCTTCTTGGTGTCGCTTGTGCTCAGTTGAATAATAATTTGAATAACCTATTCTGAGAAGTTGGTTATGAGTGTTTCAGAGTCTCATTCCTTAACTTCCAAAAATCTGTTTCATAGCTCTTTATTTATGCAGGAACATTGTTGGATCAGGTGTGGTGAAGCCTGGCTGGTATGTAGGAAGGTGTCAAATCCTTGAGGTAGCGATTCAGGTGAAAAAGCTCTGACCAGACTTGGATCAGAGCTCTGGATTGCCCTGAGGTGGAAGCCCCTGGGCTCCCTTTTCCAGAAACCCCATGTCTGAGGACCATTTCAGACTCTAAACCCCCAGCCCAGGGACTCCTGGACCCCACTAAGGGTCAGAGAATCTGATTCACAAGACACAGTGCAACTGGTGGCCACCTTTTGAGCCAGGCTATCCAGTTGCTCCTAGACTGGCCAATTAGGGCTCATGTGACTCTTCAAGCCCACCCAGGACTCCAAGATGTTGAATAAATTCCCTTGAAGTTCCCCCTCTGTCACTCAAGTGCAGGTTGCTTTCCTTCAGATTAGTACAGTCAAGGTACTAGGAGCCTGTTTGTCATCTAGTTGTACTCTCAGGGTGCTGCGAGGGCTTAGGCCAGCCTGCACCAGACACCAAGAACACAGGTATTTGGTTGCCTTTCAGCCTTATCAGTTGGGCCTTTCCTCTGAGCCTGCCTTTCTGAAGAGTGGGCAGGGATGTGGAGCTGACATCTCTGGGCAAGGAGGCCTGCCAAGCGATGGTCTAGCTAGTGCTGTACTGTGATTAGTTGGGCCCACTCTGTTAGTTTAGAGATGCAATGCATGGATAGACTCTGCTGTTATTTCAAGCAATGAACTACAGCCCTGCCTGGACCATCTGATTCGAGAGCCTGCCTTTTGCAGAGGCCACCAAGCAGGGTGAAGACCAAGCAGCCTGGCAGTCTGTGCCTCCCAGTGTCCGACCAGAGTGGATGGCATCAGGTGGTACTGATGCTGGATAACACCTGGTGGTCTGGACCTCGTGTGCCATGCCATTGCTCTTCTCTAGCCAGTGCATTTCTGCATCAGCTTTGAATAACCATTCTGTGGGGTGCCCATGCTACTCAAGCTGGCCCCCCTGCATCTCTTTCAGGCTATACCTGCACCCATCTCTCCCTTCTGACGTTGCAGAGCAGGCTGGTCTAGCTGGATCCTGCACAACTTTCCTATGTCTCCACCCCCCTGAAGGCAATCATGGGTTCCCATTGCATGCTCCTGAGGGATGTGAAGCTCAGTAATGGGTGGGCACATAGATCCTTCTCCCATCCATCAGGTGCAGCTATCTGGTTAATCCTACCAATTGTATATTTGTCTCAAAGATTAAACCATGCATGTGTAAGTACTCAGGTCCAATATAGTGAAACTATGAATGGATCATTAAATCAGTTATGGTTCCTTTGATCATTTAATCTGTTATTTAGATAAATGTGGTGATTCTAGCTCTAATACATGCCAATAAGAGATGACCTTCTGTGATGCATGCATTTATCAGGCCAAGACCAATCCCATCTTACCTAGCCACCTTAGTATTTCTACATAACATCAGGCCAATCACATGTCCAAGTGTTGGCTACAATTTGTGGGGGGTAGTGATGAAAAATAGCAATGCAGAACTATTTAGAGGCCCTGTACTTTGAATGAGTACACTCTAAATCCTTATTGAGGATCCATTGGAGGGCAAGTCTGTTGCAAGCCACCAAGGTAATTCCAGCTCCAAAAGCATATATTAATGTTGGTGCAGTTGAAAAACTTGTAGTTGGATTTTGGAGTTGAGATGGCCGTTCGCCCCATCGCGAGCAAGTAGCTGTCCAAGTGCCTGCCTTTTGATGCCTCCCATGCTCTTGACTGAGTGTCTGAAGCATTTACTTTGAAAAAATAGTGTATAAAACAGGTGGCTTTCCTCAATGCTTCAGTGTTTCAGCTACGAATAATAGACTAGGATTCTGATTCTATTTTGTTGCTTCTCTGAAATAGGACCGTGATCAAGAGGAACAGCAAGGGGCATTTGTATTATGCAACTAGAGGTGAAAATCTTGGACTGGAGCAAGATGAATCAAAGCAAAAGCATTTGAAAATAATGTTCTTATTATTCAAGAATGAAAGTCAGAGGTTCAAAGACTATCGGATAATATCGTAGTTCCAGCCATAAACTATGTCAATCAGTGATCATTCGCCATAATCCCATGACTCTGTGAAACCAAAGTCTTTAGGTTCTAGGGTGACTATAGTTGCAAGACTTCAACTTAAAGAAATTGATGGAAGGGTACTACCAGGAGTGGAACGTGTGGCTTAATTGGACTCAACAAGGGAAACCTCACCTAGCCCAGGCATGGATAGGATGGACATATTGTCTGCTTTCTCCTAATTCTCTGTGTGGGGGTGCATGGCTGTTCTTAGTTGGTGAAGTGAATTGTCTTGGTATTTCTGATAACAAACAAGACTCCTCAATGCTAACTGGTTACATGACCCCCAGGGATCGGTGTTCAAATTTTTGGAGGGACAAGTTGTGTTTAGCCACATGGGATCCAGTAATAACAGGTCAAGGATGCCCCTAGATATATGGAGCTGTGCAAATGCTAAATTGAATGGATCAGCATGTATCTACCCTTTGTTGACAGGTGTGGGAAGCCCACTGAACCCCTTTTGTGATAGCAATTGCAATTGTTTTTCATGAGATGTGGGGAAGTTTAGTGAGATCCTCTAATCGGCATTGCCAGGGTCAGCGATGGCCCTGGTGTACCTTCAAGAAAGCGATCAACCTTCACTGTGTAGAGGAAGAAAAGGTTGTGACAAGGTTTCTGTAGGATAACTTACACAATGATCATTACCAATACAGCGGCAAGTGACTGACGGCAAAAGCCTGAATCCTCCTCCACCTTATATAGAAACCAAGTACAGGGCCCAAACTTCTCCTTGTGCACTGGCCTGGCGGAGCAGTCCATGGCTGCATTGTACTTAGGCATGGGATAGGCTCCTCCACCTCAGTGGATCTTACCATCACATGAGGGTCTGGAGGTGACCCTGGGCCTTCCGGGAGTGCACTATAAGACCTCCTGAGAATGAACCCATGCACTCCCTGGGGAACTAAATTGTAGCACCTTCCCAGGGTGAAGCCCCCTAAAGGCCCTGCTGCCTGAGCTCTCCTGTGCCCGATCCCTGCTTGTCCAGGTTTTGACTGACACAGGATTGACCCATCTAGGATGGCAGTGCAGCCTGGATTAGAAGAAGCAGAGGCCACAAAGGATCTCCAGGTCCTCTCGGCAGAGACACTGTGCACTTCAAAGCTAGTGCAAACTGCTTAGAGGGGCAGGAGGGAAAGCTACACAGGATACTTGGGATCCCTTGCATTCACCCTCAACAAGTATATGAGTCACTTTAATGGAATGGGAGAATATATGTATCTTCTCCCTTCAGTGTCTCCCACCAGAGCAGGTGGGGCCCCAGCTTTGCGCCATGGCTTACGATGATGCCTAAGCTGCAGAATCTCAAAGTGCATGGGTTGAGCCCTGGCTCACGCTGGCCCCCGTGGGTTGTGGACAACAGACATACAGGTGGGGAGACCTTTACTCATTTCCAGGTACCTGTTGACCTGCTCTTGTGTAATCAGGTTGGGTCTTGAAGATTTGTGTGGTCCTGCATAGGTACCAGTTGAAATCTCGCGATGAAGCTGGCTGCCTCTGGTGCTGTGGGTGCCACTTGTTTGCTTGCATGCTGCAGCACTGGGTGGGACTCCCGGCCCGAGAGGCTGGTTTCACCCTTTAAACCCTTGAGACTGACTCCCAGTGGGAAAGCCTGACGGTGCAGGGCTGTGTCACTGCATAGGTGGTGGATGGGTGGCTCAGACTTCTTGCTGCATCACCTGCACTCATAGGGGTATGTAACGTTTAGTTCACAGACTTTAATCTGCATGACACGTAACATTCAGTCTTTACAGCATGGGAGAGTACCAAACAGGTAAGTGATTACCTATGGGTTTTACATTTACCACACATCTTTTACCATGCAGTACTTTAAATTTACTCTGCAGGTAAAGGTGTGAATAGAGGTAAAGGAAGGGGTTAGGGGCATATAAGGGTAAGGGTTATTTTAGGATTGAAGGATGGGTAGTAGTAAATGGGTTATGGGTGAATGTAGGGTAAGGGGGTGGGTAATTTCAGGATTTTAAGGGAGGGTAGTAGTAAAGTGAGGTAATGGTGATTAATGGTTAAGAGGTGGGTTGATGTAAAATGAGGTAAAGGTTGGTTTAGGGGTGGGTACATGTAAAGGATTTGTTAGGGGTTGCAGATGGGTAGAAATAAAGTAAGGTATGATTAATTTTAGGGTTCAGGGGTGGGTGGAGGTAAAGGGAAGTAAAGGAGAATTTAGGGCTTTAGGGTGGGTAAAAGTGAAATTTGCATAAACGAGTGGTAGAGATAAAGGAGGTAAAGGGTCTAGGGGTTTGTTATGCTTTAGGGTTGGGTAGAATTGTAAAGGGAATGTAAAGGGGTTTCAAAAAGGGAGGTTTGCCCCCCCAAGAAAAAGGTATTTTTATATATATATATATATTATCCACCCGTGAATAAGGCTACGGCTGAAACGCTTTGGGAGGAACACCATTTCTTTCTTCTTTTTTACAATATATTTTGGAACTATTCGTTTGGTGTCTTGATCTCTCGTTGGATTGAATGAGTGAACCTACAAATATATATATATATATATATTTATATATATATATATATATATATATATATATATAGAGAGAGAGAGAGAGAGAGAGATAGATATATATGATATATGTGCAAAACAAAGGTAGTGTTTTCTTTTTTAACGGAAAGTAATTTTCATTACTATGCATTAATCCAACCACTGCTGTACATGGACCTCATCCCCGGGGCCTGCCTTGGACTTGGCCTGCCAAATTTTTTTTGGGGGGGGGCAGAGGGGCCAGGTGGCCCCCTCCGCTGGTTGAAATCCCTATGTAAAAATGAGTGGGAAAATCGCATTTTGGATACCCCTTTTTCTCAGCCTCCCCGTCTTCTCTTTACTGCTGTGAGTCCGGGCACTCTGGTCATCAGGTCAACTTGGGCCATCTGGTTGCAAGGTCAGCCCATTCAATCTAGGTGCCTGCTGGCCAGCCAAATGACCTGAGTGCCAGATGGCAGACTGGAGGAGCAGACAGCCAGCCAGCATAGCTAGTTCTTACCAGTGCCTCCCCTGTTTTCTATAAGCCCCTACATTATGGGGAGCTAATAGTTGAAGAAAAGTGGCTTTGTAAGCAGGCCCAAAGGGAAAGGGTGGGTTGGCTAGGGATTTAGTCCCAATCCCAAGGCCAGGGCTCCAGGAAGGTGGAAGGCACTGATCAGGGGCACCCTGAGGCAATGGGCTGGGGTAACAGTCCTGAGCTTGGGCAGTTTGGCTGCAGGCTGGGGAGAATTTTTGGGTCTCTCAAGGGTGTGGAGCAAAGAAGGGACCTCCATGAAGGCACATACCTAAAGCAAAGGGGGACATTGTGAGAATGTAAGAAAATATGTAAGATTCTGGCTTCACATATGCCTCCTGTTGAGAAAGTATTGCTAGGATCAGGGTTCCATATGATAGTCCTATGAATACTGCAGATCTCTCCACTCTGCTAGCAAGAATACACCTACAACATCTACCTTGCTGACATTTCATCCAATCAGGGAGCAGCTCGTGTCCGTTAGCTATCTAAGGTGAGTCACTCTGTCAACCAGTATCAAACAAAGCCTAGATTGAAAGCCACTCACAATATTTTTCAGATAAAGTCCAATTTTGTTCAAGTATCCAAGTGTCTTTTGTGGCTCAGTGAAGGCCTTGTTTGCTCTAATTAGCTATTTCTTCTAATGTACCCAATTAACCATCATAAACTATGAGTAATTAATTTACTTGTCCTGACTTAACTTTAATTTGAAGAGAAGGACAGTCATATCCAGAGAGCTGTCCTGGGTTTTACTTAATTATTAAGGTTAAGTGTGTTTTTATAACTGCTCTACAAAATGCGTTCCTAACTTGAGAACAGACTGTATTTTGCAAGTAGGTAATTTTCTGAGAGCAGGCTTCAAACAAAATCCTTAAGATATTAATGAAAAGAGTGACACTGAAATGTAATTTTAATGGTTGCTGCCCACAGTAATTAGCAACTGAAAAATGAGACGCACAAAAAGTTCTACCAACCTCCTGTTCAGGCACTTTCTTCATCTTGGTCAATGGCTTTTTCAGATCCACCCAGGACCAGTGTCACCTCACTTTTGTATGCAAATTCAAATTGTTTGGAACACAAAGTTCTAAAAAAACATCAATAACCAAGAAAACCATACTGCGTTTGAATATTCTTGCAAAAAAATAGAACACATAAACTGAGAAACACATAAACAGGGCAATCCATCAGAAACTGCAATGAACGTGGTAAATTTCCTAACTTAGGGTCCATGGGATGACCTCCTCCTCTTCAACAAAAAAATTATTTTCTTTTTATGGGAGCTTGCTTCCTTGGTAAAACAGGCTATATTTTGTTTTTTAAAACAAGATTGCTTTCTTAAAAAACAATCACAGATGTAGTGGTCTGCTGGTGGTTGTATGTCATTATACTGCATGCCTTTACCAAGCATGTCTTTTCCATGCAATGTTTGCCACATATGAACCATTACCATGCGTGTCTTTACTATGCATGTCTTTACTACAGACATACATATTTATACTTTATTAATCCTTACAACGCATAACATTACCATGCAGACCCCAACTACGCAAAGCTTTACCACGCTATTTTTTAAATTTGAAAAAATTGCAATTAATTTATGACAATTATAAGTTAACATAGCATATATTTAGAAACTTTCACCAAAAAAGTTGTTTTGTCTACTGCATATCCATGCAACAGGACCGGACACAATGCAGTTCAGTGCAAATCAACCCAATACATCACACCTCTAAGCAAATGTTTTCAACATGATACTACAATGCAATACAAAGCAAATCAAAACAAGCCCATAATTTTCTGAATAACATTATATCACAATGAAATACAATGCAAAACATCACAACATCATACAATTGTTTTCTCACATAGATATAGCACACAACAACTCATTGCATCACAATGGAAATGTTTTCTACAATGCAAAAAACTACACAGGTATAATAATTCACCTTCTTCCAATTCTGCACTGTGAAACACTATGGCCCTCATTATGACATTGGCGGTAAGTGGCGCTTACAGCCATGCTCACTGCCACCAACATACCGCGACCGCAGCGGCATAACGGTATGGGTATTATGGCCCACACATAGAAATCCGCCACTACACAGACACACACACAAGTCCGCCAGCCCAAAGTTCAGTGATAAACTGGTGGTACCAAAACCCACACTGTTATGCCAACAGAAATACACCCACAGCATTATGACCCAAGAATCACCGCAACGGTCATTCAACCACAATAAACCATTGGTGGTACAGACCGCCGCGCTCAAAATACACACACACTAACAAAACAACACCACATTGGACAATTCAAAATACTCACACCAAATACACACACACCACTATAAAACACACACACACTACCCACAACCCTTTACGACCCAAAGATTTTGGCAAGTGAGAGAGAGACAAGCCAGGAGCACCCACTGAATCTGACCCACAAAACACCATCACCCATTCACCATCCACACACCTCACAGCACACACCCTAACACATCACCCCACACACCCTCACACACACCACTCACACTACACCCCTGGCACTACAAACACACCCCAGATTCTCAGAGGAGGAGCTAAGGGTCATGGTGGAGGAAATCATCCAGGTAGAGCTCTTTGGATCACCAGTGCAGCAGACGTCCATTGCTAGGAAGATGGAGCTATGGCGGAGAGTTTTGGACAGGGTCAACGCTGTGGGACAGCACCCCAGAACAAGGGATGACATCAGGAAGAGGTGGAACGACCTATGGGGGAAGGTGCGTTCCATGGATGCAAGACACCAGATAGCTGTACTGAGGAATGGCGGTGGACCCCTACCTCCTCCCCCACAACTAACAACATGGGAGGAGCAAGTCTTGGCGATCATGCATCCTGAGGTCCTGGCAGGAGTAACAGGAGGACTGGACTCTGGAAAGTCAACTCTTTACTACTTTATCCCCCACCCTACCTGCATGCCATCACAAATACCTACCCCTACCGTCACCCCCATCCCCCCACCACCACACATATACCCCACCATCACAACCCACCCATCCCAATACCAAGCCCTGCATGCAACACCAATGCATGGACCCCCATCACAGACCTGCATGGATACCCATCACCATAGCATGCACACTAGTGACAGTCACTTAGCCAACCAAATCAAAACTCACACAAGCCAAAGCTGTCTTGGTAATAACCATAGAGGGAAACATACCCATGCACAAGATGGCAAACGCAGAAACAATAACACTGCATTTACATCCCCTCAGGAACCCCACTCAACCTCACCGGAGAGGAGGTGCCAGCCACATCCAGTCCTCCCCCAGAAAAGGCCCTCAGTGATGACAGCAGCTCTGCACGTCTGGATCACGATGACCAACCTGGCCCCTTAGGGACCTCTGGACAGTCGGTTACTCAGGCACATTCCCAACCCACCACAGAACCTCCCCCTCTCAGGAAATACCACCACAGCACCCACCCAGTGGGCCCATACCTCTGCCCCGAGGACACATCAATCATCAGTGTGTCCACCACTACAGGGACCCCAGGCAACCACACAAACACAGGACGATCAGGGACCTGGGGTCAGTGGCAGTGAGCACACGTTTCAGGGGACAGAGGCACAGGACAAAAGGGAAGCTGGGAGGACTGCTGTGCGACAGGGGGAGGACAGGCCCAGGGAACAGACTCTCCACGAGGCACTCACCAACATCTTGGGAGCATACCACCATTCCGAGGAGACCGTGGGCCAGATACTGGCCAAGCTGCAGGAGTCCCAGCGGCTGCAGAAGGGACAGTACCTGGGGATCAGGAAGGGCCTGAGGGACATCCACACCAGCCTGGTCACCATTGCAGGGGTGCTGGCAGACATTGCCAACATCATGAGGGAGGCAGTGGCACACCAATGGGCCTCCGACACTAGCCACACCGAAGAACAGCCCTCCACCTCCTCCGATGCTAGTGGACAGGAGGCCCCACCACAGGAACAACAGGCCACCAGCACACCACCCCCTGAAGAAGGAGAACGATCCCTTTGATCCAGGCAGAAGCCAAAGAACATTGCCAAGACCCCCGCCAGGAAATAAGACTCTCCTGATTGTCACCCTTGTGTCCCACTATGTCACCCTGTCCACCTTGAACTGCCATTGCTCGACTTCCTATGCCCTCCTGGACAATGCACCTGTGATACAAATAGACTGGACTCTATCCTGGACTTTCCCCCATCATCAACCCAGCACATTGAACATCCCCATTTAATTTTCAGTACTGAAATAAACACCCTGGGAATTATTACAAGTATGGAGTCTGTCAATTGTTTGAAATATGTATTAGTTTAACAAGCTGTAAACATTGCAATTCAAATGTACTGTAATATTTACATAGGTATGACCTGTAGTGGGCAGCAGTAAACACACCAGGAGCCAGAGTGGGGCACAGATATTTGAAAATAGAGATGCCAAAGAGTACAGTAATTGGCCACAGAAATAGGTAAATCAGGCTGCCATGTGCAATGTTCACCACAAAACTGCAATAGAAGGTGAAGTTACAGTGTCTTACTTGTGTGTCAGTGGACGTACTGTTGAATTAGTGTAGTTCAATTGTCCACATCCTCTTCCTCTGCCTCCTCTTCGTCACTGTCCACAGGCTCCACCGCTGCCACACTATCATCCTCAGGCTCATCCTCCTGCAGAAAAGGCACCTGGCGTCTCAAGGCCAGGTTGTGCAACATGCAACATGCAGCGATGATCTGGCACACCTTCTTGTGTGAGTAGTACAGGGATCCACCTGTCAGATGGAGGCACCGGAATTTGGCCTTCAGGAGGCCAAAGGTGCGCTCAATGATCCTCCTTGTTCACCCATGTGTCTCACTGTAACGCTCCTCTGCCCTAGTCCTGGCATTCCTCACTGGGGTCAGTAGCCATGAGAGGTTGGGATAACCAGATTCACCTCTAAATATCGAAGGATACCTGTTAGCCACACACTCACCCTTAGGGCCAAACCTACACCCATATACCTACATCAACTTCGTGGGGACCATGGGCTCACCTATTAGCCACACCCGGTGCCTGTGGAGTTGAGACATCACATATGGGATGCTGTTATTCCTCAAGATAAAGGCATCATGCACAGAGCCAGGATACTTTGTATTGACAGGGGAGATGTACTGGTCCCCCAAACACACCATCTGCACATTCAGAGAGTGAAAGCTTTTTCTATTTCTGAACACCTGTTTATTTCTCTGGGTGGGGACAAATGCAATATGTGTACCATACATGGCACCAATGATGTTGGGGATATGTCCCAGTGCATAGAAGTCAGCCTTCACTGTGGCCAAATCCTCCACCTGGGAGAAAACGATGTAGCTGCGTATGCATTTCATCAGGGCAGACAACACTCTGGTCAGCATGTTTGAGAACATAGGTTGTGACATCCCTGATGCCATGGCCACTGTCGCTTGGAAGGAACCACTTGCCAGGAAATGGAGCACTGAGAGGACCTGCACTAGAGTGGGGGATACCTGTGGGGTGGTGGATATCAGGTCTGGCTGCAATTGGGCACACAGTTCTTGGATTGTGGCCCTATCAAGTCTGTAGGTTAGGATAATGTGCCTGTCCTCCATTGTCGCCAGGTCCACCAGGGGTCTGTACACGGGGGATGTCTCCATCTCCTATTCATCCTCAGTGGTTGAACTCTAGGGTGAAAAACGGTGAGCAGAAGGTCATATTCAAACATATTCTCAGATTAATATGCAAGTTTTGCTTTACAGAAACAGTATGTGAGCTGGTAAGTCAGTTGATGTGCCAATGTCTGCTGTGACGCAGTTAGGTGCCATGGCCTGTGCCCCCCTGAAATGGCGGCTGCCTGACCTGTGAGGAGGAAGAAGTGGAAATGAGGTAATTCCGCTGGAGTTGTGTGCCGTGCAACACTGCATTGGTTATCATTGGGGCCTATGGGTTCCAGGAGCCAATGGCGATGTACGCCGGCAGTGATGGTATGCACCGCCGCTGACATGACTGCCGTTTTCTATCTGTTCACTCACTTGTACCTGACCTTCAACAGGAGAGGACCTACACTGTAAGTGCTGCTGTGACCTGTGTCTGTAAGTGACAATGGCTCATGTGTCTGGGGAAAGGGACCCTGCCTTCACTTCGGAGGAGTTGGAGAGACTGGTGGATGGGATCCTACCCCAGTACCCTTTACTCTATGGTCCTCCAGACAAACAGGTGAGTACACTTTGAGCATGATGCGTGGGACATGAATGTATGGAGTGCTGTATGTGTGTGCCTCGTGTAGGGGGGTTTGATTGGGTCCTGGCCAGAGTGCTGCATGTATGGTGGTCAATGCATATGCGTAAGGGTATAGGGGGATATGGTGGGCCATGAGTATAACAGTTCGGACGATATGACTAATACCTTTTCTGCTGCATTTTTTCTGCAGGTCAGCACCCATCAGAAAAAGGGTATTTGGCATGCCATCGCCAAGGTGGTGCGAACCCTTAGGGTTTTTGACAGGCGCAGCACTTATTGCCGCAAACGGTGGGAGGACCTGCGCCGCAGGGCAAGGAAGACGGCGGAGGCCCAACTAGGGCTGGCCTCCCAATGAGGAAGGTGTGACAATCGTACCCTGACCCCCTGATGTTCCGCATCCTGGCGATGGCCTATCCGGAGTTGGATGGGTGTTTGAAGGCATCACAGCAGCCACGAGGGGGTGAGTACAGATTCAGATTCATGACTTTGCGCGCATTAAGGTATTTCCTAGGTGGGGGATGTTGGCTGTGGGTGCCCCTAGGCCAGGGCAAACATGGCAGGGTAGGTTCAATGATAGGGAAGCTCAGATGCACACCAACCCCAATGATGTTAGTGGGAATCTACTACTGGGCAGGGCCCTGTGGGTTTCAGGTGTGCAGCTAATGGCGTTAGGCATTGTACCCCATGACCTTGTGACTAGCATTGTAACTGGTAGTGCATGGCCTAGTGCATAGGGCTGTTCCCTGTGAGTTGAGTACGCCAACGGTAGTGTTGTTGCTGGCATTGACCAAGTGTATCCTCTGTCTCCCCCCGTTTTTGTTTTGTCACCCTGTCCTTGTGTGTATTAGCATCATCTGGCAGAGGAGCAGAGGCACTGGCATCGGAGGGAGCTGCATCCCACATGGGCCTGGAGGCCGAATCCACTGATGGTGAGGGTTCCAGTGGGACGGAGGGCGTGGGGAGCACCACAACGGAGACAGTACGAACAGCAACACCTCCCGCGACGGAAGCTCCATGGCGGTGGCGGACCCCTCTGTGCCCACCCCAACTGCAGATACAGCCGCCACCCCCATACCAGCACCACTCTCCCACCAGCCCCTCAGTGAGATTCCCGTGCCCCCTCACCCAGGAAGATGGGCATCTCCTTAGCCCCAGGAACCTCAGGCCCTGCCCCAGCCAGCCCTGCTGCCCTCAGTGAGGAGGCTATTGACCTCCTGAGATCCATCTCTGTTGGGCATTCAACCATACTGAATGCAGGGTCTAGCAGGGCGTTTGCAACAAATAAATGCATACCTGGAGGGCATTCACTCTGGCGTGGCAGCCCAACAGAGTCTCCAGGCTCTGACCAACACCCTGATGGCAGCCATTGTCCCTGTCTCCAGCCTCCCCCCTCCAACTTCCTCTACCCAGTCCCAATCCCCTCAACCCCAGCCTATCCCAAGCACACCTTCAGACCAGCAATCACCCAAATCAACACACAGAAGTGGTTCAGGCAAACACAAGCCACACACTTCATCTCACAGGCACTCACACAAGCACAGACTGTGCAGTGGCAGGCCTGACAACTGTACAGTACTACTAAGTGGGTGCCACAACTGGTGCTGCAGGTCCACTAATAGCATCTAATTTACAGGCTCTGTGTACCTGTGGTGCCACTTTACAAGGGGCTTATAGGTAAATTTATCAAAACAATTGAGTAAAAGCTAATTCGTCCATGTTTTAAGGAGAGAGCACGAGTGCTTTGGCACTGGTTAGCAGTGGTAAAGTGCACAGAGCACTAAGGCCAACAAAAACAATCAGCAAAAAGGAGAGGGCAAAGGGAAAATGTTTGGGGTGACCCTGCAGAAAGGGCCAAGTCCAATAGCTTGTCAAGACAAGGTCCATGGGAGAGTGGTTTGTAGTTATTAAGGTTTTGTGGGCCCAGGTTGTTCGTCTTGAGTATTTGATATATGTACGTTTCTTTTCATTTCCTCTGATAATAGTCTTGTGTATAACGATTTGTTGGTATTGTTTTTGACTGAGGTAGCTGTAGATTTTGAGAGAAGAATATTTTTCGAAATTAGTAGCTGGCAGAGGTCTGATGGGCAAGCAGCTTGGTTACTGACTTTTACCAGGTCCTCAAATTGTGAGGTTGTAATTTACTGAAATCATGGAACAGATGGAGCTTGTTTCCCTACCATTGTGGTTTTTGTTTATGTGATTGAGATGTGGCTGGTTGTCTTGATTGCTATATATTATTCCAGCATGTCTGCATTGAATAAGTTAAAGGAGGAGTTGAGACATGACTACTATCTGTGTTCTCAAATTCTGATAGAAATATGTGGAGTCCCTTGATTAGGTATTTGGCATTGTTGATCCTGCTTGCTGTGCACGAAACGCTGAAATGGGAATTAATATACACCTATATTAGTCATATTATTTGTGTTCAAATTGTCTGGTGTATAAGCGTGCATAGCTTGATTTGTCACAGTATACTTAATGGCAAGTAAAATTATGTTTTGGAATATCAGAGGACTCAATAGTGTGCTAAAAGGTTACTCACAAAAGCAACAATCAAACTTTATAAACCTCTGATTCTGTGTCTTGCAGAGACACATATAGCCTATACGAATCAGTCAAATTTTGGAAAACTCGATTATATACCTGTGGTTACATCACAGCTTGTCTCTATTAGACGGGTCAACACCTTTTAAAGTTGCTAAGACGTTGGAGGATAGAGACAGGAGGTGAGCATCAGAATTGAACAGATCAGTTATAATGTTTGTACGATCTGTGGGCCAAACTAGGATGATCCTCAGATTTTTGATACAATTTCTAACACAGTTTTGGTTTGGTCTAGGCTGCTAATCATCATTGGTGATCGTTATTGTATTTTTGATCATAAAAAGATGCAACAAATCACAGCGCAAATCCTTGAATGATTAAGGTTTGTCAGTCTATCACCTCCTTAATGAATATACACAAATTCGCTGATCTCTGTCGAGTTCTTAAACCCAGGGAACCTGGCTTCACCAACTAATGGTATATTCATAATCACTATTTGCGAATTTATCTAATCTTGGTTTCATGTGATATGGCCTATTCTACTGACCTAGAGCTATGCCTCAAGTTGGTGTTGTATCATAATCCTCTTATTCTGACAAAAAAAAAGTACTCCTCCTGTGCAAAGACTCCACAATGGAGTTCTCAGTGGCGACGTCTCATAGATGGAGGGTATATAAATAGGATGTCTAAAGTGATGAAGGAATTTCAGGAGATCAACATAGTACCTGCTTTTATTTCCGTTGTGCGGGACACCTTAAAGGCCTATATCAGAAAATGTATTCTTAAAAATGTTGCTGACTGCAATAGGGAAATTTATAACCAGGTAATTCAGCTCCACTCAGAATATGCACATGGAAATGCAATTGTATTAAAAGATCGATCGGAAAGGGACTGCTTTCTGCATTTGATTGATTGTTGAACCAGAATTGGCCGGACATTGGGGGAAAAAGCGATAGCCTCTGATGTAGCAGAGATGTAATTACGATTCTGGAGGGTCTATTGGGAAAATACCAGCTAATAAGATTAAGGAAAGCCAGAATAGATCTAACATACAGCATGTTAAAATGACAAAGGACAAATTATATCTCAGCCCCAAATGATTCTGCAGCAATTAGCTATATTCCACCAACTCTTTCTTGTCCTGAAAATCACCTGGGTTGAGATGCTATTGCCCAATATTTGGAAACTGTAGAACTCCTGGTTTTGAGTAAAGAGCAAGCTGAAATGCTGGAGGCCGATATAACTATTAAAGAAGTTAAGGTGGCTATTCTACCATTTTCCTCTGGCAAACCTGCTTCTATACATTGTTCATGGATATACTTGCTTCTGTCTTGCTTAGGATGATAAAAAAAAATATTGATCAAAAGCAGAATGTCCTGGCATCCTGGGACTCAGAGCAGTCCTTTAAAAAAAATGAAAAGACTGCCATGGAGATAGGGTCATACTGAGCGATCTCCCTTATTATTGCAGAAGCAAAAATTTATTCTAAAATGTTATAATGGGCAACTAAGATCGGGTGTTTGGTATTAACTGAGTTCATTGCCTTTACCAAAACCCCCATGCCCATGTTCATATCGGTGGGTGATGCGTTTGATGCTTTCAGAATTAAGCAGGGCAGTCATTAGAGCTTCCACTCTCACTATTACTATGTATCTTTTATTTTGAACCATTTCTTTCTCAGCTTTCCAACACCCACCTCCTATTACCCGTCGATGTCAACGGCTCTAACGGCAATTGAAATATATTTGCTGATGATACTGCTGAATACTCTCGCAATGCCCTATCTGATACACCTCACTATGAACAGGAGCGCTCAGACTTCAGAAAGGGATCTGGCTATAAATTGAATAAGACCAAAACCCAAATTATACTAAATCATTTGACTTCATCATCTGATTCAAGGATCACTCATCATGCCACACACCTACATGTCCTTATCATGAGCAATATTCAGGAAACTTTCAAGCTTAGCTTTAAGACCCTTCTTTTGAAATGTGTCTCCTAGATGAAAATCCATCACAAGCTTCCAATCTCCCTAATTGGAAGATTTCAATGAATTAATACATTCATTGTTCAGTTAATTTAAACCATAACAATATTACATTAAAAGTGTGATAGAATTCTAACAGTGAGCTTAAAACCAATGAGTTAAACCATTAATAATACCATCAAGGGGTATTAAAAGAGTGTACGTGCATCAAGCTTAACTTAGCCAAGTGTATTTTAGGAATACAGATCACAAGCGAAGACAAAGGAAACCGCTTCCCCTGCAGTGTATTAGACTTAACCAGGGAGGTCCTTTACACGCCTGGACTTAATTCTGCCACTGACCATGAAATAGTCCGTTATCATTTTTTTGTGAAATGGTATCAGAATAAATCTCTGCTGTGTGGGATCGAAATCAGTCTTCAAGCAGTCTGACATATTTGCTACACCTCAATAGAGCTCTTATATCTGCGCAGGAAAAGCACAACGAGGAAGCCTCTAGGCAGGACCGAATACCCTTCTGTAAATGTATCGGTCTCAGGAGGAATCTCATGGGAGCATAGAGCTCAGGACAGCTGCACGAGAGATGTAACTAGGGTTCCATCTTGTAGTTGCAGAGTCTGCAGGTCCTCTCCTCATTCAGTCAGACCCAAGAGTTAAAATCCACCACTCGAAGACTAGGCTATTTATGGCTTCTAGAAGATATGGTTGCGGCTTCCCTTAAGATGATAATTATTCAGGAGGGATAATAAGTTTGGGGAATTTAAAGTGCAGAGGCTCATTAAATATGATATTGAGTTCAACTGCCGTTTAATGGCCTTTTTCCAAGCTGAGTGGTCTCAGAGTTCAATGCAAGGCGTTCTATTTGAAGAAATGTTAACGCCCGTTGAAGTTGTAGGTTCCCTGGTGTTTAAAGTGGCTCTTTTAGATGGGCTTTTAGTGTATTTGGGGTAGCTTAAAGAGCCCTTATGTAAAACTGGGAGATTTAATGTTATCAAAATGAATGTACTGCCAAAATTCTTATATCTGTTCCATGCTATTCTGCTCTATGAGCCAAGTTCTTTTTTTCAGAGCTCAAACTCCACTATCAGCACTTTTCTCTGGGGTACTCAGCACACAAGGAGAGCAATGAACTTTTGAAATTGCCCCAAGCTGAAAGTGGTAGGGCATTACCTGATTTTAAACATTATTATTGGGCAGCCTTTGAGGACAATAGACTTCTCAATATTCTATTGGAGAGAAGGAATAGAATTCATACCAGAAAGCTTTATCTGTATTTGTGTACGTTGTCATAAAATGGTATGATAAACTGGCCAATAAATGGTCTAGGAAGTTAGGCACCATGATAGGCACCCAGATGTTTGCGGCTTCATTTAATACATCCTCTGTGTTGCTACTTTCGGTCATGTTGAACCTCCACAGTTTAAAAACAGCTGTATGCTTTACTATGCCTCTGAATTGCTTGCTAAATGAATGAAAGGGAGGAGAGAAATGGTACCATGCCCACGCAGTTGACGTCTGGCCACAGATATAGTTCACATGTTTTCTGTGTACTCGCTCTTTCAAGGGTTTTGGGGCGTGATTGTGAGTTGGTTATCAAAGAAACTAGGTACAGAGGCTGCATTCGACTCCCTGGATATTATGCTTGATATTAATGTATCTGCATTTACATATGTCGACACCTACCTATAATATACATTTCTGTTAATATCACAAGGCTTTGCCTTGTGCCAGAATGGAAAAACCAATCACCACCTACGATTAACACATAGTTTAATTCAATGCATTGTTTCTTTGCATTAGGAAGTGCTGCACTGAGAATAAAGGGAAATGTGGCCTCGCTAAACTTAAAAATACTTGGGGATAAATTGACTCTATATGATCTAGGCTAATTCTAGGTTGCACTTGACTTTGCCATTCTATTCTAAATTGAATTATGAGTTAATTTAGAGCTTTGATTAATTCGACGTAATTGGGCGTATGCTGAATTATTGCCCAATTGGAAATTAGGAACTTGTTAGACAAGATTAATATAACAACGTGACACAAGAAGAAATCAGCCATTACGTGCCTTTTACTGAGCCATTTTAGGGACACTCTTGCTGTTACTTTGATATCCTGCCTTAAGACTTTGTTGTTTTGATACCCTAAACAATCCTCATCTTCCTTGCCATATAATGCACTTCTCCTCCTTATGAAGGAAGCATTCCTTTTTACCCTATCTTGATGAGACTTTGCTGCTTATCCTTGCGGATGGTGAGTCGACTGATGTCCTGAGGACGAAGACTGATTCTGTATGCTGACCCATTACGGAGGGTAACTATATGATAATGAATTGTAATTGTCTGTTTGCCTTTTCTTTCTAGGTGCCAACTGATCTTTTGATAGAGTCCATAGATAGATGTTTTCTAAATTTGTGTTGTTAAATTGTTTTGCATGAAGCCCAACATGCTGATGCTAATTAGAGGTTAGTTAAGGAATTCACTAATATCGGATGCAAATAGACAAATGACTGAATCTTTGCTTTGTTGAATACTGTACTAATAATACTCTGCTAAAAGTTGATTCATGTTGACATTGTGCTTTGTTTTGAAGTTCCTGATTTTTGCTTTGATAAAGTCTTATTCAAGTTGCCATGGTGTAATGCTTTTGATGTGCTTATTGATATTGAGACTAATAAATATGACCTTAGAATTGTAACTAATAGGGAATAAATATCTTAACCTTTATTAGCTTTGCGTGATCATTTATTGTCTGAAAGGTCATGGTGTTTCAGTCCTATTGCAGGGTATTGGTAAGGCAAATTGATTAGTTATTGTGTATACTGATGAAGTGATTTATCTATTGATTGAAATGCAAAATAGCTATCTCACCTTAAAGAGCCCCCAATCAGGGTCAAAAGGTTCATTGGCCTAAAACGAGTCCCTGTGTAAGTAAATTAGCCAAGTCTGGACTCGTTATCACTTTTTCTTTGTCATTTGGAGAACTGCATGTAGTCTTTACTTATTTATTGTTCAATTTCTTCTTTTATGAATGTGTAAGTTGTGTATTCTGACTTAGACACATTTGTTCTTGATGGTTCTTAGATTTGTATACCAGCCTTGTTTTGAGATTCGTTCTTTTGTCTTTTTTAACTCTTCTTTTATCCAATAAACTTTCTTTTTCATTTTGCTTTGTTTTGTATTTCTTGTTGGGATTAGTATGTCAAGGACTGTAGCCATTCACAGAGTTTCTCTACTGTTTGTCTTCAATTGTTTGTATGTGATTAGTTAAGATTCAAACGCTTGCATGTTTGATTTGTTCCATTTTTTGGAAGGTGCTGTGGCATTGCAGGATTCAGTTTATATTTTATTTGGGGGGGTTGAGTGAGAAGGTAATGAAAAATATAATATACTTTACTGGATTTCCATGAAGTCATAAAAGTATACACACAACATACAGCAACAGGATACACACCCACATAATATAATTAAAACTGAGCAAAATAAACAACAAATAAAACTATATGAAAACAGACTAGAAGCAAGTTAAAATCACATCATATAAGCTAGAATAAAACCAAGAGTCAGCCCAAAACATATACTGAGATTTATGCCCAAGCAACACCCCCACCTAGAAAGTGGCTCGTGAAATAACAAATAGTGGCCGACTTTAACAGCTGAAGAAAAAAAATGTGGCCCTTACTTGATTAAAATTCATGGGTAACAAAAGAGGGTGAATAAACTTGTGCCGAAGGTAGTTGAATCTTGGACATACTATGACGATATAATATGTATCCGGAAGGGAAACATCGTCACAAGGCCATTCCAAAAGGTCCTTTTCTTTAAACCAAACCGCTTGGGCAACAATAGTTGCTAGATCAAATTGAATCTAAAATAAGTGAGTAACCTCCGGTGGTAGTTTAAAATCTCAAAAGTCAAGTAGGGCTCCAATCCATGCACAGTTTTCACCCTAACAAAGCAGCGCACTGTACACTTTTCAAAGGCTACAGCTTCTTGCTACGCAGCTGCCTGGGTTAGGAAAGCCTTCTTTAACCATAAAATATCTTTCCTAAACTATACATCCAGGGTGTGCAAAAATCTCAGGACGGCCCAGGAAAGTTAGAGTGTCATTAATATAAGAGAGCCACAGAATTTGAGGCATGCCATCAAGGGCCAGGCACTCACATAGGATGAGCCTATTAAGAGGCAGGTCCTCCTTCAACCAAATGGACAACCAAAATAACAGACGACGCAATGCAATCAAATCAGAAATATACCCCAGGCCCAATTCCTCATGGAGCAACTCAGAAGTTGTGCTCTGGGGAACATTCAAAAGGCCTCTCAAAAAGAAATTTTCAGCTACCTGAAGCTGAGAAGAGTGCACATAGGCCCAAATGTTGCATCAATAACTGGCAATTGAGACACACTTGACCTTACAGTGTCTTAGCATAACCTCCACTTGAGTGTGTCCCAAGTGCCTAACTAGGACACTGACCCAATTGATGGCAGATTTACACCTGGCTGTTAACAAAGGATGCCAGGAAAATCTGGAGTCTAACAAAATCCCTAAATATGTGAAATAGTCAACCCTTGAAATGGACTGACCCTTACTCAAAAAGCTTTTGGACCTGGTGTTCCGTGGCCCCACCACCATTACATGAAATTTAGAATAACTAGTGGTGAGATCAAGTCTATCCACGAAGGTGGTGAAGCAATCTATGATATACTGCAGTCCCATAGCAGTACGTGATAAAGGTACATTCCCGTCCGCATATAAGAGGACTGGTAGGCGACGGCTGCCTACAATAGATACCGCCACTTCAGAAGCTAAAAGGGCCATCTCCAGCCTGTTGCTATAGAGAGTTAAAAGGAAGGGGTCAAGGATGCATCCCTGCCGCACCCCCCTCTTTAGCTTCAGGGGCTGGGTACATTCCTCCTCCATCCCATATCTAATGACAGCAGCTAAACCCTCTTGCAGAGTATGCAGGAAAGACAGCGGGCAGTTTCGATCCCCCAGGACCAAAGCGCGGCCCAGAGCTTAGATCTATTTACTCTGTCAAATGCCGAGCTTAGGTCCATAAAGACCAAGTGAACTGCCTTGCCTCTCACCCTGATATACTTCATGACCAGTAGTTATAGATTCAGAGTCTTGTCAATAGTGCTACTTCCTGCCCTAAAGCTATATTGAACTTCTCAGAGTACCTTATTATATTTCACCCATGTGGAAAGGAGATCCAATAATACCCTTCCCAACACCGTGACCTCACTCTCCACCAACGATATGGGACCATAACAGGCAGGGTTGGCCCTGTTACCGTTATTGAAAATCGAATCGATGATAGAGTGTTTCCAACTAGATGGAAGCAATCCCCAGCAGCCACATTAAAATGCTGTGTTAAGATGTGAGCCCACAAATCAACCTCGGCTTTAAATAAGTCATCTGGAATACCATCAGGGCCAGGAGCCTAGTCCGCTGGGATAGACAGAATAGCTCTCCTGACCTCCTCCAAATGGAAACAGAGATGGGATGACTCCCCGTTCAACAGGCATGAAGACTTCACTGGACTCAAGATGATAAATGGCCTTAAGGTGATCCAACCACACCTGGGGAGGGGGATCGTCAATGCCTGCACGCTCCCTTGCTCGGTGGAAAAGAAGGGATAATTCACAACTCTCCAGTATTGAGTGAGAAGGTGATGATTTGATAGTCATTCCATGTTACTGGTAAAATTTGTTGAATAGTGATTATTTATGGGTTGAGGAAGATGACCGTCAAAATATGACCTGCTATATAGGTAACTTTGGAGACGATTTTTTGTAAGTTGTGCAAATTTAACCCTGATAAAATGCCACTTACTTAAAGCAGATTTGGTATACTGAACCTAATGCTTAGGTCACCAAAGATACATATATTGAGGAGTTTGGTTGACAGATCTGATACTGTGTTTAAGAAAGCACTCAGTATCCTAATGGAACAACTTCATTCAGTACTGAAGCTATATTTTTTTCCCATCCATATTTCTGTAATAAATAATATGTCTGGTTCCATATGTGTTTGTAGATTAAACATTTTCTATTTGTTTTTGTTCATTGACCAGGTGTTCATCAGTAAAATATTTAGGTGGCATATTTCTTTTTTGGAAGGAGTGGTTTGTATCTGCGTTGCCTTTAATGTCACCCATTCAGTTCTTTGTGACACTGTTGTTGGATGAGATTCATTTCTCATGTTAATGAAAAAGTGAAGAAGTAGGTAGAATGGATGGACTGATGGTGTTAGCATTGTGTTGTTCTTCCTCCTAATAACTGTCATGATCGAACAAGCTAACTAAGGAGTGGATGATGTTTGGACAGTAATATTACTCAAAGAGTGTTTTTGAAATTGGTGTTGGTGTAAGATAATGTTTTGAATGCTATTGTGTTATCGCAAAGGAGATGACAATTTTGTGTGAGGGGTGAAGCTTGTTTTTCATTTGTGTTTGCTGAAGGAGATGGGGCTTAGTAAGAGGCAGTGGAGCTGCATACGTTTCTATTTTTATGGCTCTACCGAAGTCTATTGATGACAGGTATGGAAAGGCTGGTTTGGTTTCAATTATACAATATTGATGCATACAATGTCGATACACAGAAATATGAGAAATTAAATATCAATAACAAAAATGTTACCTTCTTAGGAAATGGCTGCAGAGGGTCACCACAACTAACATCTTTCAACATGAAAGTACTGTTCAACCACAGACTTCCGCTTCTGGTATCAGGGTACAGCGCAGGTGTGCTGGAATGTGGCTGAGTGTGGTGAAATGGTGAAATGTGGCGGCGGCCTGGCTGGAGGTCTATTTTCTAGAGCCGGGCATCAGTTCAAATAAAGTGACAGGCCAGGAGAGTAGCTCAAAAAAAGGAATGAGCTTATTACTGGTTAAGTTCTAAAAGGCACCACCCCAGAATTTACAAATAAGAAATTAATAATCATCGTAAATAAATCTAGTGAAGGCAGGCTGTGTACATCCCAGCAGCACTCCCCAATGGAGTGTGCATGGCTACCAAGCACATTGCATTCTCACCCTTAGCCCTGGGTCCCAAAAGAGTAAAAAACTATCAAGAGCGGCCCACTTGAAAATAAGCTCCTGGAACATAAAAGGGATCATTGACTGCACAGTCAAGGAAAAAAATATCAATGAACTGCGGAAATGTGACATTATCGCTCTTCAAGAAACATGGGCAATAACCACCTCTCTCTGGCCGGAATTCACAGTTTATGAATCCTCCGCAATCGCCTCACAAGTTGGGGGGCACCCTTTTGGTGTTGTATCAATTTATGTAAAGCTAGTAGCAACAACTAATGCATTAAATGCAGGAAAATGGATTATATTATTGTAAAAATAACCCTAACTTGTAGTGGGTGCCTGAGGTCAAGCAAATCCCTAATTGTAAGCAGCATATATCTACACCCCTCAAGGTCAAGAAGGGAATCAACCCTGATGCCAATGCTTCCAATTTTGTAGGATCTTAGCAGCTCTTATCCAGATGATATGTCTATAATCATGGGCAACTGCAACAGCAACTTAATGCAAGAGGATCTGAATAACAGCATGGTGGGTCTCAATGATAAGACCTGGGACCTCCAGCCACTAAATGCGCAATATCAAAGGAGCGACAAGCAAGGTAAAGAGCTTGCAAAGCAATTAAATCACTTGGGCTTTTGCATTATTAATGGCAGAGTAGCACCGATCTCCCAGCAGCCTATAGACCCTCCTCTGCTTTTACAATGCTAATTCTAGATTATATCTGGTCCACTTCCATATTATAGATAAACTTGAAGTACACATGACTCTAGCCCGCTATCATGCTATTCTCAGCTGTGAAGTCGCAACACCACAAACCTACTGCCCTAATGTAGTCCTCATTGGAAAACAAGATGATTTTGAACCAATCAATAGGGTGAGGTGGAACATGAAAAATCAAGACAAGTATGAAACGTGTGTGGATGAGTTCCTCAAGATGATTTTGACCGAGGTTAAGGAACATTCCAATTCAAATCTTTGAGGGTGCCTGGCCATGTTCTTGAAGGAGATGGTTGGCTCTCCCACAAGAAATCCCAGCTGTAATGAATCACTCCAGCCCTCCTCCGTGAGAACCTGCAAAAACCAAACACAGCCCTAAAACTACAACTAAATAAAGCCCTGAAGATCAGTAGTTACAACAAGGAGGAAAATAATTGGCTGCAACTCCAGATCACCACGTTAAGAACAAAATTTAGAAAGGCCCACCATCCTTAAAGAAAAGAGGAAGAAATAAGAAAATGGGTAAACTCACAGCTAATGATAAAATCAAAGGATCAAAGAAAATTCTGGAGGTGGATTAACAAAAACCTCAACTTAAAGCCTCAGGTCACAGGTGATAATGTGGCTCAATCTGACTGGGAACTGCAGGTCTCAAGCTTATATAGGGCACAGGCAGAAGACATAACCACAAAGGTAAATGAAAGCATGGGTCCTGGAAAGACTTTGCATCTGCTTTCAAGATTATCCAGCCCTGTTTCTGGCGACTCAGTTATATTCAGCCCTGCACACATAACAAAGACGATTAAAGCAATGCGCCCAAGTGGCGCCCCTGGTCTAATTGACATTCCGGCTGCAGTATATAAATGGGCCCAAATGAGATGGGCCTTGGTTATGGCCCCTCTTTTTCAACTACAGACGCTGGGTCCAACCATCCCTGAGTCACAGAAGGGCTCACTACTGGTACCTTTGCACAAAAAGAGCCCCTGGTCATCTCCCTTGAATTAGAGGCCAATTGTGCTCCTTGACATAGAAGGGAAGTGTTTTGCCAACATTTTTAACATGGAGCTCCAAGCCTACGCAGCGAGCATAAATGAAATCCCATCTGGTCAAACAGGCTTTCAAACGGGATGCCACGTTTAGCATATTTCCTCTGCCTGGCCAATTTGAGTGAAGCAATTATGGCCGCCAAGATAAAAGCTCTATATGCAGGCTTTATTGTCTTTCAAATGTCTTTTAACAGAGTTTCAATATCGAGGTCTTGGACAAAACTGCACACCTGGACAACTCCAACTAACCTAAACACCATCATTACACTCTCTGCAGACACGTGGGTTAAAATAAAGGTCAGCACCAGATGTGCTGTTTTTATGTCGAGACGGGGCCACTCACCTGAAAAGCAGGAGGTCTGCAGGGACGATGGCATGCCCCCGACCTCCTGGAACACCTCTCGGTACTTCCGGGTTGACACAGAAACCCCGGCAGGTGTTCCAAAAGGAAACGGAGAGTGGAAGAGAAAGAAACAAAACACTGACACGTCTTGCCGGTCCAGCCAGGCACCCTGTATTTTCAGGGGGCAGTTTGTTCTTGACAGAGTGATAGTTGAGGTAGTGCACTCATCTTCCTTGAAACTGAATCTCTCTTTCTGATATGGGCACAGGAGCTGTAGAAGAACACCGGGATGCTCCAGCACTTTTCTTGGATAATAATAAATGTTGGCACAATTACTAACTGCATTACCAGAAACCCAAACTGAGTACCATAACAATAAGTACTGCGACACTAGGGCTTGCTTCACAGAGATTCACTGTTGCACACTACAATTAGAACTGTAGTTGCACTTATCATGCACAAGAAAGACAAACAAGGGCATTAATTATATCACACATAACTTTCCTGCATGCATAGGGTTAAAATAAAAAAAACAAAATCAATCCAAGTACTACAAATGTTCACTTTGGTTTCAAAAAGTTAGGGTGGCACAGTTTGGTTTGGTTTCACTCTGTGTGTGAAAAACCGCTTCAAAAAGCTAATTTCTCAAACCTGTAACACAGGCATGAATGACACAATTTAAATCCAAGAGTTATGCCAAAGGAGAAAGAAAAGTCACGTAAATGTTCTTTTAAAATTGCGCTATCACTTTTTGTAGTACTTGAGCTCAAGCAGATTTCCTGAAGCACATTTAGGCAAGTAACTACAATAATAATGTAGAATGTTCAGAAATGCATTTGTCTCTTCAAGATAAGCACTCTGCCAAAATACGAGGTTTGAAATACACCAGCTGTTCTAGGAAAGCGCGGCACTCAAAGAACAATACTAGTCACTTAGCTGCAGTTTTTTCCGGTGTGCTGGAGGAATGCCTGGTTTTAGCTGGTACAGGAATGAAGAAAAGAATTGTGAATACGAGGATGACAGCAGGGGCTATGCTGCCAAGTCAGATGCTGAGATCAGGAAGCTAAACAAAGCCAAGCAGGGAGGCATACTTCACTCTGCTATTTATAGCCAATCAGGAAAGCAGTTGAGATGAGTCTCCACGCCCAATTAGAAGCACATGTCTACACCTGCTCACATTAGCAAAACAAGCATTGGTAAAACAAGCATTGATAAAACCAATTGTGTAACACAGCACATTATGTTTACTTAGAAACATAAAGGTTTAACCAAGAACAGAGATATGATTTAACCCTAATCCCTGGGGATGCTGACAGATAACACAGGAGGCACCTTGGGGAATCCTGACATGGGCCATATCATGACAGATATTAGCTTAAAACAAGGATGCACATGGGCACTATTGTTGTTTAACTTGTATCTGGCTGACCTGCCAATCCACCTAGAGAGGGCGAGAGCTTTCCTTCCAAAAATGGCAGGCACCAGAATACAATTGCTACAATATGCTGACAACACTATGCTGAGCCTATCAGGCTGTAGTGACTCTTCAATGCACTTTCAGGCTATTGCCAAAATACCCGCCAGAAGATAAATGTCACAAAAACAAATGTTTTTATAAATTCATCCAAACTTAAAGGGCGTAGTCCTGGTTCATTGAGGGAAGGCCTGTGGAAGTTGTGTGAGCCAATAACTATTTGGGGGCTTGGCTGGACCTTAAGGGCCAAACTTCAGCTCATATCTTCGCTCAGCAAGCAGCTGCAAATTCATTAGAGTGGGTCTTTCGTAAATTATGGAAGTCATTGGTGAGCCCTGACATAAGGCTATTGCTAAAGGTGATGGGTTGTATATTACTTCCAACTAGAACATATGGTGCTTTTATATTTAGACAGAGAATGGCAAATTGGCTTGACAGGACACAATCAATCTGCTACTGGAGAGTATTTTCTCTACCTAATTGCACAGCATACACCCAAATTTGTCATGAGTTCTGCTTGATTTCCCAACATTGGGCTCTTAAAGCCAACTTTTTAATATACTGTGTGAAAGCTAAACAGGCAAAAGAAAGCACGCTAAAAGAGTAATCTGGGAAACAATAAAAAACCCTCAGGACAATTTCCATATGTATTTTAACCATACAGTGGATACCATTAAGGTTAGGGAAATCTGGGTAAGCAGTCTCCCAGTCCCACCAGTCTCTAGATTATTAACAAAGGGAGTAAAGTTAATCTTCATGGAGCAGGACTCCAAGACAATTAGGAAACAGGCTCACGGTAGGTGGGCGTCCATTCTTTATGAACTGGGAGTTTTGGTCAACTAATCTTTCTCTGCCTTTCAATCTGGGCCTAAAGCACGAGCTAGGTTGCGTCTGGGGCTAATTCTGCTAAAAATGTACTGGTGTGGCTGGAGAAATTTTGAAGCTCGGGACAGGCACTGTAGATTCTATGCTATGCAGGAGTAATCATTTACCTATTTCCTTTGTGTATGCAAAACGCTGCTCTCACTTAGAGTAAGCTGGTTGCACCCAATATGGCGTGCATTACACATTCGCCTTGGAAACATGCTTGAAATTTGAGTGTTCACAGTTGGCATCTAGATTTATGAAGTTTCTGAGCGAGGTTTGGACTTCATCATTAAATGCATCAGTCACTATATCTCGCACTTTTGACTAGACTCCTGCTTGCCTCTAGGATCTCCTAGAGGCCTCAAGGTCAGACTGAGACCAGCCCGGTACCCAATCCAGGGACAAAAAGCTGCACTTTAGATTTCCTCTGTCTCTTAATTCTTGTTTTTTTTACATCCGTGCACTTTTAAAGGGCTATTTTTCAGCAACACAATTCTTCTTCTTTTAAACTGTTAGTATGTCATGATTGGCATAGATTGTAGGCTGCTTAGGCCAATGCAAACATTATTTTACTGTGGCCATGAAAAAAAGGAAAAGCTATGCATCTAGGATTCTTATTGTAATGATTTTAAACAGTCACATAATAAATACTTCATCTATCTATCTGTAACGTTCCTATAACTAATAAAACCACAAATATCAAGTACACAAACATCACTGTTAAAATATCATTTTTTACTAAAATTGAAAACATAAATATCAGAATTAAAAACATTGTAACCTTTAAATAAACACATATATATATATATATATATATAGATATATATCTACATATATATCTATATATATATATATATAGAAACATATTGCCTCACACAATATCAAGCACAATAATATCTCCCAAGAAATTACATTATCAGTAATAAATATAAAATGACTAATTTTTACATTAAACAATACATTAAAATAAACATTAAACAACCTTTACACGTTTTAATAATAAAACAATATATATGACATCACCAAAGCCAATTTCATCCCAGCTAAAATTATAACTCAATACATAACATTAGTTAAAAAATATTTACGTAAACGTCAAACAATTATACAACAATCTAAATTTTAATATATACAAACACACACATACACACACACACATTACCTAATGGTGGTCACCACTAGGTAGTTATAGTTAGGTCAGCTGTTCCATACGAAAAGCATTTTTTATGTTGCTAATAACTTTGGCCCCATTTAATGTATCACCACAAAGCTTTTCACAAAGTTACTACTTTATGACTATTTGTGCATGGAATGTTTAGTGGTGATTCGTCAAGTAGCAGCTGAGAAAAAAAGGGGGGCCCCAAAACGCAAAATTCCGATGCATTTCCCATGAACTTCTTTAGGTGGGGCTATGGCAAAAACTGCTGAATGGAACAACACCAAATTTGTAAGGAAGCTAGATCTTGGTCCAATGATTGTGTTCTTTGTGATTTGTTTAGAAATCCATTAGTAGTTTCTGGTTGAATAAGATTGAAAAGTGTTTGTATATCTTAATGATTGGGTTCACAAGAGTCTTGTTCTGATTGTCCCAGGCACCTTTATGTCTCATTGGCCATCTCACTCCTGCAGGAGTCAGAATCCTGTGAGTTCTCTGACTGGCCACCAGCAACGTGAGAAAAATGTTGCTGGCAGCCATTACAGGACTCTGGGACTTAGGGCCTGATTAGCATATGAGCGGTTGAACCACCACAACTCCAATATGGCAGTGGTGAGACAGCTATCAAGCTAGCTGCCTCACCATCTCTGTATTATGATGTTTCCACCTTACTGACCAGTGTAAACATCATAATACGACATTTCCGCCATGCTGCCCGGTGGAAACAGAGCAGCGCAATGGTCCCTTAGTGAGCTTAGGCCAGTGCCATCACAGACAGCTCCTTCAGAGGTGCTTCCGAGGATACTGGCAGGGGGCCCACTGCACTGCCCACAACATGGACACCACCATGAAAAGACTGGCAGAAAGCAAAGTCTTGATCAGCACAATGGTGCCAAACTCAGCACTGCAGTGGCTGACCACGCTTTTGAACGACGCTAACCCGTCGGGATCCTTCACCCCTGTGGCTGTCCCCTGGAGTACCAGCCGCCAGGATTGTAATCTGGTAGTTGGACTGCTAGGATTGCGGTAGTCTAACTGCCACTGTGAGTTTGGTTGTCCGTGGGCAGTCAAACTCATAATTAGGCCCTTAGTCCCCTGTCCAGTAAAGAAAGAAAAATAGTATAAGGGGTAGGGTATGGATACCCTGACCTCCTAGGCCATATGGGGGAACCCAGAGGGACACCCATAGGGCCAAAAACAAAAATAAAAGCGGGAAAAAGTTCTGAGATCCTGCAGGACTCATGCAGGATCCAAAAAAAGACAGCTAGGCCGCATTTATTACTTTTAGGCCCTGTGGAAACCACCCCTGGGGTTGTGTCAATAAAGGGGAGGAGCTTGTTTGCCCCCTTCCCCAAGCCATTAAAGGCCCTGGGTAGTTCACTCATGGGACTATAATCATGAAAAAAGGGAAGGGGCAATATGGCCCCTTTCCCAGAGCATTTAAAGGCACCTGGGGGCCCACCCCAGGGTAACATTTATAGAGGGAGGGGGTGCACAGACCTCTCCCTGATCATCCAGAGGTCCTGGGGAGACCATGCTTGCGGTCAAAATTAGTTTTTCATATAAAGAAGGGCCAAATAGCCCCCTTCCCTGAACCTCTTAATGCTCCAGGGAGCCCATCCTCGTGGCTTAAATTTTACAAAATGGACCGGGGAGGGCCTGTTCTCAGAGATTGGGAGCTTTGAAAATTTTCCAGCCAGCAAGGAACAGTCTTTTGATCTATTTCCCTGCCCACATTGATGTGGGCATGCACACAGATAGATCAAAATATCAATCCTGTCAGTAGGGAGCAGCACTAGTAGCTGCTCTTTCTGGTCGAATTTGTACTATTACACTTTTAGGATGAAAAAAGTTGAAATTTTTTCCAGGTCCCCACTCAAAATGGTACTTTGTCACTTTTTTGCAAAAAATGATAATTTTGCACTTTTTCTCTTTTTGGATGAAAAAAGTTGAACTTTTTTTTATAAGTCCTCACTCAAAATGGGACTTTGTCACTTTTCTGAAGAAAACTATGAATTTGCACTTTTTCACTAATGTCCCATTCTGACATGATGGATTTTTGAGGAATGTTGCCTCCTGGGACTGATTTTTGCCACACTTCCCAGGAAGTGGTCATCAAAGGAAGGACCCTGCACCTGATTGGAGAATCAGGAAACCCCGGTTTTTCACCCAGGAGCAAGGATAAAACTGGCAGACTTGCACCCACACCTCAGATCCCCATCAGATTCCAACAAGGAAGAACCAAAGGAAAAGAAGGACTGCCCTGCTGGACCCCTGGCCTGCACCTTAGCTGTTGCATTAACTGGTTGATCACATGTCACCACAGGAGTCTGATTAGGATTAATTGTGGCCAGTGTACACTTTGTGACGTACCATAGAAGGAGAATTTGTTGACTCATTTAATAAAGGTAGCAATACACTATGGCTTTTTGTGACAGAGCCACTTCTGTTGGAGTGGAAAGCAGCCCAACTGGTGTGGCTTATATTGGTTACATTACGGAAATCAAGAATCATCTGCAGCCGTTCGTCTGACATAGGGTCATTATGAATAAGAGGAGGCTGGAAGGCATTCATATTACTTGCAGGACAATTTAGCAGTTTTTTTGTCGTTGAACATGGTAACTGCAAATACCACTCTGAAGTACATTTCTTGGTCCACTCATTGTCTTCAATTTGTAGGAAGGATTTGTTTACAGATGCTGAATATATTTTCTCATATTGTTTTTTCTTAATGGAAGAATATCTCTATCTTTTGGTTCAGCTGTAACTTATGGTATAAAAGCAAGAATCTTTTCTTTTAAATGTGTGCTGTGTACATATTTGTCTGCCTTTTCTACACCACATTCTGTCATATGACAAACTACGAGTAATTTCATGTTAGATAAAGTAAATACTGGTGATACTTTAGAATTTTTAAGTGTATCTTCGAGATAGCCTACAATTTCATCTTCCCATAGATTAAAATCATCTAGATACACATTGTATTAAGATTATCGATTAGGAGTCATAAACTGGTCATTGGGTCTTTAATAATGAAATGATTCATTGGATTTTATTTGATTACGATTTAGCTGTTATATGGTTTCAGTGTTTTGGATGGCCTCTGGGCTTTTTCTTATAAAATTGAGAAAGTTCTTTGTAGTTGCTTATAAATATTATTTACCGATAACGAGCGTGTTAATTACAATGCCCGTTTTTCTAATGGGTTTAATTCCCTCGAGGTGTTTAGGATAGGCCGCCGAGGTGTCCTGTGAAAAAGAGAAGTCTTTTCTCTCTGTTTATTACATATTTAACTACTGGCGAGCGCAACAATTATAAAGTTCACGCTGCGATTGGGCACACGCCAATTTAGTTTTATTTCTCTAAAATGTTATGTTGGGGTGAGTTGTTTGTAAATACTATTGGGTTATTAATATGTTAATATTTTAACGTTTAAAGATGGCCGACGTGGTATTTTTTTTGGTAATAGAGAAGTCCTTCCTCTCTGTTCTCTTTTTTTCGAGCGTGTAAATGATTCAACTCGCGCTACGATTGGACCTACGATAATTAAGTTCCATTACTTGTATTGGCGGTCTTAACGTTCAGGCGGGATGCTCGCACACACGGTGTTGGCGCTAATTTGGAAGAAAGGAGAGATGTGAATACAGACACTTGACTATCGCTTCAGGTGAGATATTAGTGGCGATCTGAGATAGTATATTGATGTCAATGCTTGGACTTTGTTGGAAAATAGGTCAAGGTAGAGGGAAGTTGATCTGTTGGTTTATATTAAGTTATTTTGTCTTTTTTTGACTAGATTTTTTGCCCCCAAGTTGTAAGAGAATATTAGGGTTTAATTCTAGAATGCTATTGGGCGAGGAACATTTTCAACTATTAGGTCAATTATGGATTTGTTATTGGGATCTATGTATTAGTTGTAATTGTTATCTGATGGGTATAAGTTTTGATTAAATTTGGGGTTTTCAATTGTTGTGGTTACAGGTGATAAGGGACACTCAGACTGGGCTGTCTCCCATTCCAGACCAGAAGGATGAAAAAAGTTGCTAATAACATTTTACGGACTATAACTAGAAGATACTAAGAGACGGATTTCTTTTGTTAAAACTAAGGTCAGTATGGGTGACAATTATGGTTGACACTGGCATGATCAGCCTTCTGAAGCAAAATAGGATAATTGAGTCTTTCTTTTCTTTTCTGTAGTCCCTAAGGGGTATATGAGGTCAAGTGTCATTTGAATGTTTAAGGGATTTACCCAAAAGAAATAGCATCTATACTCAGGTGTGGCAAGGGGTACACTGGACCCAAATGAACTGAGTGTGTTGGAATCTTTGACTCACAGGTGCTGCATGCCATATAAAATGATATAATGTTTGCTTTTCAAACCCAACATTTGGTTATACTTGGGGTGGTGCATGCAATCTTCTCTCTCTGTTAATATCTAACATTGTGTGGTAATAAATATATGGTGTTGGTTTGTCTTTCTTTCTCTACAATTCACAAGTTGTTACACTGGAATTATGGTGAGGGGGTGGTGATTTTATTAATTTTTCTTTTAATAAAATAAGAATGTTTTTATAAAATAAACATATTATGTATATTTTTACAAATGATATATGTATATGTTGTAATGGTATGTTATTTGTTATGATTTTCCCAGCCTTGAAGAAGTCCAGTTTGGATGAAACACGTGTCGATTGACGTTTTTTGTATTGTGCATTTATCTATGTATTGTGTGTATTGTCTGTATTACATGTATAATATTGTGATATTTTCATTATATAAAGTTTTCCTATTTTTGGCATTATTGTCTCTTTACACAATTCCTTCTTTTGTATGTTTATATACCTATTATTTGTTTCTATAACAACACCATCATAAGAAATAATTTGAGGGTTGTTTTCTAATTTGATTTACAAGATAAACTTTTTCTGTAAAAAAAAAAGGAATTTTTTGAATATACTTAGGTGGTCATTCAGGCGGGAAGCACCATTTGGCCGCCACGCAGCCAAAATACCGCTTCCCCCATTCTGACATTCCCGCTGGGCTGGCGGGCGCTAAGCAAGTTAGCGCCCGCTGGCCCAGCGGGAATGAGGGCCGCAACACAGGAGCCGGCTCCGAATGGAGCCGGCGGTGTTGCGGCGGTGCGACGGGTGCAGTTGCACCCGTCGCGCTTTTCACTGTCTGCTAAGCAGACAGTGAAAAGCTTCATGGGGCCCCCAGGGGCCCCAAGACACCCGTTACCGCCAGCCTCTTCCTGGCGGTGACAACTGCCAGAAACAGGCTGGCGGTCAGAATCCCCATGGCAGTGCTACTTGCAGCGCTGCCATGGCGGATTCTCCCAGCTGGGGCAAAACCGGCGGGAAACCGCCGGCCCCGGTTTTCCGACCGCAGCTTTACCGCCACGGTCGGAATGGCAATGGAAGCACCGCCAGCCTGTTGGCGGTGCTTCCGTCATTCGCGACCCTGGCTGTCAGAATGACCCCCTTAGTCTTTTGGTGTGCTCCACTAATCTTGTGTTTGTTTAGTTTGTTCTACCGGTTGCTTTTAGGAGTCCGGTGTTACACATCATGGCAACAATGTGCTTTAGTGTATGAGCACACCTATTTTGTGTTATTTAGACAGAATGTGCATTTATTTCAATAGTTGAGTTGCCAATTCTTTGTCTGTTACACTTTTTGTGGTACTTCACCTCTGTTGCAATCATATCCCCACTATTTAACTTGGAGAGTAATTTTGGGTCACTAATGCAACTGCAGCATCTCAAACTTGATTGCTCAATTCAAGTGTACGCACATTTATAAGCTATGCCCCTGACACTTCTTCATAGAAGAAACATGTATGTATCAATTCACCAACTATAAATGAAGCACACGTACACCTTGAAGTCCTCTATTGAAAACTGTCTTGAACTAGTTTAGGTTTTTTTGATAACCTTGCAAGTTTGTGTTTGTCAAATTTGCTTCTACACGTTTTCTGGACATTTCCACAGTTTTCATTTAACAGTTGTTTAACCACATCATGTTTTTTTAACAATGTTGCCCTGATGATTGTTGGAAGTCCTTTTATTTCATCAAAAGCCAGAAGATCATCAAGCAAACTATTGTACCCAATTCCTTTATCAGAACGGTTACTATTAGCTGGACACACTACAATTTATGGTAAATCTTGCTGATACAATACACACAGATCCCAATCAATCTTAGTTCCAACATTTTGTGTACTAGATATAAACTCATCATTAATATTTATAAATTCACATCTTCTTTTGGTAGACATTTTTACTCATTTACAGCAGATAATCTTTTCATAATTTCAGAAACCTGCAACAACAAAAAAGAATTTGTTAATGGACAAGGGCAGTACAACATACTTTTTTGTTTATATCATAAGGTATTTACTTAGTGGAGCCAATAAAAGTTTCTCATAATTCATCAAGGGTTAACTAAAATGCAGAATTTATACCACTTTTGGCATTCCCAACCAGAAAAATGTGTAAAATGATATGATGGATGCCTAACATTAGATTCATAAAAGGCATACAAACAATATGAAAGCCATTTTCTTTTATGACATTATACTGGCAATGTAGCCATATGATTGTTTGGGTCTATAACATCACTCATATTTAATCTTATTATTAACCCCTGTGCAAAGGTTCATGTTGGTATCACATTGTGCATGATTCTAACACTAAGCTACCTCACTAAAAGGTCAACCCCAGTTGTATTCTGACAAACAATGGTGGCCATCCTGGAGCCAGTAAACTGTCTGGAAAAGAGGCAGAGACTAAGGACTACTCTCAATGCCTTCTCAACCCCACTGAACTCTAATCAAGGACATAGCTTCAGGGGGGTATTTGGGATGTTACGCCCCCCGTAATAAATGATCTTTCTGGAAAATGGTTGGGTACAGGTGCTTTCAGCTGGGTATGGTGAGGTGTCTGTCAGGATTTCACAAGGAATTTTTATATATGCACAGACAAAAACACACACACTCTCTCCCTCTCTGCTTTACAAGTCTTCAAAATGTTGGTTAGTTTAACTAAATATTGTGCTTTCTGTTGGAGGCATGTGTATGTTTGCCTAAGTGAATAAAGACACATCACAAACATAAACATGTAATCAAATCAGAGCTTGGCCCATCAACCCTGGTGCTGAAGTGGACTATATTTTAGGCGGCTGTGCTCACACAATATGCCATTATTAAAGAGAAATAAATGGTGGAAGTGTTGTGACCCACAGCCTTCTGCTGAATGCTGTGGCAGAAGGAAACAAAATGTAAATTATTTTTAAAATACTAAAAAAGGATAGCAAAATACGGAGGGGATTATTTGAAATCTCTTGCAAATATATGTTCTGAACAGCCCAATTATTATATGTAAGTGCCAGTGACATACATATGTGGAAATGCACTCAAAGATTCCAGGCCCCATTTTGTCCAAATGTCCCAGTTTGGCACTTAATTTGATCCAGATACGGAAAATGCATTGATATTTCAGCCTTGGTGGCATTGGGGAATATTGGGAACACTGAGAAGGTGAAGGTTAATGTGGCACAGAGGTAAGCCTGGTAAAGACAGGTAGTCAGACAAGTAGTGGGGAGTTAGTTCATTGTTAGATTTAATTGTCAGGATGGTAAGCTTGAAATGAGCCTTTGTCCTGCAGAAAAGCTAACTGGCCTGATGTTTGAAGAGGAAATGGCATGGGTGTCATTTAGGGGCCAACCGGGGTTGCAGCTGAGACCCCTGGCTTTCCCTTTGCTACCCCTGACACTGCCTTTGCGACCCTTTGCCTCAGATGTGGCAA
Source organism: Pleurodeles waltl (assembly GCF_031143425.1). Lineage (NCBI taxonomy): Eukaryota > Metazoa > Chordata > Amphibia > Caudata > Salamandridae > Pleurodeles > Pleurodeles waltl. The sequence continues at coordinate 398,532,846 of NC_090437.1, forward strand.
ATGTATTGTCAGGAACATAGTGGCAGCTCGGCCCTATGGATATCATTTGGGGGCCCTCTCTCTTTGGTTTCTGCCATTTATTATCGTGAATAATAACATATCAGTAACTATTAATGTCATAAAAATGCAGTACAATTAGCTGGTATGCCCTTTTCGAGCAGAAGAAGTAAGTAAAAAATGCTTTTAAATGCATGTTGTCTGCTTGCGGGTGAGAGTGTGTTTAAGTGTGAGAGAGTGTATATGTAAGTGTGAATGTGTGTGTATGTGTAAGTATGTGTGTGTGAATGAAAGTGGAGGTCAAAGGGCGTGTGATGTCCGCTACCCCCTGCATTTCAGAGAATTGTAGGCCCTGGACAATGGGCTGTGGTATGGAATCTCAAAGTATATGGCTAGCAGAGTCGCTGCTAAAACCATTCCTCAAAGGAAGCACACTTTTCAGAAGTCTACCTCTTAACAGCAACAACTTTGTCTTGCTAGTCTGCACAGAGGATTAGGATGGCCAAAACAAGAGGAGAGAATTTGTGTAAGGGTACATGGAACAAGAGAGTACAAACTTCAGGCACCGCTAAGTAGATTGACCGCTCATACAATGTAACCATGGTGCTACACAGTGTTTATTGGCGCACTCCTTGTTGAGGTTAGCAGTCTGCCAAAAAAAGAGGATACAATCAAATGCATTCTTATATGCACTACAGTGCACATGTTCATGCAAAAGCAGGAAATCATCACTAAGCAGTCTTATGGAGATATATAAGAGGTTGGGTCTGCACAGCCCACTAAGAACCTGGTTGTATGTCAGGCAGAGCAGTATCACCTGATGGAATTCAGCTCCACCTGGTAACTACTGGCTTGGTTTTCTGTCACCTAGCTTTCCTAGGTGCTGGAACGCTGGGCCCAATTTTGAAAGCTGCATAGATCCAGCTGATAGAACTGCATGTTGTTTGGCTGCAGCTTAGTCTCAGTTTCCGGACAAAGATTTTCTTTGGAAAAGGGAGAGCATGCAATGCACATTGAATTCCTCTTCATTTATAATTAGGTCTTAAGTAGCAAACATTCTCCATAGGCTGTTTTCTACATAATCTACTACATGATGTTGGACTCCTTTGTCACACGTGGCAACAACATGAGTGCCCTAGAGTGCTTGGGGTCCCTCACTACAAAAGACCTAACTAGAAGTATACAACGATTTCCACAGCTAAAGGCAACTGATGCCTCTCAAATTTCAGTGTCAAAAGTTAAGGGCAGCTGCTAATCGAATCTCAGTCAAGGGCTACCTTCCAATTTCCACCACAGAAAAGACCCGTTGTCAGCCTAACGACTTCAAACGTCTTACATGACACACCTGGGGTCAAACAGGTTCCTGGCATGCTGCACTGCAACAGATTACTGGGTTAGAAGATTATTTCTGAAGTGCAACACTGCTAGGAGAAGTAACACTCTGCCACAGTGTTGCTAAAATCTTGGTTTCTTGAGTAGCTTCCTCTTTAACCACCCATTACATTAGAGCTAACTAGAGATATAATTATTTTCATAGATAAAAGGTACTCTCACATGTCAGTGATAGTACTTAAGGGTTACTACATGAGATCTCCATCCACGGCTGCCACACAAATAAAGAAAATGTCTCTATCTTGGCCTACTTTCTGCAAAACTCTGGCCACAGAAAGACTGACACGTGTTAAGGGTAAGCTGCTCAGTGAAGAGCTGAGTCAGGAGAATGTTGCTGAAGTGCATTGCTGATCACAGAGAGCCACTTGATGCTGGAACTCTGGATACTAAGCTCACTGGCAGAGCTCCCTTTTGTGCATGAGCAGCAAAAATGCTGCTGAGCCAGGGTATGCTACACAACTTTTCCAGTGATTTTACAGGAGGCCATGACATTCTATGGATCACTGACATAAATATTGATGCACACAATATACAAAAATATTGGAAAATAAATATTGATGACAAAAATATTGCTTTCCTATGTCTAACTAATAAAACCACAAATTTTTAGAACACAAATATTGTTGTTAAAAATATCAGTTTTTACCAATATCGAAAAATATTAATATTGGAAGCAAAAATATTGTTACTTTTAAATAAAAATAAGATTTGTCAAAATATCACCTAACACAATATTGACTATAATAATATTGCCCAAAAAAATTACATTATCACAAAGATAAAATAATACATTTTTACATTAAATAAATAAATACAATAAACATTAAACAAAATATACATGTTTAAAAAACATATATTACATCACCATAATTATTCAAATTCACCCCCAAAAAATAATTAAATACATGACAATATGAGCAAAAAACAATAGTCACATAAACTACAAACATTTATACAACAAAATAAATAAATATATATGTAAAAATAAAATAATATTCACAAGTATCGGATTACATATTAAACATTATAAATAAAACAGAAATTAGCATATAACATAGATAAACATGACTGCTAAAAAAAATCAAACCAAAAAAATCTAACCAATAAAATTAAACAATAAACAAACAAAACCAATAAAGTAGGTTAAACAGTTAAATCAACAATATAAATGGCACACACATTTTTATAAAAAAACAGCAGAAGCTGCAAGAGTAGGAAACTCTCCTGGATTCTGTGCCAGACCTGAAAAAAAGAAATATGTACATCTCAGAAACTACCTTGCAAAGTGAGTAAAATGTATATTTAAACTAAAACTTAGTGCCTCATTATGAGTCTGGCGGTCTAAAGACCGCCAGACTCACAGTGGCAGTTGGACCGCCGCAATCCTGGTGGTCCGACCGCCAGATTGCGACCTTGGCAGTCTGACCACCAGGGGGCTACCGACACCACCAGGAAAATGGTTCCGAATGGGATGACGGTGGTCAGAGTTGTGGCCTGCCACAGCGGAGCTGAGCTAAGCGTCATTGTGCTAATCATGAGTCCTCTTTCTGCCAGCCTTTTCATGGTGAGGTCTCCGTCATGAAAAGGCTGGTAGAAAGCCAGTGCTGGGGACCACGGGGGGCCATGACATGGGCAGTGCAGGGGCCCCTCGCCAGGCCCTCGGAATGCGGACTGCAAACAGTGCTTATTCCGAGGGAGCTGCTGGGAGACGGTATTGCTGTGGCACTGTTTCAGCACGTCTGACCTGTAGAAACATTGCAATACAATGTTTCCCCTGGTCAGCCTGGTTGAAACATCATAATACGACTGGGGGGAGGCTGCTGGTATGACGCCAGCCTCCTGCCCACAGCTTTGGCAGTCTGATAATTCCAACCCCCATAGTCATATTAAGTCCTCAGTTTTAATTATAATTCAAATGATAAAATAACAATCCACAAAACACTCTCAAACTTCAATCTCTGTACGTGCACTTACTAAAATAACATGCTACAACTTTGAGAAAGTGTTAGTTTGCTGGAAAATAACACTGCTCACAATCCAGAATTTTTTTTTACAAATTGTAAATTATTATAAAATACAAACTTACCCCAATACTGAATGCAAATAAAACCTAACAATGTCAACCTTTACAAACGATCAACAAATAAACATTTAAAATTAAACTGACACTCTTTTTTCTTCCACCAGAAAAGAAAGCACCTGCTCCACGTTACAGTAATCCCAACGAAAAAGTTGCAAAAAGTGTGAAACATCTAAGAAGAACATACATGTAAGTATAAATAATAAAAAGAGATGCATAATCTTATATGTTAATAACAAATATATATATTTTTTAATTGTAGTTCTTAATACAATTACCGTATTTTGAGACAGAATTATCAAGATACATACCATCCCAGAAAGGAAAGCAATTAATGAGTCACATGGGCTACACCTACAATCAAGGATGAACAGCAGTGGAAAATGTGAATTGGAAATGCACCAAATATGTTTCTAATGCATGCTGTAGGAGGGTCACTACAAAAATATATGTTGTAATTAATGTAAGGTAACATAACCACCCCACAAATGTAGCAGAAACAGACGTAAGTGAGGTATTGTTGGATTTATGGGAGGCAAGCATTAGCTCCCAGGATCCCAGCACCAAAATCCTGAAAGATATACTTTCTAATGACCCTGAACACATTATAGTCCAATTACCGCCTATACCCACTTTAAAATGTTTAATTGCATGAACTACCAAAGCTGTCAGAAATACTTCTCCTGCCCCTAGAAGTTATAAAGATAAAGAATATCTGAACACCTAAAATGACACCTAATGAAGACCCCTCCTGTGATAGTACAACTGTTAGAAAATGGGGTTCAGGTATGAAGAGGTATTTACCCTGTACAAGCAGGAACCACAATCCTAGTCAGGTTAAGTCACGAACACACCCTAGGTTGTGCTCACCCTCTGGTAGCTTGGCACAGAGCAGTCAGGCTTAACTTAAGAGGCAATATGTAAAGTAGTTGTGCAATACTTTAATCTGCAGAACAGTAAAAAATACCACACAAAAATAATCCACAACAAGTTAGAAACAGAGTACTTTATTAAATAAATAAAACAAGACCATAAAGACTAAAATCTACTTTGTAGAAGTTGAGAAATTATGTTTTAAAGAATAAATGTAAAATAGAACTTAGAAGCAAAGAGCTTCTAAGTGGGATATCTGAAGCACTTGACTGGGGCAAATTCAAAAGTTCAGACTGACCACGATGGCCCATGGGCCGGATACAGGGACCTACTTCGGCCTGCTAAACCAAAGTACCTTGAGTCGGAAGGGGTCACCATCTACGAGGATGTAAGGTGCAGCCAAAGTGATGTGTCGGTTTCGAGCCACGCGTGGACAAGATGCATCGATTTTCCCTACACAACTGTGGCAATGCGCCCATTCTGAGTGCGATGCTCTAGTTCTGAAGGTGATGCACCACTCCATTCCACGCAAGGAGAAGCATGCACTGGCTTGGAATCACACAAAGGTCAAGATGCACAGTTCGATGAGTATGTGTGGGTTCTGGTTGAAGCAACAATTTATGCCCAATTCCAAAGACCCAAGTCTGGGCTGGCACCACTTGGCAGGGCAAGCATTGCAGTAAGCAAAGTCCAGGTGCTGTAGCATTGTGAGTCAGATGTATTTTGCGTCCCTTAGACTTCAGAAAATAGGAGGCAAGTCAGCAAGCCCTTGAAGTCACTTTGGTTCTGGGATGAAGAGATGCAAGTCTAGTCCTTCTCACTCACAGGGAAGAGGGCAGTGGGCAGCAGGCAGCAGGTCGGCATAGCAAACCAGGAGTCCAGCAGAGTAGCAGCTCAGCAGAGCGGCAATCCTTGTAGCAGCACAGCAGTCCTTTCTGGCAGAGTATCCACAGAGGCCCAGTAATTATACCCATTTGTGGCTTTGACGTGTGGGAGACTTCAAAGAGAGGCCATTGAAGTGCACAGAGTTTTTGAGCTTCCTAACCTGGCCCCAGACTCACTACATGGGGGCATGCAGCCATTTGTGTGGGGACAGGACACTGCCTAATCAGGTGCGTCAGCCCCTCCCTCCATTGCTGCCCAGGATGGCCCATCAGGGTGTTTGATGGCCCATCAGTCACTCTTAAGCTCTTTTTGTGTAAGGCTGCCCAGAGGGAATGCTCAAGTTCAGCTGCAACCTCACCTCAGACATGTATTGGAGACAGACAGAAGGCATCAAATAGTTAAAGTAAGAAAATGCCAACTCCCTAAAGTTGGCATTTTCAGGACTGCAATGTAAAATCTGACTTTACCATATGTTGTGATTTTAAATTGTGAGTCCAGAGACACCAAACGTGACAAAAGTATCTCTTCCAGATTGTGAATTATACTTAAAAAAATGTAATAAGATAACCCCATTGTTATCCTATGGTAGCGATAGGCCCAGTGCTTAGTTTGAGCTGGTGTTTTCCAGTGCTCAGTACCAACACTTAGTTGTCGACACCAGCACCTGTGACACTCTGCCATGTGGTGGTACTGTTTGTCTAATTTGGCGATTAGCACAACAACAGTTGCTTATTGATATATATATATATTAAAAATAACTAATACATGCCACCCAAGCCATTCTCCTAGCTTTGGGGACCTGGAATCATCTGAATCGTCACACTTATAGGAGGGTAATGGTCGGCAGCTGTATTGGTGCTGACTTTGGGTGTGCTGGCAGGGGTAATGGTTAATGCAAGCTCCAATGATCTCTCGGCGAGGACCCTGATGCTTACATTTTTACAAATTAAGCTCTGGATAGGCCTTGCTGTAGTGAAAAATGACTTTGGGAGTTTTTCACTACGAGGACATGTAAAAGTTGAAATTACATGTCTTGCCTTTTACATACATTGCACTTTACCCTATGGGCTGTTCCGGGCCTATATTAGGGGTGACTTATAGTACGGGAAAGTGTGGGTCTGACAAAAGGTTATTTTACCATGTCGACATGGCATATAACTGCATACATAGGCTCTGCAATGGCAGGCCTGAGCCATGGTTAGAAGGCTACTTAAGTGGGTGGCAAAATCAGTGCTGCAGTCCCCAAGTAGCATTTAATTTAGAAGCCCTGGTCACACGTAGTGCACTTTACTAGGGACTTATAAGTAAATTATATATGGCAATTGGGGCTAAGCCAATGTTGTCATGATTTAGGGGAGAGACCACAAACACTTTAGAACTGGTTAGCAGTGATAAAGTGTGCAGAGCATTAAAGGCAGCAGAAATTAGGTCAGAAAAGTGGAGGGGATAGGCAAAAAGTTGAGGGAAGACCATCCTAAGAGTGTCAGGTCTAACAACAACCTAAACAATGATAGACAAATCTGAATAGTTTCTACATTAGATAACTTACGAAAACTAAGCCATTAGCAAACCTAGATGATGGATGGGACCTTCAAAATGTGTCCAAAACCATTCAGCCAGAAACACCATACATGATGTTAGAAATTGGGTTTTTAGTGGGTAGAGATATGCACCCTGTCCAAGTCGGGACCACAATCCTAGTCAGGGTAAGCCAGTTACATTCCCTAAATTAACCTGTGCTCACCATCTGGTAGCCTGGCACAGAAAAGGCAGGCTTAACTTAAGAGGCACACACAGACATACGCACACACACAGTAACACAATAAAAACACCACAAAAAGACTCCACACAGTTTTAGAAAATAGAGAATATTTATCTGATTAAACAAGACTAAAACAACAAAAATCCAATCAGACATCAAGATGTAAATTTTTTAATATTAAATGAAAATTAGTGCTTAAAACTCTTAAAGCACATTAAACATAAAAAAGTAACGAGTCAAAAGGTTACTTGAGGACAAAAGGTGAAAAGGTTACTTGAGGTCACAAGGCAGGGGTGCAAATCCGAAGTTCAGGCCAACCGTAATGGAGGGTAAGCTGGCTATAGGACCAACACTGGATCTGCAGAAAAGTACCTTAAGCAAAGTGTTTAACTTTGAGGGAACGATGCATTGATTCCAATCCGCACAGTTGGGCTGCTGCACCATTGTCAAGCCTCGCAGCCGGGTCCCGTGTCGGCATTGAACTCCACTGAAGTGAATGCATGCATCGTCAATGAATCCGGTGTTGATGAATAGCTTCTGCATCAGTGTTGAAGTCTGTTTGGACTGGGGCAGTGGTTACAATGCATCAGGTTTTGCAGAAAGCAGCTGCAGACCCCACTTCTGAGGCCCAAGATTTAAAGGGGCACCTCAGGCAAAGATAGGACTCAGACATGGCAGAGTCCAGCATCACCGGCAGAGTTGAAGCAGTCTTTGATGTCCCTGAGACTGCTGGAAAACAGGGAGCAAGCCAACAAGCCTTTGCAGCCACTCTGAGTTCAGAAAGATGGGTCCAGTCCTTGTCCTTAGCAGGCCTGAGATCAGCAGGCGGCAGGGCAGAGCTAAGAAGCAGTACCTTGGAACTGTAGGTCCTGGCAAAGTGGCAATCCTTTTAGCACAGCAGTCTTTTCTCCAGCAGAGTTCTTCCTAGGTACAGTAGTGTACCTATGTGGTGGGGTCAGAGACCCAGTACTTATACCCAAACATGCCTTTGAAGTGGGAGTGACTTAAAGGCAGCTCTTTGGAGTTTCCCTTTCATCCCAGCCCTGTCTCCAGACTACCAATAGGGAGTCATTAGTCCTTTGTGTGGGGACAATCACTTCCCTATTCAAGTGTAGTGTTAGTTCGCTTTTATTCTTCAACCCTAGGAAGGCCAATCAGAATGCAGATGAATGCAGATGAGTCCTTTGTCACACCCACCCTTCCTGTGTTTGTGGTTGTCTGGAGGGAATGCGCAAAGTGTAGCTGTCACCTAGCCTCAACGTTTTTAAAAGACAGGCTTCAAGGCACACAGAGCAGGAAGAGCAGAGAAATGCATAATTTCTAAAAGTGCCATGTTTAAAATAGTAGTGTTAAATCCGACTTTACCAGTGAAGAGAATTTATTATTTCCATCCAAATGATATGAAAGCTACTCCTTTCTGATCAGAAATTACAGATTAAATGTGTGTTAAGGAATTCCCAATGCTGGCCTGTAAAAGGAGTAGGTCTCACAGTAGTGAAAAACAACTTTGGAAGATTTTCACTAACAGGACATGTAAAAGTTAAAGGTACATGTCCTGCCTTTTATTTACATGGCATCCTGCCCAATGGGCTATCTAGGGCCTACCTCAAGGGTGACTTATGTGTAATAAAAGGGGAGTTTAAGGCTTGCAAAAGGTTGTAAATGCCAAGTTGAAGTCGAAGTGGCAGTGAAACTACACACAAAGGGCCTGCAATGGCAGGCCTGAGGCAGGTTTGAAAGGCTACTGATGCGGGTGGCAGTAGTACTGCATGCTACTAGTAGCATTTAATTAACAGACCCTGGATAAACGGTATCCCACTCTACAAGGGGCTTACAAGTAAATTAAATATGCTAAATGTGTATACACAAGCGTTTTAGGGTAGAAGCACATGCACTTCTGCACTGGTAAAGTGCTCGGAGCCCAAAGATCTTAAGGTCAACAAAAAGATATAGCAAAAACAGGAGGTTAAAAAGAGTGTGGGAGAGCACCACCCTAAGGCTGTCAGCTTCAACACACGGTTAATATCAAAACACAAATATTACTTTTATATATGTCCTACTACCAAATAAAGACAGTAGCACTTACTACAAACTCTTAAAGCACATTAAAAATAAAAAAACCTAGTACTCACAAAAAATAATCATATACATTGAACAGCCATGATTCAAACCGTTTTAAAGGTTTACCCACACACAACCATAAAAGGCTGTCACTACCATTTCCATTTCAAACAAAACATATGGTGACACCTCCAACAATTTGCACAGAATATGCTACAAACAGTCAATTCGGCTTTGAAATAAAAAAAAAACAATTATAGCACTAGCCTATGTCCCTATTGCAGAAGTAGCTAACCACTACAAATTACTAATAGAAAGGCCTTTCTACAAACAAAATGAACACAAACTAAGCCCTGTGATGGATTATTTTAAAGATAATTTTATTGGCAGACTATGCCACTCCAGACAAAGATTACAACCCAAATTCCACATACCATGGTGGAATGTCTATGAAAGCATCTTGGCACAGGAAGTCAAAACAAACAACGCAGTTGAACAATGGTGCAATGCCTTCCAATCTATGCTATTCAGAAACCAACTACACTGTATACATTTATAGAGCAATCTGTAACCCAAATTGCACCTAAACTTAGAAAACAAACTAAAAGAATGTACAACATGCTGCAATTTAAATTACAACTCTATATAAACAACAAAGGAGTAGATTATTTGGCAGCAATAGCCAAAGGCACATTATAAAATAAATACTAACCTACAAAACTCCCCAAAAAGTATAACATAATCTTAACCAACATTACAAATAATTTTGATATAAATAATAAACATTCATTTTAATTACATCAGTCAAACAAAAAACTCTAATCCTAAATCAGACTGATATAATAAAATAATATATAAATTATACAGCTAAAAATATTTAAACCTCAGCAACCAAAAAAGTCAAAGAACAAGTTCAGTCCATCATGTAAAATAATTACAACACAGAAAATGCAAAGTTCCAAATATGAATCACATAACACTTACATAAATATTAAAATATAAAGGCCCTCATTACAACCCTGTCAGTCGGGGTTAAAGCGGCGGTAAGACCACCAACAGGCTGGCGGTAAAAAAAATTGAATTATGACCGTGGCGGACACCGCCAACATAGACAGCCACTTTAACACTCCCGTAGAAACAAACAGCATGACGGTCACCGCCAACAGACAGGCGGAAGACAATGTACCGCCCACACCACTATGAGAGGCCAAACTGCCACCTTTTCCAGGGTGGATTCAACGTGAACATAAACACAGCGGAAACAGGACTTGGAAGGGAAAACTCTCACCTCTGCACACCCCACGAGGAACCAGGACGCCATGGAGCCGGAACTCCAAATTCTCCCTGCGAAAGTCTTCCTGCTCCTCTACCAGGAGCACGACCGACGGCGGTGACGACCACGGTGAGTACTGCACCTACAACACAGGGGAGGGGGGATGGAAAAGAGAGTGACACACACACGCAACAGGCAACACCCCCACCCCCACCCTCACACACAACACACACACCAATACATGCTGAAACGTTACATTTCCCCCCCAACCACCCTGGAACAACGCAAGGACAAAAGGAAATTATTTGAACAATTGTAATCTAGAAAAATCCATTACTCAAAAATATATACACTATTAATAAACATGTACACCAAGTTTTCAAGTCCATGTACTGCACTTACATAGTCCGTGGACCATTGGGCCCAAAGTGCATGGGTGAGGCCCACACAAGATACCCGATCCAAACGGAGAGAACACTGCAGGGGCATCAGATCGAAATAAAACGGGAACCTCAGGGGGAAGGGAAGAGGGGGCACCTCAGCCGGATGAGTACACAACGCCAGCTCCACGAGGGGGCTCCATGCCCATTGATGTATCCTGGAGAGTGCAAAGCCACAGTCTCACAAGTCTCTCCAGTGGGTGGTTTGCCCACTGCTTTATCCTGGGGAGTGCAAAACCACAGTCTCTCAAGTGGATAACAGTCTCCACTGGTTCTGGAGGGGGCTATGTGCCTAGAGTGCTTCATCCTGCCAAGGACTGAGGTAGTGTATGCCTTTCTCCACTGGTTCTGGAGGGGCCTTTTTGCACAGAGTGCTTCATCCTGCCAAGGACTGAGGTAGTGGATGCCTTTTTCCACTGGTTCTGGAGGGGGCTATGTGCCCAGAGCGCTTCATCCTGCCAAGGACTGAGGCAGTGGATGCCTTTCTCCACTGGTTCTGGAGGGGGCTTTGTGCCCAGAGTGCTTCATCCTGCTAAAGACTGAGGTAGTGGATGTGACACTCCACTGACAGTGGGGCAACATAGAAGCTGTCCAGGCCCCTGGAGCTGACCGGCAGCCTCGTACGAATGACCACTGGGGATGGCAGCCATGTCTGCGGTGGTGCCACTGGCACAGGATGTGGCGTGGCCGCTGGCAGTGCTTGGGGCGGGCTCAGTAGCGGCGGTGCTTGCGGCGGTCATTGGGCAGCAGCGCTGGTGGCGGACTCACTGAGCTTGCTGCTGGTGGTGGTATCCTGAGCGGCAGTGCTGGTGGGGGGCTCACAGAGCTTGCTGCTGGCGGCGGTGTCCTGAGGGGCGGTGCTGTGGCGGCCTCACTGAGCTTGCTGCTGGTGGCGGTGTCCTGAGAGGCGGTGCTGGTGGCGGCCTCAATGAGCTTGCTGCTGCTGAAGGGCACAGTGTCTGCAGTGCAGGTGAAGGGCACAGTATCCTGGGTGCTGACAGCGGTGGCTGTGGCTACCGCATGTGGCGGCGGTGCATGTGGCGGTGCCAGTGGCGGCGACTTGCCTTTCTTTCTCTGGCCCTTCCTCACCTTGGATGGTGGTGCAGCTGTCTTGCCACTCCCAACTGTTGTCCTGGCTGATCCCTTGGTGGCAGGTGTTTTGGCCTTCTCCCTCCGGGATGTGGGCAACTTCTTTTGTTTTGGAGGTGGGGGAATGTCCTTGGCCTCGCTCCTTGGGACACTGGCTGCCCTGCTGCTTGGCGCACTCCAGAAGCCGGCTACTGCTGGCACCACTGTTCCCGGTGATGTGGTGGCTGTGGTGCTGGGTTGGGACCTGGAAAGGTGGGTCGTAGGGGACGGAAGGGGTGGGGGAGGTGAAGGGAAGAGGTCAAGGTTTGACAGGAAACGTTTTTTAGACACACTTGGACGGGTAGATGGAGGGGGTTTGGGAGTGGAGGAAGAGGTAGTGGTTGTAAGAGGTGTTCGTTTGCTGACTTTGGGTGAAGGTGCATGGGCTGGAAGCTGTTGTGAGGTGGATGGCTGTTGGGTGGGTGTGTGACTGCGTTTGTGTAGTTTGGGAGGAGGGCTCACAGACACACTGGGAGAGGACACAGGGGATGTGTGAATGGTAGTGGGGGTGGTGAGTGCACGTGGGCGGTCTGTGGTGATGGGCATGCTGGTGATGGATGTAGTGGCTGAAGATGTAGTGCATGCAGGTGTGAGTGGATACGTGACAGGGAGGGAGGAGGGAGACGTGGAGGAGGGGGACACAGTGGAAGCAGTGGATGTTGGTATGTGTGCATGGGTATGATGCTTGTGTGAGTGCCTGTGGGATGTGTGGTGCTTATGTTCGCCAGAGCTACCCTTGTGTGTTGAGGTGTGTGCATGCTGGTCTGATGGTGTGCTTGGGATAGGTTGAGGTACTGGGGATTGGGTCTGGGTGGAGGAAGTTGGAGGGGGGAGGTTAGACACAGGGACAATGGCTGCCATCAGTGCTGAGGCCAGAGTCTGAAATGCTCGCTGTTGGGCTGCCTGGCCAGAATGAATGCCCTCCAGGTATGCATTTGTCTGTTGGAACTGCCTCTCTACACCCTGGATGGCATTCAGAATGGTAGACTGCCCAACAGTGAGGGATCTGAGGAGGTCAAGGGCCTCCTCACTGAGGGCAGCAGGGCTGACTGGGGCAGGGCCTGAGGTGCCTGGGGCAAAGGAGATGCCCACCCTCCTGGGTGAGCGGCCACGGGGCACACGCTGAAGGACTGCTGGGAGGGCGGTGTTGGTAGGGGCGTTGCCGGCTGTACCTTTAGATGCGGTGGGCACAGAGGGGCCTGCCACCGCAAGGGAGCTCCCATCAGAGGAGGAGTCCGTGTCGCTGGTCTCAGCTCCTGTCCCCGGCGTGGAGCTCCCCTCCGTCCCACTGGTGAATTCTGAGTCCGTAGTCTCGCCATCCGTGACCATGTGGGATGCAGGTCCCTCCTGCTCCAGTGGCACAGCTCCTCTGCCTGATGATACTAATGCACACAAGAACAGGGAGAGCACAAAGAGGGGGGAAGAAAGTAGAAAGACATGTTCAATGCATGCAATGCCGCTACCGTCGGCGGACACTACAGACATAGCAGCCCTCTGCACTACGCCATGCACTTTGAGTTCCCTAATTGATCACAGGGACATGGGGTACAAGGCCTATGCCCGATTGCTGCACACATGGAAGTCACAGGAGCCTGACTAGGTGTAGTTGGCTCTTACCACTGGTGGGGATGGGGTGCCACTGAGTCTTCCTCACAAAGGGTCCTTGCCTACAAGGCTCGCCCTAGCCTAGGGGAACCCACAAAGACACCTCCAATGCACACTGAATCAGATGGATGTGAGTGTACTCACCCCCTTGTGGCTGCTGTGATGCCCTCAAGCGCCCATCCAACTCCAGATATGCCACCGCCAGGTCCGGACAATCAGGGGGGTCATGGTGCGACAGGCACCCCTCCCACGTTGGGAGGCCATCCCCAGCTGGGCCTCCACCGTCTTCTTGCTCCAGTGGCGAATGTCCTCCCATCTTTTACGGCAGTGGGTGCTCCATCTGTGGTGGACCCCCAGGGCCCGGACGTCCTTAGCGATGGCACGCCAAATATCCTTCTTCTGGTGGGCGCTGATCTACAGGAATAGTACAGGGGAAAAGGTACAAAATTAAGCGTCCGGACCGTCACAGTCATTGGCCCACGTTCCCACCCTTGCCCTGATGCACATACACTCATTGTCGTATCATGCACGCCTCATTCCCCCTCTATCTCCCATCCACACCACTCCAAACAGGAATTGCCCATACAGCATGCTCACAGTGTACTCATCTGTTTGTCTGGAGGACGGACCGTAGAGTAGCGTGTACTGGGGAAGGACCCCATCCACTAGTTTCTCCAACTCCTCCGATGTGAAGGCAGGGGCCCTTTCCCCAGACATTCGAGCCATTGTCGCTTCCAGACTGAGGTCACAGCATCACTTACAGTGTAAGTCCTCTCCTGTCAAAGATTAGGTATCAAGTGAGTGAACAGACAGAAAATGGCGGTCACGTCCGCGACGGTGCGTACCGTCACCACCAGCATACTTCGTCATTGGCTCCTCGGACCCATAGGGCCCAATGTTAACCAATGCAGGATTGCGCCGCGGTCTTCGACTGCCTAACGCGACGGTGTACAACTCCAGCGCAGTTACCTCATATCCCCTTGTCCCACATTACAGGTCAGGGGTCCACATGGCATTAATTTTACATGCGTCACACATATCTAGGCCTTGAATACACACTAAGACAGGCACATTTCGTACCTCAGTGTTGGCTAACCCTCTCCTCGCTGTTCTCATCCATGGAGCACGTCCGCTGGGGCAGATGAGGAGATGGCGGCATCCTCCGGTGTACAGACCGCTGGTGGACCTGTCGACAATGTAAGAGCGACATGTAATTGTCACCTACAGACTTCATCGTGCCACAATCCAGGAACTGTGTGCTCAGTTGGAGCCAGACCTAAAGTCAGCTAGCTGCCATCCCACAGGAATCCCCCCTCTAGTGCAGGTCCTGTCAGTACTCCATTTCCTGGCAAGTGAGTCTTTTCAAACTACAGTGGCCATTGCATCAGGGATGTCCCAACCAATGTTCGCTAACGTGTTGCCCAGAGTGTTGTCTGCCCTGCTAAAACACATGCGCAGCTACATCGTTTTCCCTCAGGTGGAGGATTTGCCTACAGTGAAAGGTGACTTCTATGCCCTGGGACATATCCCCAACATCATAGGTGCCATTGATGGGACACATGTGGCCTTGGTCCCCCCGCAGGAGTGAACAGGTGTACAGAAACCGGAAGAGTTACCATTCTATGAATGTGCAGATGGTGTGTTTGGCCGACCAGTACATCTCCCATGTGAACGCCAAGTTTCCTGGCTCAATGCATGACGCTTACATTCTGAGGAATGGCAGCATCCGTTATGTGATTGGGCAAGTCCAGAGGCACCGTGTGTGGCTATTAGGTGAGGATATGGACTCTATACAGTGTGAATAGTTGTCTGGGTCTGGGGTTGTCCCTAAGGGTTAGTGTGTGTCTAACAGTTGTCCCTCGACATTTGCAGGTGACTCTGGCTACCCCAACCTGTCACGGCTACTGACCCCAGAGAGGAATGCCAGGACAAGGGCAGAGGAACGCTACAATGAGGCACATGGGCGAACTAGGAGGGTTATAGAGAGGACCTTTGGCCTCCTGCAGGCCAGGTTCCTATGCCTCCATATGACAGGTGGTTCCCTATACTACTCACCAAAGAAGGTGTGCCAGATCATTGTGGCCTGCTGTATGCTGCACAACTTGGCTTTGCGACGACAGGTGCCTTTTCTGCAGGAGGACGGTCCTGAAGGAGGGGTTGTGGCAGCTGTGGCACCTGTGGACAGTGAAGAAGAGGAGGCAGAAGAAGAGGACATAGACAACAGAAACACTGTAATCCATCAATACTTCCAGTGAGACACAGGTAAGAAGACATCACTGCCTCCTACATCTGATAAAATTGGTCTACCTCTCATCTGTCTGTCACTTTCACCCAGTGTATGGACCCTGACCTGTCACTTTGCCCTTCCATTTTACAGATGTGGGTCCCAATGTGTGACCTCTTCTATGTTACCTCATGGACTAAAGCTGTGTAATATAGGTATGTTGACAATACAATGGACATTGCTATTTCCCTCAGTCATTGCATATACACAGTTGTGAAAGCACAGACTGACTCCAGAATGTTTTGTGATTTAAGGGTGTTTATTTAAGTGCTAAATAGTGGAGGGGGGTGTAAAATGGTCAGGGGTGATGGTGGAAGAATGTCCATGGCAGATTCCAGTCTATTAGTCTCACAGGTGCATTGTCCAAAGGGACATAGGAAGTGGAGTTAGGGCATAAGGATGGACAGGGTGACAGAAGGATGACATTCAGGGTGGTCTCATTTCTTGGCATGTCTCATGTCTTTGTCTTGCATCTCAGGGACCGCTTGCGGGTGGTTCTCCATCTGCAGGGGGTGGGGTGCTGGTGTTGTCGTCCTATGGCGGGGCCTCCTGTCCACTAGCGCCGGCGGAGGTGGTGGGAAGTTCATCGTCCAGGCTAGTGTCAGGGGCCCCTTGTTGTGCCACAGTGTCCCTCCTGGTGTTCAGGAGGTCCTTCAGCACCCCTAAAATGGTGCCCAGGGTGGTACTGATGGATTTGAGTTCCTCCCTGAACCCCAAATACTGTTCCTCCTGCAGCCTCTGGGTCTCCTGAAACTTGTCCAGTACTCTTGCCATTGTCTCCTGGGAATGATGGTAGGC
Source organism: Pleurodeles waltl (assembly GCF_031143425.1). Classification (NCBI taxonomy): domain Eukaryota; kingdom Metazoa; phylum Chordata; class Amphibia; order Caudata; family Salamandridae; genus Pleurodeles; species Pleurodeles waltl. The sequence goes on from NC_090437.1 coordinate 398,549,424, forward strand.
TCCCATCATGTTGGAGAGGGCCGCGTGGAGAGTAGGTTTTCCTCGGCCTGTCCTCCCCCTGTCGCACAGCAGCCCTCCCAGTTCCCCAATTTTCCTGGGCCTCTGTCCCCTGAACCGTGTGCCCACTACCACTGCCCCCAGGTCCCTGCTGTTCTTGGGATGGTGGGTTAGCCTGGCTTCCCTGTAGTGGTGGACACACTGCTGCTTGACATGTCCTGTGGACAGAGGTATGGGCCCACTGGGTGGGTGGTGTGCTGGTGTTTCCAGAGGTGGGAGGCTCTGTGGTGGCCTGTGACTGTGTGAGGGGAACCGACTGTCCCAAGGTCTCAGATGGGCCGGGCTGGTCATCTAGATCCAGTTGGACAGAGCTGCTGTCATCACTGTGGGCCTCTTCTGTGGGGGGAGTGGACATGTCTGGAACCTCCTGTCCGGTGACGTTGGGTAGGGGTCCTGCAGGGGTGTAAAGGCATGATTATTGCATCTGTGTGTGCCATGGTGTGCAATGGGTGGGTGACCCTGTACCCCAGTGCTTACATTCTTGTCTAGGACCTTGTGTGATAATTATTTAGGGGGTCTGTGTGGGTATGTGTAGTGGACATGCATTGGTGATGGGTGTCCACGCTTTGTTGTTGCATGCAGGGCTTGGTGTTGGGATGTGTGGTTTGTGATAGTGGGACATATGTGAGGAGTTGGAGTGATGGGGGTGAGGGCGAGGGTGGGGGTATGTGATAGCATGCAAGTAGGGTGGGGGATGAAGTAGTTAAAGATTTAACTTACCAGAGTCCATTCCTCCAGCTACTCCTGCAGGGCCCTCAGGATGCAGTATAGCCAAGACCTGCTCCTCCCATGTTGTTAGTTGTGGGGGAGGAGGTGGGGGTCCGCCACCAGTCCTCTGAACCGCAATGTGGTGTCTTAAGACCACGGAATGCACCTTCCCCCGTAGGTCGTTCCACCTCTTCCTGATGTCATCCTGTGTTCTTGGGTGCTGTCCCACTTCGTTGACCCTGTCCACGATTCTGGGCCATAGCTCTATCTTCCTAGCTATGGTGGTGTGCTGCACCTGTGATCCGAATAGCTGTGGCTCTACCCAGATGATTTCCTCCACCATGACCCTGAGCTCCTCCTCAGAAAATCTGGGATGTCTTTGTGGTGCCATGGGGTGGTGTGGGTGATGTGTGAGGTGGTGTGTGTTGTGATGTGTGGGGTGATGTTTAGGGGTGTGTGTTGTTTTGTGCGAGGATGTGTATGTGTGATGGTGTTGTGTGCCTCTGTAGGCTGGTGTTGTCTTTGCTTTGCTGTCTCTCTGGGCTACTTCAAAGTTTTTGGTTGTAAGGGTTTGTGGGTAATGTGGGTGTGTGTTTTATATTGTATTGGGTGTGTGGGAGTGGTGTGTGTATGTGTATCAGGTGTGTGTATTTCGATTTGTCCTATGTGGTTGTGTTTTGTAAGAGTGTGTGTATTCTGAGCGCTACGGTGTGTACCGCCAATGGAATACCGCGGTTGAAAGACCGCCGCGTGGATTCGTGGGTCATGATAGTGTGGGCGTATTGCTGTTGGCGTGATGGTGGAGGTTTAGTTATTGCCAGTTTATCACTGACCTTTGGTGTGGCGGACTTGTGTGGGTGTCTAGATTTTGGCGTATTCCGAGCTGTGGGTCGTAATAGCTGTGGCAGTGTGGCGGTCTTCTTCACGGCGGTAAGCGGCATTTACCGCCAATGTTGTAATGAGGGCCAAAATGCCCAACCAAAACCAAATAAATTAAATATGCCTGATTATGATCTCAGTTGCTGCCGAGATCGCCAATACAGTGGGTTTGAGGCTGCCATCGAGCCGGTGGCCTCACCCCTGTCGTATTAAAATGTTTCCACTGGGCTAACAGGTGGAAATGTTGCATCATATTACACTGTTTTGCTGGTCAGCCTGGTGGAAACAGTGTAGCGACATTCGCCTCGTCTCAAGGCCAATGCCGTTGCACACAAGCACCCTCAGAATGTGCACTGTCTGTATAGCAGACAGTGTGAGTTCTGAGGGTTCTGACAGGGGGTCCTGTGCTGCCCATGACATGGTTGTGGACAGTGCAGGTGCCCCCCTGTGGATCCCAGCAGTGCCTTTCGGCCAGCCTTTCAATTGTGGTGGAACCACCATGGAAAGGCTGGTGGAAAGGGGAGTTGTGATCAGCACTGCAGTGCCAACTCTGCACCGCCGTGTCTGACCACGACTCTGATCACCGTCAGCCCATCGGGATCCCTAATACTGGCGGAGGCGGTGGCCTCCTGGTGGTCTGAACTCCAGGATCGTAATCTGCCAGTCAGACCACCACCGCAAGGTTGGTGGTCCTCAGACCGCCAAACTCATAATTGGGCCCTTACTGTTCTTTAGTTACAGATCATCCTCTGTATCCACGTAGTCAAAAAGCATAATCCCCCAAAAACAGGAAACGTATAAAAGCTCCTCAAAATATGCAAAAATTAAACCAATCCAATAGAGATCCATCAAAGCAATCCAAAGTATCTAGTTGCCTTAAAAAACTGAAAGTGTTTAAAAAAAGAAACACTCTTAGAAACCCAATATAAAGGAAGTCAAAGTAAAAAATATTGGTTTACGATAAACCAAAAGAGATTTCCTTAAAAAAGAAATGGTAAATCCAAACACTCATAGGACACGTTTATAGAGACCTGCAAAGTAAAACATAAAACCGGCCTGTGAAAACATTGCATTCCAAAAAGTACAAATACATTACACTTAATCATCAAAAAGCAAATAATATAACACAATATCACATAACATATCTAAATATTACTAAGACGGTGTATGAAAACCTAAACCATCATGCTAGTGAAAAACACTACAATTAATATAACTAAATGTAGAAAAAATCCCCATAACCAACATGATCCCTCCTCCCTTCATCCCCACTACCCTCAAAACACTAAAAAAAGTTTTTAAAAAGGACTTACCTGTTATGACGAACAGCAGCACCTAACTGCAACCTGGACCCCTGAGAATAGACTAATAATTAGACAAATAGACTACAAACTAGAAGGTAGCAGTAAAAAATGGGCACTAAATTAAACTTAAGAAAAGGTATCTCTCCATGGAAATGAATGGGAAAATATGTTAAAATTGTTGAATAGATGTTTTCAAAAATGAAAAGAATAATAAAACATGTAAAACATGTCAAGATGTTGTAAAAACTATGAAGTATAATTTAAATAAAATAAAAGATACACAATTGTTTAATGTACAATCTAAACATGTAAAAATGTGTTAAGAATATGTATATTAAACAATTTAATTAATGTTAAAAAATGTTAAACAATAGAAAAAGACCTGTGAAATGTATAACATAATATACTATTTAAATATGATTTATATTGTCTATTTAATGCTTAAATGTATTAAAATTGTTAAATTATAAATATGTATGTATTTTGACCAGAAATGTATGTTTGAACATGGATAAATATATAATAATTACAATTTGAAATAAATTTAATTAGAAAATGTTTTACATATTTTTATTCTATGAATTTACGTAAATTATGTTATGTATTACAAATATATCACTAACTACTTTTTTATTTGATCTTTCTAAAGACCATATAACATACATGACATAAACTACCTAGTGATGAAGAATAAAAGGATGACATTTGATATTCCCTCTCCAATCTAAGCCAATTTGTGGAAGGTGTTGGACACAAAAGGGTGTCATTTACTATTGCCACTCCAATCTAAACCATTTTGTGTGAGTTGTTGATCACTAAAGGGGCGACATTTACTATTACCACTCCAAACTAAACCAATTTGGGAAAGGTGTTGGACACTTAAGGGGTGACAATTACTATTTCCACTCCAACCTAAATCAATTTAGGGAAGGTATTGGACACAAAATGTGTGACATTTGCTAATCTGCATCCTAGCTGAACCATTTTGTATAAGGTGTAGACCACCAAAGGTGTGACATTTACTATTCTGACTCCAAGCCAAACCCATTTGGGGAAAGTGTTTGACACTAAAGGGGCGACATTTACTGTTACCACTCCAATCTAAACCAATTTGGGAAAGGTGTTGGTCACTAAAGGGGTGACAATTACTATTTCCACTCCAACCTAAATCACTTTAGGGAAGGCATTAGACACAAAATGTGTGACATTTGCTATTCTGCATCCTATCTTAACCATTATGTGGAAGGTGTTGATCACCAAAGGTGTGACATTTACTATTCTGATTCCAACCCAAACCCATTTGAGGAAAGTGTTTGACACTAAAGGGGTGACATTTACTATTCACACTCCAATCTAAGCCAATTTGGGGAAGATATTGGTCACTAAATGGGTGTCACTTCCTATTCCAACTCCAATTTCAACCAATTTGGAGAAGGTGTTGGGCACTAAAGGGGTGACATTTATTATTAACACAACAGTCCTAATGATTTTGGGGAAGGTGTTGGATACTAAAAGGGTGTCATTTAGTATTTCCACTCTAATTTAAACTAATTTGGAGAAGGTGGTGGACTCTAAAAGGGTAACATTTACTGTTCCCACTCTAATCTAAACCAATTTTGGGAAAGTGATGGACACTAAAGAGGTGATATCTACTATTCCCAATCCAATCTAAACCAATTTGGGAAGGTATTGGAAAGTAAAGAAATAACATTTACCATCTGCACTACAATCTAAAGCATTTTCAAGGAGGTGGTGGACACTAAAAATGTATATACACAATCAACACTCCATACTCACACATAAAGTTTGTTGTATAAAATAAAATAAAAAATACTTAGACGACGCACCAACACACTAACCCAAACAAACAATGTAAATATTTAAAGTGAAACATTAAAATACTGTAGAAAAGTGGAATATTATGTGGTATGGCTGTCCCTTAAATCCTAGATTTAGGGGAGTTAGGGGCTTGGAGGTTAGTAATCAAAGGGCAGCTACCTCCTACGTCTATTCCGCCCCTGAAGTGACCACATCCGGTGGGGTAGGTCACTTTTCTCACCCAGAATCCTCTATTTTGTTACTTATAAACATGGTAGAAAACTAAGGGCTTCACTATGAGTTTGGCGGTCTGTGCACCACTATGGCGGCAGTGGCGGTCTGACCACAATAGCCTTGGTGGTCGGACCCCTGTATTACGAGTTATGCTGGCCTATGGAGCAAAGACTGCCACAGTTCTTCTAGCACAGCCAGTCAGTGCAGACAGCCACTGTCCCTAGGCTGCACAATCAAGCCGGAGGAGCCTGTGTTGCTGCAGAACACTTTATGAGGTTGCGCACCGCCAATGTGACTGTGGCAGTCCAACCACCATATCCCAGCAGGAGGAAACAGAAAGTATAAAGGGAGCAACTCATCTGCAGGCAGCCTTACATCTCCTGTGCCGCCATGGAGCCCATCACCCATGTCCTGCTGCTGTTGTTGCTCATCGATGGTGCCTGAAATCTACGCCACCGTGGACTCAACTGACCATAAGTACATAAACACCTCTCCCATGACCAGTCCTGCAATGGACCCACTCATCACCCACACTGCAACACAATGGAAGGGCATTGGGATGCACATTAGACAGAGAGAAAAATATACAATGACCACTATGCAAATAATATCTGCACAATGGGGGCATCAGGAGCACTCACAGAAGGATGCTGCACTGGGACACATATCATTTTTCACATGTCCAAGACAACATTTGCACAGGAACTGTCCCTACATGTATCTCAGGGACAAACAATACTAAAACCAAGTAACATGTCTATCTGCATAATGTGGAAGTGATTGTTAAGAAAGCAAATACAACTGCAACTGCATGGGCAATACATCTAGATGAAGTAGATGCAAGGTGCACACAGATAAATGGACACATGCGCAGTCAAATGATGCAAACAAAGATAGCAACATTTAAAACCCTTTATGTCTGCACAAACAAAACTCAAGCTGACCCACATGAGATGATTGTACAATTCATATCAAAGGAAGGAGTCTAACAACATACATGCTGACATTTTTACCATACCAGATGAAATACTCACCATATCAAACAGAACACAATGCAATGACACCACAATTGCATTAACAAACACATATCCATACAGTCAACATCTACCTTTGTCTTGGGGGACAGCAGCACTGTTCACAAACTCAGATATTTCAAACAACAGACAATGGATCGGTGAGCAGGTTGAAACACACACAACTGTAGGCAGACAATACAAGTTACTTAGGAACAACATAAAAGTAGAAAAGGAATTGAAGGACAAATGTACACTTAACAAAACAACTATTTGGGTTTATTTGAAAGGAAATGCAAAATGTCCAAGGTCATTGGCCAGTCCATCAATCTTTCAGTGCACAGTACTGTGCCCAACACTGGTCTCTTATTACTGCCAGGGAACCTACACAGGAAGGGGCATCTAGTGGGCAGGCAGGCATCTCAGGGATCATCAGGAGGGGGGTCAAATTTGGGATGGGTGGGATTGGGTTTGGGAGTGGTAGACTGTTTTTTGGAGTGGTAGGCTTCTTCTTGGGGGGAGGAGTATGGTGCTTACAAATGGGGCAAGTGTGATGGGAAGGACTTGGAGGTGGAAGGCCTGGGTTGGGATGTGGGTTGGGGCCTTTTGAATTTGGGATGGGGTGGAGGGAACAGGGAAAGGGCAAGTTCAAACAAAAAACTTTCCGTGGGAACACAAGGGAGGTCATCAGAGGGGGTGGGGATTTGAAGGTTGAGGGAACGGTTGTCTGGTGTGTCGGTGTGGATGTCTTGGGTTTGTGTATGTGTGTGAGGTATGCTTATGCTTGGGTGGTGTCTGTTGTATGTGTGAGGGTGGGCATTTGTGTGTCTTGGGGTACTGGGAGGTAGAGGTGCTGGGTGATGTAGAAGTGGTGGATGTGTATGTGTCTGTTTGGGTGGTGCTTGCAGGTATTCTTGTAGTGGTGGATGTGTGTGTCTTTTTGGGGTATTGTCTGCAGGTATGGCGGATGTGGTGGATGGCTGTGTCTCCACTGGGGTGGTGTCTGCTGGTATGGTGGATGTGGTGCACGTCTGTGTGTCTGTTGGGGTGGTGTCCGCAGGTATGGTCAGTGTGTCACTGCCTGTTGTGGTGGTGCCTGTGGGCATGCTGGACGTGGTGTGTTGGCCACTGGGGTGGTGTCTGCTGGTATGGTGGATGTGGTGCACGTCTGTGTGTCTGTTGGGGTGGTGTCCGCAGGTATGGTCAGTGTGTCACTGCCTGTTGTGGTGGTGCCTGTGGGCATGCTGGACGTGGTGTGTTGGCCAGTGGGGATTTTGGAAGTGTCTGGGGAAGTGGTGGGTGATTTTGTGTGTTTTATGTGTTGGCGTATGTTGAATGTTTGTGTGTCGGTGTGCTTTGTAGTATTTGTATTTATGTGTGCAGCTGTTGTGTGTTGAGGTGGGTGCATACAGATCTGTATGTGTCCTTAGGATAAATAGGGGAATGGAAGATTTTGTTTGGTAAGGGGTAGGTGGAGGAGGGATGGAAGGTAGAGGGTACCTGGCTGCCATCAGTCAGGAGGTCAGAGCCTGAGAAGATATCTGTAGGCCAGACACGGCACTATGAATGCCTTCCAGGAAAGTAATGGCAGTCTGACCCACAGAGATACTCCTCAGGAGGCCAATAGCCTGCTCACTCAGGGCAGGAGGGTTAACAGGAGCTGAGGCAGAGGTGCCTGTGGTAGAGGAAACGCCCACACTCTTGGGTGAGCAGGCATGGCGATATGGATGGGGAACAACAAGGAGGGTGGCAATAGAACTGGGGGTGGTGGACAAAGATGGTACTGGAGTATGTCCCAATGGGTCCACCACCACTAGGGAGTGGCCACTGTGGGAAGAATCTAATGATGATGATGTAGATCCAATCTCTTTTGTGGCACTCCCCTTACCATTTGAGCCACTCAGTCCATGTGTGTCAGTGGTGTCTTGACCAGAGATCCCGTGGCCAGATGCTTCCCCACTCAGCTGTGCCATGTCTCCTACGTTTGCCTGGGCTGATGCTGCAAATACAAAGAGAAATAGGGTCATGATATGTCAATGATCACGTTTGAACAACAACTGTGATTAGCAAACATTACCATAATGTCAAGTAGGCCCCAGCAACAAACTCCACCTGAATGGTCCTTACATGCACCATACCATATGCATGCATGCCATCTGAGCTGTCAACAGTTGTACACAGGAAAATTAGGATCTCAGACAACTACAATTGCATGGCTGAAACTGTGCAATCACAGTAATCATTGAAAGAGCAGGAGACTACATTACCTTCAATTCTTTGTCTCATGGAGCATACATCAGTTATGTGTTGTCATACAATAGTAGGCCAATGGCAACTGCACTCCCACAGATCCCACGCAAGGTAATGCAGACATACATTTGTCACATACACAGTAACACAACAATTAGAAATTATGCTCCCAGAACATGCAACCTTGTTGATAACAGTACCACAGCCTGCAGAAGTTGACATGGAAATGCTCATGTCACACTGGAAACAGATCCACGATGCACACTTCACCCAGTGAAATTTGTCCCAATGGAGTAATGGAGGTAGTACCAATGTTGCCTTGATAGGCCACACGTTTGGCATAGAAATGTACACTGTAGACAGCATGTGCAAATTGACAGGGAGATATGTCCCCAAAATCCACAACACAATGAATCATTGAGCTTCAAGGAAATTACCGTTAATGTCTAGCAACCCTTACAATTACCTACTCTGATTGCATCAGTAGAAGCCATTAGTCCTTTGTATGTTAGAGAGACATAAGAAATTGCAAGTACCTGTAGAAGGCTCTCAGCTTTTTGCTCCAATCGGAAGCTACACCACTGTCTCTATTCTGGACCTGCAAACCCAGATGTCTGTGGAAGAACTGTTGTGCCCAAACATATGTGATTTCAACATAACTACAAGACATTCCATGATGCATGCTAACAGGTAAAAAACGTACCCATTACACATGTGCAGTGCACTTTGCTACATGATGCCACATCAATGGGCTTGAAATGACATTGTGGCTAAAAAATCTAATCATGTACTTCTTGTGCCACATTGTTACTGCAGTTGTACATGCCACATGACATGCAGTGATGGTTGAGGGTATGTATGAACCAACAATAAATGGTGACATACTCCTGTCTCTGGCACCACATGAAATGTACTCCTATTGCAAATGTCCTATTCCAAATACAGGTTGGCATGCACATATATGTGAAGGAATACAGGAATTATCCCATGAGCACAGGTAGACCATGTATGAAACAGCAGTGCATGCATTTTTGTGAAAAGAGAAAGGGACACATGCTAGGATGTAGACACAAGGAATTTTGTCAACAGTGATGGCACACAAATCATGTCCATGGACATTCCCCACTTACCAAGGGAAAGTATTCATCCGTAGCTGCACTCAAAGATAAATGTATGCTCTGTCACATGTATGAAGGCCATCTTCAAGGTACAGACAGTAGTGAGGCACCAGCACCAACCACAAGCTGAAGAAAAATAGCCTGTGTGTGGCAGATGTCAATATGCTCATTTTACTAAACACATGGCTGAGGACAGTGATCCATCACATCCTTTACTTTGGCATGTAACACTGAGGAGTAGTAGTCTGCTGCATGTATTTTACAACCACTGCAAAAATATCTGTACTTTATTGATCCAATGTACACAGCCATATGTTGTCCATGGAAAGCAAATTATTTGTGCATTGTACCCAGTTGTGTGCTATATTCCGGGGCCAATAGGCAAAACACATCAGCATGCAAAATATTATATAACTACACAGTCATTCATCAAATTGTTTATTCGATTGAATAAAAACATCATAAAAGCAAATAATTCATATTAAAAACATCACTCAATATTTAAAATAGTATAAAAACAGTAAGTCAAACCGTATCTAAAATGACCGTATAGCGAGAATACATAACAAGGAATTAAATGAATTCACATAAAAGCCACAGTTCAAAAACATGACAGAGAAAATCAGTATAAGAGTGTGTTTTAAAACAAAGACTATTGTCATTAATAAAATGCATTTAAAATTTATGCATATATGAAAACCCTATCTAGGTAATTTGATAATATGGTCTGGCCTTCATCACTGCACATAAAAATAAAGCTATTCCATTGCAAATCACAATTGATGGTAAGGACAGAAGGTAATTAAAGGCAGGGCGACATTGTTTAAAATGCATTGATTTTAAAAATGGAATCACAAACGCTTTCCTTAGGTCTGCATAAAATTTACAAAAAAAGAGAATATGTATTGTACTTTGCTCAGACATTAAGGGGGTCATTCCTACCCTGGCGGTCATAGACCGCCAGGGCAGGTGACGGAGGAAGCACCGCCAACAGGCTGGCGGTGCTTCCGGGGGCATTCTGACCGCGGCGGTAAAGTCGCGGTCAGAAACGGGAAACCGGCGGTGTCCCGCCGGTTTCCCGCTGCCCCAGGGAATCCTCCACGGCGGCGCTGCTTGCAGCGCCGCCATGGGGATTCCGACCCCCTTACCGCCATCCTGTTCCTGGCGGTTTTCAACGGCAGGAACAGGATGGCGGTAACGTGTGTCGTGGGGCCCCCTAACAGGGCCCCATAAAGATTTCACGACGGGTGCCACTGCACCCGTCGCACCCCTTCGACTCCGCCGGCTCCATTCAGAGCCGGCATCCTCATGGAAGGGGGTTTCCCGCTGGGCGGGTGGGCGGCCTTCTGGCGGTCGCCCGCCAGCCCAGTGGGAAACTCAGAATGACCGCCGCGGTCTTTTGACCGCGGTACGGTCTTCTGGCTGATCCTGCTTGGAATCAGCCCCTAAGTCACAGGGACATTTTACCAAGACAGGGGTCCAATCATTAATACACGGGAAGCTAACAAGACAATGGAAAATCTCTAATCTTAATTGCATAAGGACAAACCGGTGCCTTGGGTTCAGTACATTACTCAAATATAGTTCCATGCCATCTGTTTGTTGCAACATGAAATTCCTCATTACACTGGGTTTCTTTGCCTCAGTGGCCCATCTTAAATCGGCCAGGTGAGTAAGACAAATATTTTTCAGTTCTTTCCTGGAAATTGTTTCCAGTTTTACCGGAGTGGAATATAACTCAGGATAGCCCAGCTCTGTAAAAAAAATCTTTACATAATTTAGCCATGGAATTTTCAGCGGGTAAGATAATGCCATTGCATCTTCTATGATGGCCCTATTCAGCCTAGCGGAATCAGAAGTCCATACTTTATGCCATAATAGGATTGGTTGGATACAAATTAAATATATAAGGTATGATACCCCCAGTTCCATGTGGCATGCCAGTTTTGGGGTAGATTTTGCAGTGCTTAAAATAGACTTTAAAAAATCGTTTTCAACTAGCTGTAGGTTGTTGTAGTTCCTATATCCCCAGAGTACTGCCCCGTACAATGCAAAAGAAACACATCTTGCATTGTACAATGTTATCATATCCTTGGGAGTCGCTCTACCAACCTTTTTCGATTTTTTTTTTACAGCCATGATAGTTTTTGTAAATGACAGCTTCCTTGATTTTATGGCTTGTGACCATGTCCCTTCTTTATCGAACGTGATGCCTAAATATGAAAAAGTTCCTGTAACGTCTATTTTCTACCTTTTAGCATAATCTGGGGTTTCTTAATGGAATTTCTGCCACATGTCATCGAGAAAGTATTAGAATTGTTGATTCTGAGACCTTAGGCTTCCATATGCTTATCAAAGGTTGTGAGTAGCTTCTGCAATGCTACTGGGGTGCGGGCCATCAAAACGGCATCATCCGCGTACAGGAGTGCTAGGATCTTTCGAGAGCCAGCTTGTGGGAGGTCACTGCAAGCGTCAGATAATACCCCCTCTAATTTATTAATGTATGGGGCAAACAGTAGTGGCGGTAGTACGCAGCCTTGTCGTACCCCCGTTTAATAGGAAAGGCTGAGGTGCATTCACCCTGAAGCCCATAACGCACCTTGGCTTTAGCTCCAGCGTATAGTTCCCTAATAAAATGAACAATAGTTAGGTCTACCCCCATGTCTAATAAGATAGGCCATAATTTACTTTAGACCACACAGTCAAATGCAGAAGTCAGATCGACAAACACTAAATATAAGGCTCCGGCCTTGGCCCTCATGTATTTGCCGAGTATAATGTCTAAGTTCAGAGCCTGCTCCATGGTCCCTATTCCAGCTCTAAAGCCATATTGCAAGTTCGAAAGAATGTTATTTTCCTCCGTCCAATCTCATAATCTATTTAGAACAATTCGTCCAGCAATCTTTGCAAGAGTATCAAGCAGAGAGATTGGGTGGTGGCATGCAGGATTTTGACGATCTCCCTTTTTGAAGATAGGAACAATGATAGACTCAGGTCAGGTCGGTATGAAGACTGTGGCACAGCAGGCGCGTAAAACTTGAGTTAGTAGTGGGCCCCAAAGTGAAACATTTGACTTGTAAATATCAATTGGGACTCCATCTGGGCCCTGCGCTTTCCTGCTTTTGCTAGCATTAATTGCCTCTATAACCTCCTTGAGGCTAAATGGTGGAGAAATAGAGTGAGGAACTGGTCTCAGAGAGTTCAGTTCCAAGACCAAATCTTGAGCGGAGTATATACTAGAGAAAAAAGAAACCCAATCCTCTTCAGTAATGGCTATTTCAATTGATAGTAATGTTCCAACACACCGAAGAGGAGAGTTTACAATTTTCCAAAATTCAACGTTATCATTCCTAAGGCTTGCTTCATGAAGAGAATCCCAAGCCTCGTTTTTTTAATTCTGTTTTCTTCTTCTTATAGCCTTTTTATACTCCTTCCTCCGAAGGCTGGTGTCATTCCTATCAGGGTTTTGTCTGTGTAAGCATTGTTTAAGATTTGTATAGGCTTGAGTACATTCACTATCAAACCATCTTTTGCCTATACAAAGTCTAGATTTGCCACAGCTAACTGTAAGATAAGTTATTGCAGTTAAAGCGTTAACACAACCCTGCGGGCAAATGTTGTCTGAAAGACAAATTTCAAACTCTTTGGAGAGTTTGCTCATTAATCGTTTCATGAACTGCGTAGGCTCAAGCTGTGACCAGCGGATAGTGTAGCCATTTCTTGTTCCCAAGTTTGTATTCTCTACCTTCTCCGTTGGTTCCTTGTGTTTAGTGATGGCTTGGGGGAATACAAGGCTGAAACTTTGGGGGTAGTGGTCGCTAAACAAAGCATCTTGAATATTATATTCAGACACACAAGTAGTAAGATTATTAGATAATAATATAAAATCAATTATTGTGTTAGCATGTCTGCCATTGAATGTGGGTTTTAACTGTGGTTTACAATGATTTAAACTATTGCACAGAAGGAAATCAAATTTAAACAACGTTTCATTCAGCAAATTACCATGATGATTATGTGTAAAGTGGTATGAGTCGTCATCTCCACCCGTGCCAAAAAGACAGAATTTTTCCACGGATTGAGGACACAAATGTGTGTTAAAATCACCCCCACACACAATAAAAGTCTCATTATACGCTGAGTTACATACTCGGTCCAGATCTTCCTGCAACAGCTTGAGTACAAAAAAAAAGCTTTGTTGAGGAACATTATTGTAAAAGTTAATAATCACCATTTGTGCAATGATTCTTAATTTATATGAGATCAGTTGATAAAATGGGTTAGAGATTAGTCTTACGTCCTTAATTAAGTTGAACTTGTTGGAGATGAAAGTACACAGCCCACCTTTTGCCCTGCCCTGTGAGCAAGGAATGGTGGGGGGGTGAAGTGTCCTAAAACCATTTATGTTGATAGGGTCCACGGACCAAGCCTCTTGTAAACTCACCCAGTGAAAAGATCAAATTTATTCTAACCAGTCTTCATTCTTACTTTTCGAGCGCAGACCCGCCACATTCCAAAATAAAAATGAATAATCCTCTCCCCCAGTTTTAGTCCCTTGCCCCACAAAAGACTGTTTAGATACTAAGGGACAGATGTAGCAAAATGTTTTTCCAATTCTGTGTCAATGGGAAAATGTGTTCGTACATATGGCCCTATGTCTTTTGACTGGATGGAGAGTCCACTTATTGGCGCTACGTTATTAGCAGGTTGACTCGGTTCAACATCCATCTCCATCTGTCCATCTTCATTGCTCTCCACCAAACCATGCCCACTCTTTAATGGATCGGAAACTGGGATTAGCGTAATGGTCGTAGACCCACCCATTTCCTGATCAAATGATAGTCAATCAACACCTTCCAAAAAGAGGGCATGAAATCTATTTTTGTTTGGGATCGAGTAATATCTTTCCGACCTAGTTGTTTGTTTGTCAAAATTAGAACCAAGACGGGCCTGGTCAGTGTTGTGCGTATAGAAGAAACCCAGAGGCAACAAAATGGTGCCATAGTCCGTAATCTGCCGCGGGATTAGGTGGCTCAAAATGTCTTCGACCAGTTTTGGAGATTTAAAAGAGAGTACCACATAGTCCCCCCTAAATGACTTCTGGTTCTTTCCCACCCATTTTACCCTCCTAACCATTTTAATATCCTCAAAGAGAACTTCTGTCATGCCAGATTTCATGCAGGTTCAATTCGATCTAATTCAAGGATTTATTCCTCAATGCTGTCCATGATTCCCTATGGTCCCCAGAAAGAGTGGGGACATTTGCCAGGGCTATCACATAGGGAGTTGCCGCTGGTGGCAGGTCTAATGTGTCTCTTGATGTTAAAGAAGGATCTCTGGAGAGTTTCAGGCTGGTCAATGTTTCCCCTCTGTTTAGCCGTGCTTTTTGGTGTGGGGAACTGCTGATACTAACTGGTGGAGGGCGTAAATCTATGTGTCTTTGAATGGTCTGATGCGTATGTGGTAGCTGTTTATGCACTGGTAAGGGGTTACTGTTTGAGCCTGGTTCGTCACGATGTTGGGTAGTGACGGCTGTTACACTTACACTTGCAAACTGAGCCTTCATTAAATTAAACATTGTCTCCACGTTTTCCTCCAATCGTGTTAAACGTTCAATCATTTGGTCAAAAAGGGGCCTGACTAGATGTTCCAAAGAGTTAATAGTCTCTAAGAAATTAATTTCCGTATTCACTATAGGTTGTGCATTCCTATGACCATGTTTTGAGTTCTCGCAGAGAGTATGTGCATGTTGAGTAAATTCAATAAGTGAAGGTCCAGGATTACCTCGTCTAATCTTATCAAGTGGCTCTTGACTGGGGGCTTTATCCTTACTGACTAATTTGGGTTTCCTTAAACGTTTAGGAGGAGGTGGATGGTTGCCGTCATCTGAAATAAAGTCAGTTATATCCTGAATACATCCATTATTACCTCTAATTTGAGGTCCAGTTACCGGAAAATTAGTCGATTTTAGTGGTGTGGGGAAATGGGGAAGGTCCGAAGAGTGAGTTAAAATTCTTTCCTCAACATTAATAATTTGTTTATCAATTGCCCCCATAGCTCCTGAAATGAATTTTAATATTGTTGAGTGATCTTTCTGGGAGGTAGTATCTTTTAAGCTGGATTGCTTCCTTTTACCCATTCTCGCTAATTATTTGTCCCTACTGAAAAAAGGAAAAATAGTTATGCTAAACATACAGTATTCCTCTCTAATAGAGGTAATGAGGCTAATGAGGCTGAGTAGAATAAAAAATGCTATATGTCTGTAGCAAAAATAAGACAAAAAAAGAAAGAAAGAGTGACCTCCCACAGTACTGAGGAGCTGTTTTACGAGATCAAGGAGGCAAGATTAAAGCACTGCTTCAAAAAATCAAGAAAGAAGGGTAAGCAAAAGTACCTGTTAATGTTTAGGTGCCCAAGCCAGTGAATGCAGAGAAGATGTCAGGGGGGTGCTATAGCCCAGCCTCTGCCAGGCGCTGACGGGCGCAGGATGGGCCCGCCCTTGGCCCGGGCTTTGCCCATGCGCCGCCCGAGCGCGTCCCGCGGGGCGGGAGCACGAGATGAGATTTAAAGGGCTACTGCTCCTGTGGCCGCCGCCTCCTCTGTTAGTTCGGGCTTCCCGCGGGGCAGGAGCGCGAGATGAGATTTAAAGGGCTCCTGCCCCTGTGGCCGCCGCCTCCTCTGTTAGTTCGCGCATTCCAGCGGGAGCGCGAGATGAGATTTAATGGGCTCCTGCCCCTGTGGCCGCCGCCTCCTCTGTTAGTTCGCGCTTCCCGCAGGGCGGGAGCGCAAGATGAGATTTAAAGGGCTCCTGCCCCTGTGGCTGCCGCCTCCTATGTTAGTTTGGGCTTCCCGCAGGTCACTCATCTTCTGTGTCACACATGGCAAATCCCTAATTGTCAGGGTGAGATGTAACAACCTAAAATGTTAACATGGCAATGTGACAGGCAGGAATATGCCCTCTACTCACCCCTTGTCACACGCATGTCAGAAAAAACAAGCTAGAAAATGTCAGTTTGTTGACACACCACAAGTGTAAAGCACACAAGTCAATAAGTACAGAGGCATAAATGCACACATTTGTATCCATCCGTAGACTAACCCACTACACAGGCTCATGGCCTACAATGACATGGCCTACAATGACTAAGCAAGCCTACTCACATCAGGTAGCCCGTGCTCCAGCAAGATGTACTGTAGTGTGAGCCACAATGAAACACAACATACAAATATGGCTTCTGAAGCGTAAACTCCTGAGGCCTGACTGGACCGACACATTCACATTTTGCAAGATTAACTCACTACATTCAGTCACTACAGGCAACTGCCATGTACTGCCATCTGTCTGTATCTTGGATTATGTGATATTGGATTACTTTGGTGTGGTATGTGATAAGGCTCAAGCTGAAGCTGATCACATAAACCTCTTCAATGTTTGCCTATTCTACAGGAAAATGTCTGAAAAATTCCTTCCTTCTGTGGTCTAGGTGTCTGATCCTTGAAATATGTATGTTGACTCAGTATGAGTCACACATTCTTGTTCCTAAGAGTCCAGGCATTTTGACAGTCTATGTGCTGTATACTGGAATAAAGTTTTTTAGTTTGACCAGGCGCATGTACTGAAGTGTTGGTGTGTAATGTATGTAATCCTGGGCTGGGCACTGTGTACCTGTAACATATTCCTGCTTTCACCAGTAGCTTCTGTCTTCATCCTATGGTTCACATGGTCTTACATTTCTACATAGCAAAATGTGAAACCTAAGCAAGCAGACAATGAGTTTGTGATGGGAGAATATATTACAATGTAAAGTGAAGTGGTCAGTCATGGTGAATGAAATCATTAGAGTAGATGCCACACCACTGAGAGTCCAAAGTTCAGAGTACTAGTCCCATTGGAACTGGTGGGTGGTTCAGGATCAGACAACAAAGTGAATGTGTGGCATACAAAGAAGGTCCTTTAAGAAGAGGTCACTAGCTGGCAGTGGTTGGTGTCTTGCCATCTGCTCCTACTGGATTCTTTGCTGGATACCCCTACGTGTGTGTAAGAGGTGGGTCTGCTGCTGCAGAGGCATGGGTGTCTGGGGTCAGATTTTCCTCTGGCATGGCCTCCCTTCCAGTGGCTGGCACCAATGCTGATGTGCCTGGTATTGATGAGTCAAAGGAAGGATTAGACTGTTGTTGGAAAGCCCTGCTCAGGGTGGTTTGAATGTCCCATAACACCCATATTAGGGAGGCCATGTTGGTCTTGTGGGTCTCTATCTGTTCCTGCATGCCTCTGTGCATGTCCGGCTGGAGCTGCTTGATTTCCCAGAGTTCCGTCAAAACTTGGCCCATCATGCCTTGTAACTATTGATAGATACCCAAGATGTGGCTGATAGTGACCAGGGCCAAGATCAGCCCCAGTGGCCTCACTCCACTGACCCACAGCATCCCCTCATGCACCCTACCCCCACAGGCCTGTGGCCTTACCACAGAGGGCCCTCTCTAACTTGATCCTGGAACCTCATTGACCGAAGTGTTGCGCTGCAACTCAGGATCCAGTACTGGGAACCAGGAGAGGTAGACACTGTGCTCGGTACACAGGTTGGGGGTTCAATGGCTGGCTTTGATGTTGAGGCAACCGGGATTGGGGGTGATGTAGTGGCCTCAGTGAAATTCACTGTTGCTGTTAGACCAGTTTGCCCAGATGGGCCAGAACCGTCCTCCACGTCCAGACATCCAGGAGTGTCTTCTTCACCAAGGGCTTCATCCGGGATGGTAGTGGCAGTCTCTTCTGTGGTCTCTGTGTGCCCAGCAGCTGCTCAACCTGTTGATGTGAAATATACAATATTCTTGGTTGTACTGTGACATCTACCTCCAATGGTTTAGAGTTACACCAAGCAAAGACCTTGTGCAAAGTTAAGTTGCAGTTAATCCTATTATGGCAAGTAACCATGGTTTTGGATGTATTGGCATGCCATGTGTGAAACATGCCAATTCATTTTTGACTCAAGCAGCTGCTGAAATGTGCAGATCATTAGCACTAGGAAGGCCTGAAATGCCATCTTGACACCAGTGCAGGCAAAACAGTGGCTAGGCAAAATATTGATTTGCCCATTTGGAGGCCTAGTTGACTGTGATGCTGGCAAACCCAGGACTTTGTTGTAAATGTGACTGGAGTCATCATGTGCCTAGTGCAGTGTGAATGTGTCAACTGCCAATACCAATCTGGTGATGCATCTTGAGGCCTTCTGAATGGCTACTGTACACATTAGTTAAGGTATCATTCCTGTCCTCCAGTAATTCATCTTGGGTTAGCAAGTCAGGGTGGAGCTATGTTGACAGATATGTGTGTGATTTAGGCATGATCTATGCCTGAACAGTCCACGGTGAGTATACTTCATTTGAGAGTTGACAAACAAGGGTACTTTGGCTAGCCGCCACTGTGCTAGTGTTTGGAGTTAGAGTTACGTGGCCTATTGGCTTTGCAGTCATGTCACTCCCTCTACTTCCCAACTCTTAACAAATGGTATCCTCCCAGGTGAGTGCACTACAATTGAGAGTTTCCAAACAGGGGCATTTTGGCAAGTGGACACTGGGGTGGTGGTTTTATTCTTAGAAGCAGGGCCTTCCTGGCCCTAGCAGTCATGTCACTCACTCTACTTCCCAACACTTAGCAAATGGGATACTCCCAGGTGAGTAAACTACAATTGAGAGTTTCCAAACAGGGGCATTTGGGAAAGTGAACACTTGGCTGCTAGATATATTTACAGACACTCGGTCTTCCTGGCCTTAGCAGTCATGTCCCTCCCTCTACTTTCCAGACTTGGAAAATATTATCCTCCCAGATGAGTACACTACAATTGAGAGTTTCCAAACAGGGTATTTCGGCAAGTAAAGTCTTATTAAGGCCTTCTTAGCCTTAGCCTTAGCAGGCATGTCATTCCCGCCACCTCCCACACTACACAAATTGTATCCTCCCAATTGAGCACACTTCAATTGAAAGTTACCAAACAGGGGTCTATTGACCAGTGCAAACTGGTCTGGTGTTTGAAGTTAGTAAAACAGTGCCTCCTGGGAGTTGCAGTCATGTAACTTTCTCTAGTACGCAGAGTTGACAAATGTTCTCCCACCAGGTGAGTAAACTTTATTTGAGAGTACACTAACAGATATATTGGGGAAAGTGACCACTGGTCTGGTGTTTGTAAGAAAGGCCTCCTGGGAGCTGCAGTCCGGTTATTCCCTCTACTTCACACAGTTGACAAATAGTATCTTCCCAGGTGAGTAAACCTCAATTTGGAATTGCCAAACAGGGGTCTTTTGACAAGTGACCACTGCCCTGGTGTTTGGAGTTAGTGAAACAGTGCATCCTGGGAGTTGCAGTCAGGTCACACTCTATACTGTGCACTGTATACACATGGTATCCTCCCACATGAGTAAACTTCAATTGAGAATTCAGTAAGAGGCATCTTTTGACAAGTGACCAATGGTCTGGTGTTTGGAGTTAGTAAAACAGTGCCCCCTAGGAGTTGCACTCATTCTACTATCTCTACTACACATACTATACACATGGTATCCTACCAAGTGAGTATTCTTCAGTTGAGAGTTAAGACACAGGATATTTGGACAAGAGAACACTGGTCTGGTGTTTAAAGTTACTGAAACAGTGCCTCCTGGGGGTTGCAGTCAGGTAACTCTCTGTACTACAAACACTATATAAATGTTGTGTATTACATATCTGTATGCAGAGTGCATTTAGGGTTGGGCATACGTTTACCTATTGAGGCATGCCATGAGTCCTGTTATCATTTTTTGATCCTGATAGACCTACAGGCCCCATTTCAACATTTGGTATGTGATTATGTGATGGGCCTTGGTAGTTGTGTTATTGGGTCCAACAATGCAGATTGACAGTGTTTAGACTCAGATACTCTGGGGATTGAATGTTGGTGGAGTACATGTACAAGACAGTGGCAAAAGTTGAACTATGAGCATGCATGTCATGGCGTTTTGGTGACATTGTTTGTGTTGTGATTTACCAGACTTCACTCCACCAGGAATTCCTGTAAAGTCTTCAGGTTGCAGGGTTGCCAAGACCTCCTCCTCCCAGCGGAAGAGATGTAATGAGACACTGGGAGGGCTACCACCAGTCTTCTTGGCCAGCAGCTGGTGCCTGGAGACCAGAGAACAGACCTTGCCCCTGAGGTTGTTCCACCTCTCTCTGATGTCCTCCTTTGTGTGCAGGGTGGTACCTACAGCATTGAATCTGTTGACGATCCAGTCCCACTTTTCCATTTTCCTACTGAGAGGAGTGTGCTGGACTTTTGCTACAACGAATTGTGTCTCTACTCATGATTGACATGGTGGAACAATAAAACAATGGGTGACAGAGACTAACTTAATAGGGGAAGTGCAATAGGGTGTGAGTGGATGAAAGTGTGTGTAGGGTGTACCTTGGGATGGTGGAAAAAACGGGTGCTTAATCTATGAAGTGGATGGGAAATAAGGTGCTCTGGCTTCCGGGTTTGGCGTTGAAAATGCAAAGGATTGTGGTCTGTGATTAGGTGTGTCTTATAGTGTCCTTTTCAGGTGTGTCCACTGTGGCAATGTGTGTCAGCTGTGTTGTTTTCAAATTTATCCAATGTGCCTTTGTGTATCACTTTGCTGACTGCAAACTACCGTAGTTCGGATAGCTATTGGCAGACTGCCATGAAGGGTCTGCCACAGTGACTATGTGCCTGTAATATGCTTGGTGGATGGCAATGGTGCTGTTGGCGCTGGATGTTGGACTGCCTATTTCCAGGCTGCTGCGCCACAGACTGTCTGCATTTTGTGCTTGACAGTCCTGCCTGTATAACTTGCAATAGGGCGGTCTGAAAGACCACCAACATGGCGATCTTTTCAGGACCGCCAACATAGCGATCTGGCAGTCCTACTGCCAAACTCATAATGAGGCCCTAAATGTGGTGTACAGACCGGGCTGCTGCTCTGGAAGTGTGGTCAGCTGTCTGGGGGTGTACACCATCTTGCAAACCTAGGTCCTCATTTACAACAAACTGGCTTATTGATCACAATGCACCAGTTTGCTTGAGCTGCCCTGTGCCCACCTAACAACAGCGTGGTAGCACTGTATTTACAATACAGCACACCATGGTGGTTGTTAGCACAGCTTAGTCAGAATTTCTGATGCAGTTGTGGCCCTTTGCTGGACTAACGTCTAAAATATTGACGGTAGTCCAGCAAAGCTCAGGGAGGCCCATTGAAAACAGTCTAGCATCACTTTAACATTTGCCCTGAGCAGGCATTAAAAGGTGGCACTAGTATGGCGCAGAGAAATCTTGTTGGGGAATGTCTCCCTTGCATACATTCTACCTAGCCAGGAATAATGAGGCACAAGAGTTTACAAATTGGTATAATGGTACCATTGCACCAGTTAGTAAATATGGCATGGGGTGGGTGACTGTTCTGTACCGCTGCATCGTGGTAAACAATTACACTACGGTGGCGTAAGGGGCTTGTAAATGAGCCCCCTAATTTGTTGCCTATGCTAAAGCAATTGTGCTTGCAGCAGCTGGAGGGCTGTTTCCTCCACTGGGAGTCAGCCCTGTTGCATATCAGGGGTGGTGTAGTCTTTGAAGTTCACTATCATGATGTGCCTATCCATTAGCCTGCTTGGGAGGAGAGAGGTGTGACCTGACTCCTGGGAGTATTCACACAGCTTGGCTGGAGGTCAGACTCTTGTCTGGGTGGCAGCAGTGTGGAAAGTGTGGGCTGGTCAGCCAGAGCACAAGGAAGCTGGGGCAACCAGGTGGGCAACCTCTAAGGTGACCACCGCGGTGTGTGTCAGGAGTAAGAAGGCATGTGGTTTGATACCAAACATGACATACTTTAATGGTACCACACTGGAGCTGCCAATCTCGAGGGTGCCTGGGTTGGCAGTCCATTATCCTATGGCTCACTAACACTTAGAATGGTTTGTAATGGAGAACATGACTATAGGGATATATAGGCTTGCATTTAAACATCCACACCTTTAATATATTGTACCCTGCCTCCTGGGCTGAGGAGGCCTACCTTAGGGGTGCCTGACATATATTATAGGCAGCGCACTGGACTGTATCACACATGGTGAGTGTCACGTACTCACCTGGTTCCAACAGTGGGTATGATTCTGGACCTCCAATACTGGCTGGGGCTGCAGAATGCAACAAGCAACAACTGCCTGGTTCCACTGACAACCCCTAGTGGGGAAAGGGGAATGGGATAAAACAAGAAAATTATGAACCCACGTCACTGCGGAAACTGGTCGACTGCCTTGTACACTGCCTAGAAGGTTGGAATTCTGTGGGTCTCGATATCTTCTATGCAGATGCGATATGCTACAAATGACAAAAACAGCGTTACCTACTATTTCCGACTTGGGAACCACAAACACTTATTTATCCTTTTTGTTAACTTACAGTCATCATAAACATTTAATGAAAAAGAGAAGAGCAGTTCATTCAAGAATAACTGCAAAACTTCTGGAACTCCAGAACATACAGGAAATCCAAGTCTGAATGAATACAACAATAGTCTGTAGCAAACTATTCCAAGGTGCCAGATACAACTCGTCCAGAACACAATGACAAACTTTCAGTTTGTTATTGAAGAGTTCAGAGCCCTTCAACAAGAGTTCAAAGCACTGGGTCTCAGAGAAAGGACTCAAAAATCCAACAATGTTCAGAGTTCAAAACAGGATCATATTTCTGGGAGAAAATCTTGAAATATCTCAAGTCTATGGTTTAGTGAGCACTAACCTGAGAGTTAAGTACTTAGCCTTAATAATACTGGAACTGGAATCCAAAAAAAGACAGAAAACTCAGTGCAGGAAACTCAGCAGAAGCAGAGTGGTAACTCAAAGAAAATAATGGAGGCGTCTCAGACACCAGAATCATGGAGTCATCAGATGGGCCTGGATGACTAGAGGGCTTGAAACTTTGGCCGAGTCAGGAGACGAGTGCAGGAAGAGACCTGTGCTTGACTGGACACAGGAAGGTTAGTGCAGGTCCTCAAAAAACCCAAGGTGGACCCAAAGGACCTCAAGAACTTCTGACCTATCTCCCGGCTCCCCTTACCCCGCAAAAGTAATCGAGAAGGCTGTCGACAGACAAATAATCCGCTTCCTCGAGAAGAACTGCACCCTGGACCCTTCCCTATACAGATTCCGCAGTAACCACAGCACCGAAACCACCCTCATCGCCACCACCGACGACATCAGAACCATACTGGACAGCGGCAAAACTCTGGCCCTCATCCTCCTGGACCTCATGCCCGCGTGTGACACCGTCTGCCACCACACCCTACGCTCACGCCTCAGCAATGCTGGAATCTGCGACAGAACCCTGGACTGGGTCACCTCCTTTCTTACTGGCAGAACCCAGATAGTCCTCCTCCCCCCCTTACACTTGGAGGCCACTGAAGTAATCTGTGGCATGCCCCAGGGTTTGTCCCTCAGCCTGACCCTCTTCAACGTCTACATGGCCCCGTTCGCTAACCTTGCCCGATCCCACAACCTCAACATCATCTCATACGCCGACGACACCCAGCTGATCCTCTCCCTCACCAAGGACTCCACCAAGACCACCCTCCAAGAAGGAATGAAGGCCATCGCCGAATGGATGAAGAGCAGCTGCCTCAAACTCAATTCCGACAAGATGGAAGTTGTCATCTCGGCTCCACCCCCTCCGCATGGGATGACTCCTGGTGGCCTGCCACCCTCGGAACCTCTCTGACTCCCACCGACCATGCACGCAACCTTGGATTCATCTTGGACTCCACACTATCCATGACCCAGTAAGTCAACGCCATCTCCTCCTCCTGCTTCAACACCCTCCGCATGCTCTGAAAGATCTACAAATGGATACCCACTGAAACCAGAACAACAGTCACCCAGGCCCTCGTAAGCAGCAAACTGGACTACGGCAATTTCCTCTACGCAAGAACCACGGCCAAACTCCAGAAGAGGCTGCAACACCTCCAGAACGCCTCTGCACGTCTCATCCTGGACATGCCTCACCACTACCACATCACAGACCACCTGAAAAACCTGCACTGGCTCCCAGTCAATGAGAGAATCACTTTCAAGCTCCTCACCCAAGCTCACAAAGCCCTGCACAACGCCGGACCATAATACCTCAACAGACCTTCTATACCCCTACCCGGCATCTCTGCTCCACCGACTTCGCCCTCGCAACCGTACGACGCATCCGCAGAACTTCACCCGGCAGTAGATCATTCTCGCATCTCGCCGCCAAAACGTGGAACACTCTTCCCACCCACCTGCGGCAGACCAAAGACCTCCTTACCTTCAGGAAACTTCTCAAGACCTGCCTGTTCGAGCAGTAACAGCACCTTCCCCCTTCTCCACCCTCTCTCCTCAGCGTCTTGAGACCCTCACGGGTGAGTATTGTGCTTTACAAATTCCTCAGAATAGGGAGGCACCAAAAGGAAGGGTGACATGGGCCCAGTGGGCAAAACCCACTGCACATAGGGCACAAGATGGATTAGTAACAGTGAGGGCACAGTCGAGTTTGAGCAGTTTGCACTGCTCCTTTAGACTGCAACAAGAGGCCTGCTGTTAGTAGTTCATGTGAGTCACCCAGGGTGCCACTTAATCATGCTACAGCCCTGCGGACACCTTTGCCACCTATGCCTTTGGTACCTTGGTACCATTTACTAGGGACTTATAATGGGGTAAAGTCTTTGCCAAGCTGTGATTACCAAGTCGAACTTAACAGCTGTGGGAGAGAGCACAGGAATCAGGATCTGGACAGCAGACTCTCTTGCTCTATCACAGTGATAACCATTAGCTTTTGGTGCAAAAATTGGGTGGTTGACCATACACAAATGGGCATTTCCTACACATACAAAATAATATGTTAATCACTATTGATAATGCATATGTTTTAGTAATATTTATTGATATTCCAAAATGTAGAAACATAATATAAAAATATTCACAATCTAAAATGTAAAATCCTAATTTTTTTAGGAAAACACATGAAACTAAATTTGAAAAAATATAAGGAAATAGTTTTCATTAAATTAAAATTAATACATTTTAGAATATATGTTCCCAACAACAGAATGTATTTCAAAAATAAAAATAATAGAAATGTCACTATTCACATGTTGATTAATAAATTGTCAATGAAAAAACCTATAACATATAAATAGTCTAGAAAACGTGTTTAATACATCATAAATGATACATATGTATTCTATTTTCATAATGTAACTATACAACATTTCAAAAATGCTTTATATAAATGTAAAGATAAAATTAAAAAAGATTCCAACAATGTTTTAACAATGACATTATAATTTTTAACATTTGAATCAATCCAGAAAAATATTTTAAACGTTTTAAAAAAACATTTAAGCGAATATTAAATTAGAAATGCTTAACAAAACTAATTTTTCAAATATGTTACATTAATAAATTCAATTTTGTTAAATGTTAATTTTTACCAAAATCTATATAACTAAAACAATTAACTTAATATTTACAATAAAATAGCTGTTTTTAATTTGATATAAATCTCCATACTTTTAAAATGACTATGAAATATTATTTATAAAAAATAATAATATAACAAAATGAATTTATAACTTTTATAATAGTAATTTGCATACTATTAAAATAATTAACATTATATTTAAATTTTCAAAATGTCTCTCTCCTTTGCCCCTAAAAACCCAACATGCTGCTACTAAAGAATAAATTATATATGTATTATTTTTACACATCAATACAACTAAAAATGCACATTTCATAAATGTAATAATTAATAAACTATCTAGGTAAACACACAAATAAAAAAAGCAAACATATAAAATCAAACACACTACTATAAAATACATACCAAATAACACTTAGAAATGGCCGGGACCAGGTACGGATTTTCCATTCTGCCACTCTGGAATCTGCCCCATAGTTGCAGGCTGGTAGTCTATTTTCAGAGCTGCATAGGGGACTATAATCCTGTTAGAGAGCCTATTGGGAACTTCAATCCTTAATGTGTAATCTAACCAAAAGCATGATGTTCCCGCACCCGCAGGGCCCAAGAGGTTTGAGCTTAGATGTGAATGTGAATTAGTCAGGAGCTGTAAATGAACAATTTATCATCATTATTAATATAATTCTCTTTTGATGGGGGTCAATAATGAGATTTTGATATAAGTTTAAAAGCTTTAATAAATCTTGTTAGTAATTGTTTGCTGCAAAATCAATTACTCACTGAAAATATTGATACAAAACAAAACAAAGCCTGAAGCACGTTCCATAAAGTTTTAACCCTATTCTAAGCTAAGAATGGAGAAAATTGTCAACCACAACTGAGGAAGAGTCCTTCATTCGAGAGGTGAAAGCATGAAGTGTTTTAGCATATTTGAATCATTAGCGGAACTTCCCATAACGAGCGGTACAGGAAACTCAGTAGAGTATCAGAGCAGCATGCATTCATACAAACGTAGTAAAGGGTCTTCCAGAATGCATCTGTTAAGCACAGTCAAAGAGTCTGGGTCAGTAGACATGTCAAAAGGGAATGACAGAATCTGCACCCCAGTTTGTCTAGGAACACACTTTGAACACATCCTCATATTAGCATTCCATAACAGTTTGCTGCCTTCTCTCAGCAGCTCATTCAATCAGCACACAATGTCATCATGGGAACAAGACAGCTTCTGTCATCTAAATACACTGAAACAAAGATCTTCTCAAAGTAGGGTACAAATGTACCAGAAATTGTAACATGACTATCAGTTTAGTTGGTTTCCCATCACCCTTAACTATAAGCCAAACCAGTTCAGGGTTACTGGATTACATTACTGGGTGAAGTAATTCCCTTTCCCATGCACTTTCACTAACAGCGCATACTCAGAAAGAAACATTCTAATGAAATTAAACTAACATTTGAAAGCATTATTATTTTCTTATGTGGTTGAGAAAGCTGATGTATATTACTTTGTCTATGTATTCAGTTGTCTCAAAACACATTTGCACCATCTAAGTATTAACATTCACGACCCTGACACAGGTCAAAACAAAGAAGAAAAAGAGAAAATGCACTAGTCAGCGAGTTAAGGTAAATATATGCGATTATGGAAGCTTGATTTAAAAACTGCAGCAATTTTTTGAGGCCAGCACATTATAGAATTTTCTTTAAAAACTATTTTTATTGTTTTACTCAAACAGGGTACAAACATTTGTCATACAAAATTACAATTGAGTTATCTGTATACGCTGTGCATATTCAAGTGGGAGGGGACTGTTTGCTCCTGCCCATTTAATGATGGGCGGTATCGGTGCAGTAGCAGTGCTGTGGACAATTCTGTATACATGTATGAAATGGTGCATGGGTGCATGGTGTGATATGGATGAATCACATGTCTCCAGGGGTCAAACTAGGCAGAACTAGGGGAAGACGGACTTTGTTACCTTGAAACACATTGGTGGTGACCTGCACTTCGACGCTGATTGTATACTTTTGTTAAAGCGTCCTTCTATGTTAATTTATACACATTAGGACTCGTTTTAGGCCGATGAATCTTTTAACCCAGTGGTGAGACACCGTAAGACGATCAATATGTCAAGTAATATATCAATAATGTCATCAACATATACCACCACAATATATTTCAGTTTAGACATTTGTTAAAACTGTCAGCGCAACCATGACCTTTCAGCCATGAATAACCACACCTTATTGAAGTTTTTGTGAATTTTATTCCCTATTGATTACAATCTAATAGCAAATGTATTAATCTCAAAACCAAGAAACAAAAGAGCATAGTCACGATATAGCAATTGTGATAAGATTTTGACAATGCTAAGATGACAAACATTAAGCCACAAATCAAATTTGTAGAATAGCATATACGTCGCAGTTCAGCATTGCACAATGTCAGTCACGTTTGTCGCGTCAGTCAAGGTGAATCCTAGCCTAACCACTAATTAGCATCAGCATGTTGGGCTTCATGCAAAAACAATTTAGAACATCAATTTGGAAAACATCTAACTAAGGTCTCTAATCAAAAATACAGCAGTTGGTACCTAGAAAGAAAAAGCAAATAGACGAATTTCAATAGCAACAGTCATATTTACCCTCCTCAGGATAGGTCAGCATACAGGATCAGACTTCGTCTTCAGGACATCAGTTGAATCACCGTCAGTCTATCTAGTCTAAGAGAAGGGGGCACTTCCCTCATAAGGAAGAAAGTGAGATGGGGCCACTAAGGGTGAGGATGGTTTTATTAAGTCTCAAGTCACTAAATAGAGTGACAGAGTTTCTCGATGCAATCGATATCATTCCCTACCTAGTTCTCTCAAGTCTTGGCACGCTCTTCGGGTCAAAAGTTCTCTTTTCCATGGTCGAGCGTCCTTGAAAGTGTCCATATTTTGTTGCAAAGCATATAACTCTATACTAAAGCAGCTAGCATGCGAATGGGAAAACTATCAATGTTGCAGAAACGTAGAAAGGAACAAATGCTGGGTCATGGCCTTTTGCAAGTCAGCACACTGGAGAAACAGAAAAATATGCTTTAATATGAGAGTTGCACAGCTAATTCTTCAGCTCACGCTAACTTAAGACTTATGGATTCTAATAAATGCAATCTTCGTACGTGTTAATGTAATCGATCAATTCATAATGCAAACAATTATTTCTTATAAATGACATTAGTATATGCGTACAATAATTCTTCCATGTTTAAAATACATTTCAATGAATAATATTATTAATGCAGCTTTGTTAAATATAAGCATTTCACATCTAGAATAAGTAATGTTTAAACTACGCTCTCACACTTTCAATGTGTAGCTTGTGGGGGACACACGAGCTGGGGATACCAGGGCCGGTTGTGGGGGGTGGTTGGGGATCCCCGGAAGGCGGAGGAGTCTACTTTTGTACTGCATAGTAGGGTGTGATGTTGGGGGCCACAAGGGCAGGTGGGGCAACCTGCTTTTGTGTTTCTTTTTTTTTTTTTACCTCATGGGGGTCTAGTATCGTCTCGGGGATGCTGATTGAAGTGAGCGAGAATCATTGCTCAGTGGTGTGAGATGGGGCGGTTAAATAGCTCATGCAACCTCATGGCCCTGTTTTAGTGGCTGGTTTGAATATTTTTGTCAGAGCTGAATTTGGTTTACAATCCGGCCCTGAAGGATCCTCAACGACCAAGCCGATCGTGAACACTTTGCTGCCCTTGTGTCACTTGTCAGTGCTGGCAGTTCTGCTGGGCTTGTCCATACTTTGGTCAATCATTGTGAAATATTATGGCCGTCGTCCTGCCCTGTGAAAGATCACAAACTTTCTGTGTTTCCTTCTTCACTTCTTCAGTTTCAGTTCTTTTCTTTCTCACTCTTTCTCTTTCCATTTCCCCATATTGATCTAAAATCCTCTGTCCTTATGTATGCAGAAGGGCATTGCAGGGTCAGTCACACACCATGAGATCCCCATCTGTCCTCTATACTTAATGGAGGAGCAGGCAGCATCACGACAGAACTCCCATAGCTACCACTTACAACTTCGTCCTAAGGCACATTACAACGTCAGTTTGCCACCCCTCTTGATATTCTCTGTTACCTGTCAGAGCCCTCCCTTTAGCATTAAAAATTAAAGCCACAGTAGTTAATGCAATTTATTGTCGCTTTCTCCTGGCAAGAGTTTTTCATTGGGTATAGTTTTGATCTTCAAATATAAAGATTTCAGGCACGTCAGACACGTCTTTTATTTACTTACTATACCTATATTAACAATTTTCGATCAACATAATTTTTTAATAGGATTATATTGCCTTAAATTAAATAATCCACTTAATGATGTGATATTTCTAATAGACACAGTAGCTATCTATCTGTCCCTTGCTTTACCACATTCCTGTTGTAACAGAGGCAAGAAACAAACAAACATATTATAACATCTTTTGCTTCAGGCTTATCGCCTGACTCACATGTATTTAAAACTTAAAGGGGTTTCCTGACATCTACACAAAATATAAAATACGCAATTCGCCTTTTAATTGATTGTTAATGTTATTAAGTATGTAGCTCATGTTGTAACCAACTTGATCCTTCCAGCTCTACACTCCAATCCCTGTTCCCCTGATAAATACAGTCCTTTAATATCCCTATTGAGATTTTGATGATTTCTATTACAACTATTTTAGAGTATATTAGTCTATGCTATTTATAAAATCTGTCAAATTTCAGACTTGTTTGCTCAAGTAAAATTTGTGTTACACTATAAAGCACAGTAGCACCCAAATAAGTAAACAAAAATCTATGACAGCTGCAGACACTTCACATCGCGCCACTCTAAATAAAAGCGATGACGCGCGTCTCCTGAAACATCCTGTTCAGAAATGGACTCTAATTACACCGCCTTTCCGTGTCCTGGACAGTTTCCGTTCCTCGTCCTCACACTACACTCCTCAGCCCACGACCAAATGTCTTATACAAAAGCTACAATTTGTAGTCGTTGCATGTTCCCGAGGCCTGTTCATCACGACAAATCAAGTTACGCGAAATTTAACATTATGCTGCGATAGCAAGTCTATTGCAGCCCGTTCACAATGTGATTGTGAGCCGAATCACAGAACTTAAGTTCATCCAGAGATGGAGCGGGTGTAGTTAAAGCGCGCTGATTGATTTGAGTGCGAAAACCCTGAAGGCAAAGCATTTAGCCAGTCAGATGCTATGCATGTGTCCGCAATTACATGTTGGTTCAGTGCTTTCCGCCCACAGATCCACTCCTCGCTGAGCGACCATTACAATAGATTCAGCCAAGCCTGGATGAGGTCCGATGACCTAAGGAAACAACCATGGGTCATTTAAGGTAACATCTGTGGTGCTTATAGTTCCTGCCTCTGCTCTCCCAACAGAAGCGTTTGATGTGCTATGGCTTGATGTACATTCCTTCCATGTGGGATAGTATCTGATGTGAAACAAAATATAACCAAAAAAGGAATCATGGTGGTAACCTGTTGTGAGAAACTTGGTTGTTGGTTGAGGGGGGAGGGGGCAACCCTACTCAATCAACACCAACAATTCTGTCAGAGTGAACCAAAAAAGTCACTAAAGTGTCCTGTGCTAAACCCTCTGGTAGCTTGGCACAAAAGCATTCAAGCCTAACTTAGAGACAATGTGTAAA
Organism: Pleurodeles waltl; assembly: GCF_031143425.1. NCBI lineage: Eukaryota > Metazoa > Chordata > Amphibia > Caudata > Salamandridae > Pleurodeles > Pleurodeles waltl. Next base: position 398,580,971 of record NC_090437.1, read on the forward strand.
ATATTTATGCAGCATGCAAACAGTAATAAGGGGAAAAACTCAACTAAAGAAAAATCCCACAGCAATCTAGAGAAATAAAGTAACATTTAAAATCATTTGACACCAAAATCCGAACAGTAGAACTGGAGATATGCAATTTCAAAGATTTAAGGTAAGAATAGCCCCTAAAAGCACAAAGTGGCACTTGCAGTTATCTAGTCGTGCGGGTCTGGGTAAAAGAATCATACGTTCAGGCTGACTGGAATGGAGCGTGAGCCAGATACAGGGACTAGATTAGTCCCACTGAAAAAGTTATCTTCTAGAGTCCAGCACGAACAGTTCTATTTGTGGTGGAGGAGACCTCAAGGAGCAGGGACAGCAACAAAGATGGTCATCCCTGTAGCACGAAGAGCAGGCTGGGTGTCATGGGTGATCATCCCTGTTGGGAGAAGATACTGTCAGGGGTCATGGATGGTTGTTGCTGGACCTTTGCACCAATACCTAAAGTGTAAATCTCATGATGCTGGTCATCGCTGATGGTCACTGTTAGAAATGGGTTTCTGGTTGGCTAGGGTGTGCACCTTATCCAGGCAGAACCCATCCACTCTAGTCAGGGCAAGGGAGTTACACGTTCAAGATAACCCCTGCTCACCCCCTTGGTAGCTTGGCACGAGTAGTCAGGCCTATCCCAGAGGCAATGTGTAAAGCGTTTGCACAGCACACACAACACACGTGATGCACTATCCCCACCACAAAAGAAACACAACACCCAGTTATATGAAAATATACTGCATTGTACACAATACAATTATTAGACCAAACACAACATGTCAGTAATATTCTGCTACTCAAGTAGTTGTCAGAACGTTACACAATAGATACTCTGCAGAACCAGCAGTAGTCACATATAACACACAGGTTACTTATTATTCTGCAACATAAGCAGTAGTCAGGAATCACATTATTACACAAATGCACCTGTCATAGAAATATCATAAACACCCATATCAGGAACATTATAAAACATATGGCAAGTGAAAAATCAAATATTAGCAGGTCATGCCCATAAAAGGAACATTAGCAACTGTTAGACCTGACAGCCTTAGGGTGGTCACCCCTAAATTTCTGCCTGCCTCCCTCCAATTTTTGGACACTGTTCTTGCTGGTTTTTAGACTCTGCACACTTTACCACTGCTAACCAGTTCTAAAGTGCATGTGCTTTCTCCCTTTAAACATGGTAACCTTGGATCACACCAAATTGGACTATTTGATTTACTTGTAAGTCCCTAGTAGAAGGCACTTAGGGGGTCATTATGACCCTGGCGGTCGGCGGAAAAGCGGCAGTAAGACCGCCAACAGGCAGGCGGTCTTTTTTTTAAAATTATGACCATGGCAGTTACTGCCATGGTCATCCGCCGGTTCTCCGTTCCGCCCGCTGGGCTGGAGACCTGGGTCTCCAGCCTGGCGGCCATCACTATACCGCCAGCGGTATTTGGACCCGGCTGACCGCCATGGATTTCATGCGGTTTGGAACCGCCATGAAATCCATGGCGGTAAGCACTATCAGTGCCAGGAAATTCATTCCCTGGCACTGATAGGGGCCTCATCCCCACCCCGACTCCCTCCTCTACACCCCCCACCACCCCTGCCACCCCCCAAAGGTGGCAGGACCCCCCTCCCCACCCCGACCCCCAACATCAGACATCACTCACTCACACACGACACGCACGCAGGCACCACCAACACACATACACGTACACACACCGACATACATGCCAACATCCACACACACAGTCAGACTCGCACACCCACATTCAAACATACACGCACACTTCCATACAGACATGCCCACAGACATACACGCACTCATTCCCAAACACACAACACCCCCGCAAGCAAACACGCAGTCACACACCCCCTCTACATACACACATGCACACCCCCATGCACGCACACAACACACAACGCCCCCTGACCCCCCTCCCCTAACGGACGATCGACTTACCTGGTCCGTCAATCCTCCGGGAGGGGACGGGATCCATGGGGGCTGCTCCGCCGACACCACACCGTCAACAGAACACCGCCACGCTGAATCACAGGACGTGATTCCGTGGGCGGTGTTCTTTTGACGTGTCGGTGGAGGTGGAGCAACCTCCACTTCCCAGCCGCCCGCCAGTATGGCTGTTGGCAGTTCTCCATCCGAAAAAGGACAGAGAGCTGCCAACAGTCATAATACACCGAGCGGAAAACCGCCACCACTGGCGGTCTTCAGCACGGCGGTCCCTCGGCGGTCTTTCAAAAAGACCACCGAGGTCAAAATGACCCCCTATATGTGCCCAGGGCCTGTAGATTATATGCTACTAGTGGGCCTGCAGCACTGGTTGTGCCACCCACTTTAGTAGCCCCTTTACCTTGTCTCAGGCCTGCCATTGCAAGGCCTGTGTGTGCAGTTTCACTGTCACTTCAACTTGGCATTTAAAAGTACTTGCCAAGCCTAAAACTCCCCTTTTTCTACATAGAAGTCACCCCTAATGTGTGCCCTAGGTGACCCCTAGAGCAGGGTGCTGTGTGGGTAAAAGGCAGGACATGTACCTATGTGGTTTCCATGTCTTGGTAGAGTAAAACTCCTAAATACGTTTTTACACTACTGTGAGGCCTGCTCCCTTCATAGGCTAACATTGGGGCTGCCCTCATACATTTTTGAAGTGGTAGCTGCTGATCTGAAAGGAGTAGGAAGGTCATATTTAGCATGGCCAGAATGGTAATACAAAATCCTGCTGACTGGTGAAGTTGGATTTAATATTACTATTTTAGTAATGCTACTTTTAGAAAGTGAGCATTTCTCTGCACTTAAATCTTTCTGTGCCTTACAATCCACGTCTGGCTGGGTTTAGTTGACAGCTCCTTGTGCATTCACTCAGACACACCCCAAACACAGGGTACTCAGCGTCACTTCCTGGGCTGGGAGGGTGGAGGGCCTGCTCTCACAAAAAGGACTGCCACACCCCCTGCTGGTACCCTGGCAGACAGGATTGAACTGAAAGGGGACCTGGTGCACTTCTAAGCCACTCGTTGAAGTCTCCCCCACTTCAAAGGCACATTTGGGTATAAAACACGGCCTCTGCCCTACCACCACAGACACTTCCTGGAGAAGAAACCTGAACCAGAACCTGCACCCTGACAAGAAGAACTGCCTGGCTGCCTAAAGGACTCACCTGACTGCTTTCTACAAGGGACTGCTGCCTTGCTGTTACCCTGCTGTCTTGCTGCTCTCTTGCTTTGCTGCAGAAGTGCTCTCCAAGGGCTTGGATAGAGCTTGCTTCCTGTTCCCTGAAGTCTCAGGACCAAAAAGACTTCTCTCTTGCAACTGGACTCCTTGTGTGGTGAAAAATTCGCCGCACAGCTTGTTCACCGCACGCGAACCGGAAAGACGCCGCTCGACTTTGCGAGGAAAAGATCAATGCGGCGCCTGCGGTGCGATCGGAACTTTGACGCACGGCCTGCCTGGACAACGCCGCCCAACTTCCAAAGGGGAAATTGACGCAGCGCCTGCCGTGAGGGAGAAAATTCCACGCACCGCCCACCGGAACGACGCGCAGCCAGTCAACAAGCCCAGCATTCCACTCACAGACCCCGAGGCGTCTGAAAACCCCACAACCCGAAGAGGAGACCCATCCGCGCGCCGGAAATCGACGCAACGTCTTCCCCGCGTGGAAAATAACGACAAAAGTCCGTGTGTGAAGGGACGAAACCGACGCACACACCATTTTTCCACGTACCTCCTCCTCTGAGGCCCTTTGCGGAGATTTTTCACTCCAACCAGGTACTTTGTGCTTGAAAGAGACTTTGCTTGTTTTTAAAAAGACTTAAGACACTTCATATTACTTTCCAGTGATATCTTTACATATTCTTATTGCATCTTTTATCGTTTTGACCTGCAAATATCCACATAAATATTATATATTTTTCTAAACACTGTGGTGTATTTTTGTGGTGTTATATTGTGTTATTGTATGATTTACTGCACAAATACTTTACATATTGCCTTCTAAGTTAAGCCTGACTGCTCAGTGCCAATCTACCATAGGGTGGGCACAGGATAATTTGGATTGTGTGTGACTTACCCTGACTAGAGTGAGGGTCCTTGCTTGGACAGAGGGTAACCTGACTGCCAACCAAAGACCCTATTTCTAACAGCAACCATATATGAAACATCACAAACCAGCGGGGTAACATATACACCCTTAATGTTCATACTAGGCACACTTACATAACATATGTGTACCCAAGAAAGTACCTGGTTTTCATGATGAGGCACCTCCAGTGCCAGGAAGATCCAAATGGGCCCCCTGGCACTCCGTGTGCTCACTCGGGGGCCACTTTGATGATTTGTGGGAGGAGTGGGGTGACACGCACCCCCTTTGACTTTATAGGGGCCTGTTATCTCTGGGGCCCCCTCGGGACTCCACTGGCCCTCCAACGAGGGGGAGGGGTGCAAAGCAAGCCCAAACAAAACAAGGGCCACAGTGAAGGGGCCACCCGCCTCTTGCGGGGGCCCACAACAAAGCAAGAGAACTGTGCTGGGCTGGGAGCCTCCGGTGAGGCTTCCACCCCACCCCTGTCCTCCTTGCCCTCTCTGGGCTCTGGTGGGGCAGGGGGAGGCTTCCTTCCGCCCTGCACATCCTCAAAACACAAAGGGGCCCGGTGGGGCGGGGGAGCCTCTGATGAGGCTTTCTTCCACCGCCCGGCTCCGAACACAACGGAGAGCCGGTCCGGCCCACAGCAGAGGGCAGGCACCCAAGTAGGTGCCTGCTTGTGCCCCGGGGGAGCTCTTGGGGAGAGTGCTCGCCCCGGGGGCACGGTAGGAGCGCGCTCGCTCCTTTCCTCATTTCTTGTGGTGCCCCGGGGGCACCGAGAACAGTGCGACTCTGGCGCGTTTGAGCAAACAGAAGCCTGGTCGGAGCGGTGAATCCTAAATCGGCACAAGCGCTTCTCAAATCGCTGGGGGCTCTTTATAGATCCCGGGTCGTGGTGGTGATTTCTTGCAACAACAAGCGCTTTCAAGCGCTGGGGGGGGCAATTTCCTCAGCCACCAGGACGCACTTTCAGAGTGCTCCACAAATCATAGATGAGCGCTCCTTCAGGCTCTAGGCTCATGCTGAAGAAGCGCTCCTCATGTGCTTCTGGTTGTTTCCGGGGTTCAGGGGCCACGGCACCCTGCCCCTGGAGGACAAAGTATTCAAGGAGCACAGGGCAGCAGGACCAAGCAGAAGGCCAGCACACGATGAATGCAAGCAAGTGGCAGTTTCTTACAGTGACCAAGCAGGTCACAGGTCAGCACAGCAGCATCAGTCCATGGCAGTTCCTGGTGACTCCTTCCAGCGTTCTGTGTCCAGTTCCAAAATGTCTCCAAGAGTTCCCAAGTGTCTCCAAATTGTGGGGAAAACTCCCCTGTACTTATACTCAGTTTTACAGTGTGTCCACAAAGGAAGGGGAGCGGAGGTTCCAACCAGTTACAACTGGTTCTTGGAGTGCCCCCTCTCTCCTCCAGCACAGGCTCCGGACATCAGTTGGGGGTAAACAACTCTGTTGTATGAGGACAGGGCAAGTGTTTGCAAATGTAGGTGTGCCCGCCTCTCCCTTCTCACAGCACAGAAAGACTAATAAGTATGCAGATGCACCTCTGTAACACCTCCACCCTCCCTGTGTACAGGCTGTCTGAAAAGTATGCACAAAGCCCAACTGTCACTCTGCCCAGACGTGGACTGGAGTCAGGATGCAAAACACCAGAGTCATAAGCACAGAGAAATGCTCACTTTCTAGAAGTGGCATTTCTGTAATAGTAATAAAAAATCCACTTACACCAGTAAGCAGCATTTCTTACCAGCATTACAATCATACCAAACATGCCCACGCTACCCCTCATAAATCAGACAATACCCCTTACACATAAGGCAGGGCATTTCCAATGCAATCCTATGAGAAGGCAGCACTCACAGCAGTGAGACACCAAGTTAGGCTGTTTGTCACTACCAGGACAGACCAAGCAACCTGGCACATGTCCCACCTTCTACATACATAGCACCCTGCCCATAGGGCTAGCTAGGGCCTACCTTAGGGGTGACATACATGTACTAAAAGGGGAGTTCTGGGCCTGGCAAGTAAATTTAGATGCCAGGTCCCTGTGGCAGAAAACTGCGCACACAGGCCCTGCGCTAGCAGGCCTGAGACAGGTTTGAAAGGCTACTTCAGTGGTTGGTGCAATCAGCGCTGCAGGCCCACCAGTAGCACTTAATTTACAGGCCCTGGGCATAGAGATACCACTGTACAAGGGACTTACAGGTAAATTAAATATGCCAATTATGTATAAGCCAATCATACCAACTTTAGAAGGAGGAGCACCTGCACTTTAGCACTGATCAGCAGTGATAAAGTGCTCAGAGTCCTAGAGCCAACAGTGAGAGGTCAGAAAAAATAGGTGGAAGGAGGCAAAAAGTCAGGGATGAACCTGCCACAAGGGCCAAGTCCAACAGTCACTGTAGCGCAAAGAGTTGGATTCACCAGAGTTTTGCATTGGCGGTTGGCGCTGGCAGCTAGATCTTTGTACAAGCTTCAAACTTCAGAATTGTGTCTTTTCTTTGAGGGATAGCTCAACTGATGCCACAACTAGGGTTCCAGACCTGCCAGTACCACTTGGGGATCAGGAGTTCACTCCAGCAAAGGCCAGCAGGGCTTAGGCATGTTCAGTTGCAGATCTGTGCATGTCCAGTGCAGCAGACCAGCTGACCAGTCGCAGAGAGGCCTCTGGAGCTTGTTGTGTCCCTCTAGCTCAAAACAAGAATTCAGTCAGGTGGAGTCACTTCAGCCTGGGTTGAATGTGGCAGCTCCAGTCTTTCTTCTTAGACAGCAGGGCAAGCCTCAAGCAGCAAGGCAGTCCTCTGGCAGCAGGGCAGTCCTTCTTATGCAGTATCAACAGGCCCACACATGTACTGAAGAGTGGGTCTGAGAGTCTCCTTTTTAACATGGTGCCCCCTTTGAACTAGAAGAAACCTTTGGAGTTTTCCACCCACAGAAGTGTCTGGAATTCACTACCTCCCTGCCCTGGCCCCAGTCTGTCTGCAGGACCAATAGACTAGTGTGAAGTCCTTTGTGTATGAGCTGAGGCAGTGTCTTTGAAGTTCAAGTGTGACAGGTGAAAGATCCTCCCCTCTCATCAAGTCAGGGTGGCCCATCTTGCCAACGTTCGAACCCTCTATTGTGTGTCTGTCTGGGAAGAGTGCACAAAGGCAAGCTGCAAACTGCACCGGGTCATGTGGCCCAGGAAACAGGCTGCAGGCACAAAATGGTTAGGAGAAGAAAATGGCAACTTTCTAAAAGTGTCTTTTTTTCAGAATTGTGATTTCAAATCTAACTTTACCATCAAAGAAGGTTTTAAATTATAATCCCAACGACACCAAACTTGACATTTCTACCTTCTCTCTATCAATAATTTTCACTTATTAAATGAAATAAGGTAACCCAATGTTATCCTATGAGAGAAGTCATTCTCAACAGTAGTGAAATACGAATTTGTGAGCTTTTCATTACTAGGACATATAAAACTTGAAAGTTAATGTTCAACTTTTTAAATCAATCAATCAATCAATCACTCAAAAAATACTTGTATAGCACGGCTAATCACCTGTGAGCGCATCCAGGTGCTGAGAATTCTTGCTGAGGAGGCTTAGTCGAACAGGTAGGTGTTGAAATTGGATCTTGTCTTGAGCTCTTTCCTGAATTCCAGCACAGAGGGTGAGGTCAAGAAGTGGAGAGGGAAGTTGTTCCAGGACCTGGCCGCAAGGTAGGAGAAGTAATGACCTTCACTGTAGCTTCGATGTATGCAAGGGTTATGAGCGAGGTGCAGGAAGGCCGAGTGCACATGTCTGAAGGGTTGGTGGGGGTTCAGGCGGTGGTTGCTGGTTGTAGGTTGTGCTGGGCCTTGTATGTGTGGACCAGCATCTTGAGTGGCATCTGTTCTGAATGGGAAGTCAGTGGAGTTTCCTGAGGTGGAGGATGATGTGGATCCACTTGGGGAGGTTGAGAATGAGTCTGGTTGCAGAATTCTGTATGACTTGTAGTCTTTTCAGGAGGGGCAAGGTGATCCCTGTATAGAGTGCATTGCTGTAGTCCAGCCTGTTGGTGACTGGGACATAGGGGACAGTTTGTCTGGTGCTGACCGGTAGCCATTTGAAGATCTTATGGAGCACGCAAAGAGTGAGGAAACAAGCACAGACTGTGTTGATCTGTTTTTTCATTGTGAGCTTGCTGTCCAGAATGATGCTGAGGTTGTGGGTATGGTCTGTCAACGTGGGTGAGGGGCTTAGTTTGGCTGACCACCAGGAGTCTTTCCACGGGGAGGTACTGATCCCAAAGACCAGCACTTCCCTTTTGTCTCTGTTGATAGTCATGCAGTTGTCATTCATCCAGTTGGCGATGTTTGTCATGCATCTTTTGAAGTAGGCCCTTGTAGTAGAGGGCTTTCTGACAGCAAGAGGAATGAGTCAGGGTGTCATCAGCATAGGAAATGATGTGTAGTCCATGGATTGTGGCGATGTTGGCCAGTGGAGTCATGTAGGAGTTGAACAGGATAGGGGCTGAGGGATGAGCTTTGAGGGATGCCGCAGATGATGCTCTTGCGTTCGCAGAAGAAGGGAGGAAGGTGGATTCTCTGTGTTCTTCTGGTGAGGAAAGAGGCAGGCAATCTGAGAGGGTCTCCTAGGAATTTCGACGTGATGGACCCTGTCCTCTGGGCAGTTTAGGGCCTACCTTACAGGTGACTTATGTGTAATAAAAAAGAAATGTGAGGCTTGGCAAGGGGGTTATTTTGCCAAATCAAAATGACAGTTTAAAACTGCACACAGGCTGCTGTGGCAGGCCTGAGACATGTTTGAAAAGGCTACATAAGTAGGTGGTACCGTAAATGTTACAGGCCCACTACTAAAATTTTATTTACAAGCCCCACATGCATGTAGTACTAATTTACTAGTGACTGATAAGCCAATGTTACCATGAATAAAGGAGGGAGCACAAGCACTTTAACACTGGTTAGCAGTGGTAAAGTACACAGAGTTCTAAGACCAACAAAAACACACAGTAAAATCAGAGGGTTAAAGTAAGAAGATTTTGAGGTGACCCTGCAGAGAAGGTCAAGTCCAACAGGGTGCATGAAGTGGAGGGAAAACCAGGGACGTATTCGATTGGCATTTACGTCCTGAAATGGAAAGGATCCTAATACCATATACTCGGGCCCTCATTACGAGGCTGGCGGTCATAAGACCACCAGCTTTGACCGTGGCAGTCCTACCACCACTGTACCGGAGGTAAGGACCGCCATGTTACGAGTTGCAGATGCCAAGCCTCCACAACTCCGCATGGCCCGCCGGTGTGGTCGCACTACCGTGGCTGGCGGTGAGCACCTCCCTGCTGTCTGGATTATGAGGCTGAAAACCGCCAGGCTTTCCTTGGTGGTCACCCTGGCACGAAAACCCTGGCGGTCATGCACCCGGTCACAGGAATCTTAATTCCTTTTGCTGGCAAACACCCCACCCCACCTCTTCACTCATGCATGTATTCACAGACACACTATTCAGCATACGCATACATGCACTCAGACACCCCCACTCACTCTCATCCTCACAGACACCTCCACTCACTCGCATTCATCCTCACAGACACCCCCACTCACTCACATTAATCTTTACAGGCACCCCCATATGCACGCACATACACGCACACACACACCATACCCTCCGCATACATGCACATGCACACACGCACACACACACTTCGGATGCCCACTTACCTTCTTTGTTGAGGGGGACATCCAGGAGGGAATGGGTCCTGGCTGTCTTGCACCGCCATCACCACCACACCAGCAGGACTCCGCCAAGCCATTTACGGCTTGTAATACAGCGGCTGGAGTCCTGTGCGATGGCGGTAATGGCAGTGGAACCGCCTCTTCGGAGTCGGACTTCCGCCCAGAAAAGGGCAGCAGTTACCCAAGGATTCCTAATATGGCAGACAACAGAGTGGTCTGTTGGCAGCAGTGGCTTCGGCGGTCCTGGAAAAGGACCGCCTAAGTCGTAATGAGGGCCTCAGTCCTCAAAGGGCTCATGGTTAAATGAGCAAGGCCATATCAATAACTCCTTTCATGACTTGTACAAGGAACTATATGGTCCACATGACAAGCCACATGACAAGCCCCCTTTAGCAGAGATCCAAGCGTTTTGGACAGGGCACCACTCATTAGACTGAGCCAAACTGATAGTGATAACCTCTATGGCCGATTACTCCAATGAACGCTGAGGTAGCATCAAGGAGCTGGTGTGGAGAAAGAGGCCTGGAATGGACAGATTAGTTGCTGAGTTTTATCAAACATTCTCTTATCTTCTGATTCTCCAGATGGTTTAAATTCAAGCAGTGGCCTTTGAAACAGGGGAACATCTGGAGTATGCCAAAGAAGGCTTGGTGGTTTTTCTACCCAAGCCAGGCAAACCAAAGGATTCAGTTTGATCATACCAGCCCCTGTCGATGTTGAATGTAGCGGTGACTAGTGCATAGTGCATGAAGAATGGGATTCCACTCTAGGATGGCATCCATGTCATATCTGTATTCACAGACACTACATTACTATACATTAGGATTGGAGACCAAGACCTAGGGCATATACAACACCTGATGAAGGATTTCAGGAGGGTCTCTGGGTTGAAATCAAACACCTCTGGGATACATTTATTTCTGGTAAACCCAACGGGAGGTATCCCAGACTTGGACATATTGAGAATAACTTGGACGTGTTGGGGATAACATGGGCGCTACGTACGCTCTGGTATCTGGAGGTAAATGTATACCATGACACGCTAGACCTCTAGGATGGGAACCTCGGGGTAGCACTGAGAGCTCTGAATGGCTTGGTGGCTTTCTGGAGATTGCTCCAGGTGCCAATTAAGGCTCATATAAACCTTACAAATATGGTCATACTCCCTAGACTACTATACCTCTTTGTCAACCTACCAGTTTGGATCCCAAAAGGGATGGTTGAAGAGATTGTATACCTTATGTAGAGAGTTGATATGGAACACTGTCAGGCAGAGTATTGCTCTCAAGACATTTAAAAACACAACCACATCAAGCGGCACGGGCATTCCAGATTTTGAAATTTAGTTCTTGGAGGCCCGACTACAGGGGATAACACAGTGCTGTATGAAAATGGCACTGATGAGATCAGCATCCTCTAGGATTAATTTAACCAAGGGGCTTCGGTAGCGCTCCTGTTAGAGAAATCAACCAGGCTACTGGCGATTCCTATACTGTTATTAATAGCCTTAAAATATTGGAGAAAATGTGTTAAAATGGCAGGGCAGTGCCCCTTTTACTCTCCAGCGAAGCCAATGACTGGTCTGCCACATAATAAAGGCAACCCCTTTTTCTTTAATGCGCATTGCTCAGCACCAAGGATGGAGGGTGGGCTCCTTACTGTGGAAGACTGTTACATAAATGGTGAAGTTATGCCCTTAGAACAGATCACCACAGATTATAATTTAGCTCCTGGGCAGTTCCTGCTCTACGGGGACTTAACCCACACATTTGCACACCTATGGCTTTAGGGGCAACAAGAACTCTCACAACACAAGGTCTTACATTAACGCAGGACATTGTGTAATAGCGAGACACCTGGCTTTTTAGGGTACTTACTGGTATGGTGAGGATAGACCTACTGAATTGCAGGCATAGGTGGGAAGCAGACCATGGCCATAACATATCAGATAAGTAATGATACAGGATGCTATTTCACACACAACAAGTGTTCCAGAACACACAACTAAATTTTACACTATTTTGTTACTTACATCAAATTTACCTCTCCCCCAAGAAAATGGGAGGTGACCCTGGATTTTGCTCTAGATTCTTGCCCAGCCTGCAGATTTGTCCATATGGTATTGGCATGCTAAATGATGAAAGAAGGATACTGGTTACATGTTATTGGCCAATAGTGTAGGTGTCTTTACCAGGAACTAGAGATGCAGCCTGAGGTATTTCTGTTAAGCTGATTTTTTTAGCCATTCAGAACCCAAAAGAGCAGGTAATAAGCTGATGGACGTAGTACTTTCCACTAGCCGTACAAAAAAATCCCACACTAAATTAGAAAAAGAGTGCAAACTGTAATAAATTAAAATAAAGTGCTAAAAGACAAAACCTCTAATCAGTGAAACTGGAGATATGCAAACTTAAATATTGGATTGAATTTGATCCAGCAAGGCAGTAGTTCACAGCCACAGGTCCAGAAGTGTACTGAAGATTTAGTTCTGAGGTCTAATATTTATACCTGGTCCTTCCTTTGAAGTGGGAGAAACTTCTAGAGGTTTCCCTTTGAAGTCCACAGGCTTTCTGCCTTTGCTGTTCTGGCTTCATACTAGCTACAGAGGTATGCAGCACTTTGAGTGGAGGCAGGACACAGCCTATTCAAGTATAAATATGGCTGTGACCAGCTTTGCTCTCCGTCATACCAGTGATGGCCCATGCAGGCATGCCTAAGCTCTATATTGTGTGCAGCTGTCTAGGAGGAATACATAAAATCCGACTTCAGGTACTCCAGACAGGCTGCAGGCACTAAATGGCAAATCAGGAAAATGTCAACTTGCTAAAAGTGCCATTTCCCAAAAATGTTTAAATCCGTCTTTACCATAAGAGATTTGTCATTACAATTTCAACGACACCAAACATGAATGGTCACCTGTTCCCATTTGGTAGTTACAGCATATTAAATATAATAAAATACATCCAATGTTATCCTATGGAAGTGG